>NC_043712.1:46225577-46300402 GCF_006229205.1 Suricata suricatta | reverse complement strand
GCAATGCTATTGCTGGGTCATAAGAGAGTTCTATGGATAGTTTTTTGAGGAACCTCCACACTGTTTTCCAGAGCGGCTGCACCAGTTTACATTGCCACCAACAGTGTAAGAGGGTGCCCATCTCTCCACACCCTGTGAGAGGCTTTTTAGTTCAATGCAATCCCACTTGTTTATTTTTGCTTTTGTTGTCTCTTGTGCTTTTGGTGTCATATCTGAAGAAGTTGTCGCCGAGATCAATGTCAAGGAGCTTTCCTCCCTGATAAAGTGTGTTCCCTCCATACTCTGTTGAGAGTTTTTATCATGAAAGGATGTTGAATGCTTTTTCTGCATCTATTGAGATGATCAAATGTTTTTTATCTTTTGTTCCAATAAAGCGATGTGTCACATTTATTGATTTGTGAGCGAATTAAATCCCAAAGGTGAAACTGACTCGAACATAGCGTGTGATCTTTTAATATGCTACTGAATTCAATTTTCTAGTACTTTATTGAGAACTTTTGCACCTATATTCATCAAAAACATTGGCCTGTAGATTTCTTTTCTTGTAGTATCTTTATCTAACTTTGGTATCAGGGTAATGCTGGCCTTGTAAAATGAGTTCGGTAGTGTTCCCCTAAGAGAGTTATCTTAAAGGTCTTGCCATACACAGAAGAAAGGCCTAACTAAGTGAAGTGATGGACATGTTAATTAGCTTGATTGTTATAATCATTTCACAGTGTTTACATATAGCAAAACTTCACATGTATACCTTAAATGTACACTTTTTATTTGTCAAGTATACCTCAATAAAACTGGAAAAAATAAATTCTTAGATGAAAAAATTATGCAACATTAAATATAAAATAAATCATTATCATGTTAAAACATAAAAATATGTTATTTCGACATTGCCATATTTAACTGACCTAAAATTAAATAAATAGGTTTTTTTCTTTGAAAAAATGGAGATAGCAATTTGAATCTATATCTGGAATAACAGAAAAAGCTATCATAATAGTTGGGTATAATTATGATTCAATTTCCTTTTCCTAGCTTGCTCAAACTATGTCTCACGGGTCAGTGTTTATCATTATCATTCAATCTGGTCATAAATTCTAGAAATCTAATTAGACTACTTCCTATCCCTAAGTCACTCCTGGTTTGCCATTCAATTTTAATTTTAATTCAAAAGTTTGTCATATCAGCTCCTGGCCTTTTCTGCTCCCACTTTCCCTGACCTAGTTCAGTGTCTTGTCCAAATGCAATGGCCATTGCACTAGCCTTCCTCTCTAAACTCTACTGTCAACACTGCTTCTAGAATAGCCTTTCTGAAATACAAAATTCATTTCCTTGATTATCAATCCTGGTGACTTTCCACTGCACATAGAATCAGGTCCAAATCTGATTGGACACCAAGCTCCTGAATTGGGGCTGAGCCTGCCTTCTTGTGATCATCAACCACCATGCTCTTCTGTGAACCTTACTTACATCATTTTTTTCTGAAGATACTTTGTAATTTCTTATCTTTTGGGGCTCAGATGTGCCTTTTATAATTGCTGTCTTGATTTTTCTTGCCTTCATTTAGAGAATTTGGACTCATTCTTCAAAGCTCTTGTAAAACATTATGTCCAGGTAGATTCTCTTTCTGATCCCCTCAGACAGAAGAACCAATCGACTGATCTGACTTTAGTGCATCTCTTTTATTATAAGCTTTATTATTTTTTTTAAATATTTGCTACATTGTAAGAATGAACTCTTTGAGAAAAAGAACCAGGATTTATTTGTTTTTATGACATATTATCTAGCACAGCACCTGGGACATGATGAATGCTTAGTGAAGTATTTGTTGGATGGGTGGATGAATGAAACCAATCAGAATTGTTCAGTACCAGTTATAAAGCAAACAGCAGAACTTGCTGGCTATCCACATAAGGATTTTATGCTGCCTTCTAACCACTTATGGTATTACTCAAATCTTTCCTTCTTGGTGAAGAACTCAACAGTCCAGGACTTTGATACCTCTTCTTTTCTCCAAACTTAATTGGCAGTAAAAGGTAGTAGCTAAAAATATGGGTTTTAGGAACAGACTATCTGCAACCAAATTCTGACCCCTTTATTTACAAGCTGTGTAAATCTGTCCAAGTTATTTAATGTCCGTGTGCTTTAGTTTTCTATAAGATGTTTATTTATTGAACCCATCTCATAGTGTTGTGGTGAAGATGAAATGAGTGAATACATGTGAAGCAACCAGAATTGTTCCTGGAATGCACTCAAATGCATCATTGGATTTTAGCTATTGTAATTGTTACTTCTGGGTTTCAGTTACCTAGGGCTTTGTTGATCAGTCAGTAGTGAGTTGACAAATTCACCCCTACTGACGGCTAAATGATTGAGCATAATATGTGGTTCTCTACCTCATTATGACAATGTTTGGTTTTAAATAGCTTTAATGAGGCATGCCAAAGAAATGGTTCATGGGTCAGTATTATTATTATTATTATATTATCATTATTTTTGAGAGAGAGCCCAAGTGAATGGGAAAACGAGAGAGAGAGGGAGAGAGAATCTTTTATTTATTTATTTTATTTAGTTTTTAAATTTAATTTAACATTTTTTGAGGTTTGTAAGCTTTTATAATTTAAATTTTAGTTAGTTAACATGCAGTGCAATATTAGTTTCAGGAGTAGAATTCAGTGATTCATCACTTACATTCAACACCCAGCGCTCATCACAACACGTGCCCTCCTTAGTAACCATATAGCCCATCTCACACCCCCTTCCCTCCATCAACCCTCAGTTTGTTCTCCATTGTTAAGAGTCTTTTGTGGTTTGTTTCGCTCTCTGCTCTTCTCATATGTTCATCTGTTTCATTTCTTAAATTCCACATATGAGTAAAATCGTATGGTATTTGTCTTTCTCTGATTGATTTATTTCACTTAACATTTATACCTAAAGAGGTAAAACATCTGTACTCTGAAAACTATAGAACACTTATGAAAGAAATTGAAGAGGACACAAAGAAATGGAAAAGCATTTAATGCTCATGGATTGTAAATGTTGTTTATTCAAAGAACCAAGTTTTACCTTGGTTGGTCCTCTACTGTAATTTTTTTTCCTGTTTTGTGAATTCTTTGTGTTTATTACTCCTTTCTACTTTCATTTAATTTTCTCATCGTTTTCTAAATTTTTTTTTTTTAGTTTAAATCCAGGTTAGTTAACATATAGTGCAATGATGGCTTCAGGAATAGAATGTAATGATTTATCACTTACATGTAACACTGAGTGCTCATCTCAAAAATGCCCTTCCTCAATGCCCATCACCCATTTAGCCCATCCCTCACCTGATTCCCCTCCAGTAACCCTCAGTTTGTTCACATGAGCATGAGATCATGACCAGAGCCAAAATCAAGAGCCAGACACTTATCCAACTGAGCCATTCAGGTTCCCCACTGTGGAGAAATTTTGAGCTGTATGAAGATTTTTAGATTAAGTTACTGAATATCTCTTTTTCCATCAAACCATAATTTCTATTTTTAAGCTTTTATTAGACTCTCTCTTTTGCCTGCATGAGACTACTCGTATACTGAGGGTTACTAAAGCAGAATAAAAGAAAAAGATAAGACATTAATAAACATAGTACAAACAATTTTTTTAACCTGAGGAGCATACTATATTTTTGTGAAATATTAGAGTTCAAATGTAGGAATTCAGAAAGGACATATAATAGGTTTGGGATAATCATTAAAATCTTCTTGGCAGGGGGGCTCCTGGGTAGTTAAATTCGTTAAGTGTCCAACTTCAGCTCAGGTCATGATCTTGTGGTTCATGAGTTTGAGCCCCACATTGGGCTCTGTGCTGAGAGTTCAGAGCCTGGGGCCTGCTTTGGATTCTGTGTCTTCCTCTATCTCTGCCCCTCCCCTGCTTGCACTCTATCTTTTTCTCTCTCAAAATTAAATAAACATTAAAAAATTTTTAAAAAAAGCTTTTTTGTGGTTAAGAGAGAGCCATGATTGATAGGTAGAGTTCAGATAGGAAGATAAGAAATAGAGAAAAGAAAAGGCCCAGTGTCAGTTTGAGAGACCATTTGTCTGTCTATTAAGTGTATGAGTCCTGCTGCCAGTAGAATCTCTTGGGGGTACATTTTAGTTTCAACTTCTTATTCAAAAGTCCAAGATGAAATACCAGTTCTTACTCACCAATTGCCTTCAAGTATCAAACATTGTTATTGCAGCGGGACTGCCGAGGGTGGAAAACCTCATAAAGAATATTGTACAGAAGACAGATTCATGGTGTATTTGCAGTAGACAGAGTGGGTAGGAGGAAATAGATAAAGATTTGATAAGTTGTCTTCAGAGGCACCTTCAAACTCTGAAGCGATGAGTCTCTGCTAATGAAGGTTAGTTGGTGGTACCAGACACTGATTTTTCTGGACATATACTGCATTTTTGCCTACCAGTTCAAAAGAATCTTCAAGTGTTCTTTGTTAGAACTTTCATCCTCCTTGTCCCCTAAGAATAATTTATCAGTGCAAAATGACTCTAGAAGGGAGCTTTTATTTCTGAAAGATAACTGACAACTGGGGTGGATGGTCCTTTGTATGTATCCATCCTCTGAAAGGCTTCAATCATTAAGAAATCCCCTGCATTTCCATAATTATTCCCCCCAAAATGGATTTTCAAGATATAGTAATGGATGAAAAAACATCACAGTCCTCCATAATTCTGACTACATATATCATTCAGTTTATGTTGGCAGTTTCTCTCATCTACAGAGAAAATGTCTTTGATGGTATAATGGCAGAAATCACATTGGATCGTATTCTTACTTTCAAATGACATTCCAATTGGAATGCAAGGAGCATTCTTATTAGCTTGAGAATTAGCATAAGCTTATAGCCTTGTATTAGGCACCTGAAAATCAATCTATTGCAGCATGAATATCAGCAGCTAGATCAAACAGGACAGCAGAAGTGGCCTGTCACTTTATAGAATCTTTACATTAAAAGGGATAAGTATACATATAATGCTTTTCAATTCTCTGTACTCAAACATGAGCTTTGAATTGTTTTGATGATTATATATTTGGTAGAAAACTGTTTAGGGAACAGACTTGCAAGTCTTTAAAAAATTTTTTTTAAATGTTTTCTATTTTTATATTTTTGACAGACAGAGAGAGACAGCGTGAGCAGAGGAGGTTCAGAGAGAGAGGGATACAGAATCTGAAGCAGGTTCCAAGCTCTGAGCCGTCAGCACAGAGCCTGATGTGGGGCTTGAACCCATGAACCGTGAGATCATGACCTGAGCTGAAGCTGGACGCTTAATCGACTGAGCCCCCAGACTTGCATGTCTTAAAGCCCTGTTCCCACTCATACCACGCCATAGTCTCTGTAGTCATCTGTAAAATAGGATTAAATAAGCCAATGTGTATAAAGTGCTAGTAAATAGTACTAGTCATGGAGGGGGACTAATATCTAGTAACCTCTGCCTACCTATTCATAATGCGTTTTGTGATTAACAACAACCACTTATAAAATAAATTATTTTCCCCCAAAACTCTTTTATTTGTTTCATCCTCAAGGCCTGAGATCCAATGAATAGAGTGGAAATGTTATAGGCAAAACTCTGGTACAAGGACCTCATTGTGGAACCTACTGGGGTGTTCCTATTTGGGGCATTGTCACCTGGCCAACAGGAGAGAGAAACCTTCATTGTTCCATGTACCCTTATTATTCCTGTGGACCATGTGGTCAAAAGCCTCATGGAAATGGGTTTCTGGTTATTAGAATTCGATGACCTTTGGAACGTGATTAATCTTTCCTTTATGTCCCTGTCAGTAAAATTGAAATAATACTTGCACCGTCCAGTGCAGCACTGGCATAAGGGTAAAATGAAATCGTATTACTAACAGCAAACACATAATGCTTACTCTGTTCCAGTTTCTGTTCTGAGCTTTCGACATGCATTGACCCATCTATTCTTCTAAAAACCTTTTATGGTGGCCACTACGGTATATTTACCTAGGAGAGTTGCCACATCTCCCTTTCCTAATTCATCCACACATTCCAACTAAGAATCTACACGTTTAGCCATGTATACACAAAAGTCATACAACGTAATGATAGAGCTGGGGTATGCATTGAGGCAGTCTGGCCTCACATGATGTCAACATCTCAGAGATTTTGACAACCCTTTGCAAACATTAAATGACAAAGGCCTGGAATGATCATCTCTACTTTGGTTTTCTACCTGTGGGTAAGAGGAGTCGAAGCGGATTGGAACCTGGGGAGGGAAGGAACTAAAAGCTGGTTTTGTTTGTAATATGCATTTGAGGAAATTAGTGAAATACAGGCAGCCTGAGAATAAGATGCAAGGAAAGTAGAATTGAAAACCAATTTTCATATGTAGTGGAAATGGAAACATTGGGACATTTATGTATTCATTCATTCATCTACTCCGTGTCTGGCATTGTGCCAACAGTAAAATGTAGATGAAAAAATGCAGGGTTTTTTTTGTTTTGTTTTGTTTTTTTTTTGGTCTTAAAATGCTCGTGGTCTAGTGAGGAGGAAATTAGATCTTGGCTGTCATTTTGTCATCTATTGGCACGAACTTCAGTGAGTCACTCAATGGCTCTGAAGCTCTGTTTCCCTATTTGCAGATGAGGATAAACTCATTATGTATGATATGTACGTATAGGTTTAGATATGGGCTATATATATATTACAAGGTTTAGAAATGGGCTCTATCAACTGCCTGAAGGTAAAACATGGAGAGTGCCAAAGCTGGGAACCCAAATTGTACACTCCAGTAGTGGTCACACGGAACCCCTGGAAGATATCTAGCAGGGACATGGGTTGGTTAGTTTTTCATATTAGCAAATTCATCTTGGTAGCAGAATGGAGATGGAGCTGCACGGGGACTAAGTTGAAGAACAGAATATCCTTTAGGAAAGTATTAAAACATAGAGGGTAAGAGCCTGCAAGGGAAAGAGAGTCTGTGGATTTGGAACAAAGACAAGACAAAGTTTGTAGATAGATTTCTTAAATAGGGGTATTTTATGGTGTTTAAAAATGGAATCTTAGGGAAGACCAAATGAGAAAATAAGGGTTTTTTTTTCCAGAAAATACTATTTATAATATTTCTCTTGGTTTTGAGGTAGAGGAAAGATAGGTATTCTGAGTGTTAATTTTTGCCTCTGAGCTCTCTCCATCTCCCTTTCCAAAGGGTCAGCAGGGGTCACCTTGTTCTGAGCCTTTGGCACCCTTCCACAACAACTTTCTAGAACATACTTCACCACATTGCACTTATTTTTTTTTATGACTGTCTCCCCCAGGAGATGGAAAACTCAGTGAATAAGAAGTGTCTTTTTCTGAATGGTGAATATTTAGATAATGTGTGGCACAGAGCAGGTATTCAGTAAATGTTTGTTGAATACATGAATGAGTAAGTAAATGAAAGCATAGCAGTTAAGCATAAGATCCCTGGAGTAGGACTGATAGATTTTGAATCCTGATTCCACCATCAGTCACTAGCAGAATAACAACCTTCTAAATCTGTTTCTTCATCTATGAAATTGAAATGACAGTATCATGGTGTTGCAGTGAGGTTCAATGGCACAAATATATGCAAAGTGCTTGGTCCACTCCCTGATATACGATAAGCATTTATTTAATTAAATGAAAGCTAGCACTATCACTATCAACCTTATTATCATGAAGACAACTGGACTTTTCATTCCTCACCATTTTCTGCCATCCCTCTACTCTCTGCTGCTCAGTATAGCTTGGATTTGAAAAATTGAATTGACGGAAACAATGATTATATTAACTAAACTTGATGAACGATGGATTTTTCTTTCATTATTCCAGCTTATTCTCTACTGTTTGCTTCCATGCAATCAAAGCCTTAGCATGTATCTTTATCTATCAATCTATCTATCTATATCTACCTATCTATTTATCTATCATCTATCTATTATCTATCTATCTATCTATCTATCTATCAATTTATCTATCTATCTATAAGAAAGGTGTGTGTGTGTGTGTGTGTGTGTGTGTGTGTGTGGTGTATGTGTATACACAAACCATACACACACATCTTGTACATAATTCCATACACACATATACATCTGGGAAACATATATGTGTAAATACATAGCTCTCCTACATTACTTCTATGTCCAAGTACTGCATATCTATATAGGTATGTATATTTCCTTGCCATAGAGAAATATTAAGGAAGGAACATCAGCTCACTGGGAACCCAGAAACAGAAACAGCTTGACCCTAGTATGGTAGTAGGGCAAGCGGCTATCTTTGAAGAATTGGACCAATATAAACAGGAGTCACTGGGACAATTGGAAAGTAGTTTTCACAGCTTTGTTTTCTTACCAACTGACCAAACATAAAAGATGAAACTCAATATGTGACAAGGGCTTGGTTTTATATACTCTCTCCAACACCTTCCACATTTCCAAATAATTTGTTTGAGAAGCACACTTTGTGCTTTTTATTAAGCTCATGATTGGGCTGGATTTCTCTGTATGAGGAGACTTAATTTGTCAGTGAACTATAGCTTCAGGTTGGCCATCTGGAAAAATAAACTCCTCAACAGCCATGTAATTTGTCTTTTGTCTGGTTTCAGGCAGTGGATTTTTGGGGATTAGTATTGAACAAACAGCAAGCAGGCTCTTTCTTGGCTTCTTGAAGCTCTCTCCCTTCTCCAAAGGGGCATCTTGCTAAGTTACAAGTTAACAAATGGTTCTTACTCCTATAATGCCTTTGTCAACACCATGTATATATGAACCAAATTTTCAATAAAACAAAACAGCTTTCCTTTTCTACTTGGGAAGGTAATGCCATATGGACCCAAGCCTAAGGTCAGGAAAAGCATATTGCGTGGAACACAGGCCAACACACCAGCTGTGCCTTGCGCCAGAAGGTGAGGGGGTGGCGGGAGGAGACCTTTCTCTCTCGGCTCATAATGCTTACCCCCCACCCCACTTCAACCCACCAAGTGACTAGTATGATTGTTCAGGAAATGTCATGAGGGACAATTCCCATGTTTTACTAAAACTAATTGTAAGTTTTTTCTCCCAAAGCTTAAACACTAGATCACCTTTTCTTGATCTCAGAGATAGGGCTTGGCAAGCCTATGTCAAACATACTTGCTCAGGTAAACACTGTAGTTCCTGATAACTTATACTTGTTACAATTCCAAGTACAGTTGCAGAATTATTCTCCTCTTTTCTTTCCTTGATAAGGAAGCAATTTCCTGGATCAGGAAGAGGAGCATAGATTGTAAGAAAGGGGAAAAAAGGTCACATAGGTCTGGGTTCCTGGCCTGGTTCAGCCATTTATTAGCTAAGTGAACTTGGCTAAATGACTTACCTTTCTAAGCCTCATTTTTTCCATATGCCTTTTGGGGATAATGTAACTAATAACATAACTAATAATCATGGGCTCCATTTCATAGGGTTATAGTAACTAAATGAGATAATGGAGACATGTGAAGGTGCTACCACAGATCTGACCAAAGTACTCAGTAAATTTCAAAAATAAAATTAATTAGGGGCACCTGGGGAGCTCAGTTAGTTAAGCATCTGACTTCAGCTCAGGTCATGATCTCACAATTCTTGGGTTCGAGGCCCATGTAGGGCTCTGTGCTGACAGCTCAGAGCCCGGAGCCTGCTTTTGATTCTGTCTCCCCCTCTCTTTCTGCCCCTCCCTCATTTGCTCTCTGCCTTTCAAAATTGAAATGTTAAAAAAAATTTTTTTAAATAGAATTAAATTAATTAGGACAAATGTGCTTTTGTTAGGCTCATACTACATACTCCCATACACTGTACAGGTTTTTAAAAATATAATAATCATACCTATGTTTTACAGTAGGCATTCTGTGCCAAGAACTAAGACAAGGACTTCATAGCTACTATTTCTATGATATGGGAATTGTTAAAACTTGGGGAAGTTCACTAGTGCTTTTAAACTCACTTGTGGTGTCAGGATTTAAATCTGGATGCTCAGACTCTGGCCCTTACCAAACTGCTAAATTCCTGACCGTGGGGATGCATGTAAAACAGTGACTTAGTAATTTCATACGGTTTCTTACAATCTTCACAGAACAGTGGCCACAGCAGAGAGTGCCTTTGCAGGTCTCTGCTCAACATTCAGACTTCTTGTCTTTATCCAAGTCTAGCGCAAAAGAAACCTGTTACCTTCAGGTGTTCTGTCAAAGAGGTTTACCATTAGAGTCAAAAGCTGCCGTGCTCTACAAATCTATATGGGTTTGCTAGTTTTCTATAGCTGTTGTAACCAAGTACTACAACTGATGGCTTAAACAGGAGCGATTTATTGTCTCACAGTTTTGAAGGCTAGAAGTCGGAAATCAAGGTTTTTGTCAGGATTTGTTCCTTTTTAAAAAAATTTTTTTTTCAGTATTTATTTATATTTGAGAGAAAGACAGAGAAAGGGCATGAGCAGGGGAGGGGCAGAGAGAGAAGGAGACACAGAATCCGAAGCAGGCTCCAGGCTCTGAGCTGTCAGCACAAAACCCTACACGGGGCTCGAACTCATGAATTGTGGGATCATGACCTGAGCCAAAGTCGGACACTTAACTGACCGAGCCACTCACGTGCGTGGATTTATTCCTTCTAAGGGCTGTGAGGTAGGGATCTGTTCCAGGCCTTTCTTATTGGCTTGTATATGGTTGTCTTCCTTTTGTGTCTTTTTACTTTGTTGTCCCTCTGCATATATATCTCTGTGTAAATTTCCCGTTCTTGGGGGACACCAGACATGTTGGATTAGAGCCCATTCTAATAACCTTATTTTAACTCACTACCTCTGTAAAATCCCCATTTCCCAAACAAGGGCAAATTCTGAGCCACCAGAGGTTAGAATTCTAACATATGAATTTGGTGGTGGGGACACAGTTCTACCCCTAACAAACCCATTAGCGGGAATATGTCTTGTCTGTGGCAAGATTTACTAAGTAGAGGTTGAATTAGAAAGCAGAACACCATTGACCTCAATCTTTAACTTCAAAGACATTTTTTATTGCTTTCACTCTTGTTCTCTGTTACCTGCCATCCCACCAAACCCTCTAAACTTTAATTCTTTCTATGCAAATTTTTGACACTTTTTATATTCCTTTATAACTTCGTAGGGAAGGTGCTTGTTATGTTCTGTAACAGAAAATGTAACTCTTTAGTAGAAAATGTTGCTTGTTTAACCTGAAACCATGTTCCCCAAAAGGTTCTTCTTTCTTGTGACAAGTTGTCCCCAAAATGCCAGATGAATATTCTTTTCACTATTTTTTCCCCCTACAGCTAGAGGCAAGATTTCTCATTCTTAGCACTGTTGACATTTTGGGCCAGATCATCTTTGTTATTGAGGACATCCTGTGCATTGCAGGGTGGTTAGCACATGCCTGGCCTCTTCCCAGATCCCAGGATCACTAGCCTCATTGTGACAAAAATGTGTCCACACACTGACAAATGTCTCCTGGGTTGGGGAGCAGAATCATCCATTTGCTGACAACTGAGCTAGAATGGGCATATTTGTATGGTAGACATAGGCACTCAAGAAATGATATTTTTCTAACTTTAAAGTTTATTTATTTTTAGAGAGAGAAAGAAAGAGAAAGAGAGAAGAGAGAGAGAATTCTGAGCAGGCTCTACACTGTCAGCACAGATCCCGATGTAGGGCTCACACCCACAAATTGTGAGATTATGGTCTGAGACAAAACCAAGAGTCAGATGCTTAACCAACTGAGCCACCCACATTCCCCAACATTTTCCTAACTTCAGACCTTCTCCACATCTCTGTTTTTGCTTTCTTTATTGGCAGTAAATGTTGCCTGTTAAAATTGAGTAGCATCTTAAAATTTCAGCTTCATCCAGGATGTGTTTCAAAGATGTCCTATTGATTTCTCTTCTGGGCCTCCTCCATGCCCGGATAGACATTTCTATCAGATTGTCTAGCTCTCATCTTAAAACAAACATACCTAAATTAAACTAATTTGTGTGTCAACTATCGCAGAGGAAAAAGAGTTTTTCTTTCTATCCTTTTGAGTTCTTAGCTGAGAACCCTATAATAAAAGACAAGTTAACAAGAGAAAAACAGAGGTTTATTAGTATGTATACCTCATGCATACATGAGAGATACACAGGGAAGAAAGCCTAACTCTGAGGTGGTGTAGAATTCAGGCTTAAATAGCATCTTAATAGGGGAAAAGGTGGGGTGCTCTAGGCATCTGAGAGGAGAGTTATGGTTTTTAGGAAAGATGAGTGGGCCTTTAGAAGAAGAGATGGGAGGTTTAGGGCAACGTTTTTCTGGGTGTGTTGTCATTCTAATCTCCTCTCCTGTGAGTAAAGTCTAACTTTCCTGGTTGATGAAACTCCTGGGGAGGGGTTTTATGACAGCTGATTGTTGTAGGTCAACTTATAGAATGTAATGAGTTCAACTACTCATAGAATGTAATGGGTTAACTTACTTATGGAATGTAATAGACAATTTGTTGCAAGCCATTCCCCCACCCTTTTTCTATGGTTGCTAAGATCCAGCCAACAGAAAAATTTGCTTAATCACTGTCTAACTATGATTGATTATCTTAAAAGAACAAAGAACTAAATTGATAGATTCTCGCCAAAACTAGTGTCTGTGTGTCACAATGTAATTGGCTACCATGGAATGCTATGTATGTCTATATAATCTCACTGTAACCTTTGTTCAAGGCCATTCTCTGCTCCTTAAGACCAGGGAGATCAGGTTTGGCCCTGCCATAAACAAATTCTTGCCTCACTTCAACTCGGCGTTTGGTGGTCTTTTTGACATCACCCTGCAACATTGATTTTCTTTGGAGTATCTACTTTAGGCAGATATGGAAATTCAAGAACCGTTCCTCCCTGCATTTGTGGTTTTTTAAAAGTGCCTATATCTCAAAATAATCAGCATATTAAAGCAGCGTATTTGGAAGTGGCATGTCATGAACCCCTACAGTCATATTTTGAGGTAGCATATTAAATTTTTAAATTTTTATTCATTTATTTTTTTTGAGAAAGACCAAGACAGCATAAATGGGGGAGGGGCAGAGGGAGAGGGACAGAGAGAATCCCAAGCAGGCTCTGCACTGACAGCTTACATGGGGCTTGAAACTGTGAAATCATGACCTGAGCCGAAACCAAGAATCAGACACTGAACAGACTGGGGTAGCTTATTAAATTCAGAAAGTGTAGGATTGATGAACTACATATCCAGCCCGAAGCTGGATGTTCTCTAGGAAGGGAGGCCACCATCTGGAGCTCAGAGAGTGCTAGTCTAACTACGGATTCTTTACAAGAGACCCCGCTCATAATGTCTATTGACATGTACAAGCTTCAAGACATTTTCAAATCCAAAAGGTAGTAGGGACTACTCCCAGATGAGTTAGAAAAGACTCTTAGAAGATGCCATCTTTCATTTGAATAAGAAAGAAAATGACGTGGTGTTATTGTCTCACAAGCCCCTTAAGCATTTGAAGTGAGTCTTCAGGAGACAAACTTGATCCTGAGCTGTGGAAACAGAGTTTCCAGGGGGAGTGAGATTTGTTTGAATTTGTATACTGATGGATTTCTCAGATGGCATTAGGAGTGGGGGTTTGATGGGTAGTAGGGAGGGGAGGAGAATAAAAAGGCAGCCTTTCTTATAATAAGCTACATCCTGTCACTTAGGGGCATGTGCCTGATTATTACTCTTTCACGCATGGGTGCACTGTTTGCTTAAGGTGTTGTGAAAAGTTGCCAAGAGATAAATTCAACTGTTTTTGAGAATCATTACGTGGTTCTGTGTTTATTTCCCTGGCACCCTCCAAGATCTATAATTTGATGCCGAGCAGCTGCTTTCTGGTGCTTGTAAGTAAAAGTATTTAAATATGTCTGAAACTCATTGTTTAGAGAATGTATACAAAACAGGATGCCTTTGTAGCACAAGGGAATCTACAAGAAGAAGGAAACTTTTTTATATGACTACTGCTAACATTTATTGTGTGGCTGGGATAGTGTTACAGTTTCTCAGCATTGGTTATAAAGATGATAATTAAGTAGGCGGTCCCTGTAGGCTCCCTACCAACTTAGAAGCATTTCTCCTTCTCAGATTTCAGCTACTACCTCTCCCAAGTGGGAGTTGGAAAAGCAAAATAAGAAGACCTTTGAAGCCATACAATGTCTGGTCTGTCTTGGCTAACTGTGTCGTAATATAACTGGTATTATAGCAGGTAGCAGGAAAGTACATGTCAGGAACAATACAATTCCACTTTTTGTCGATAGCAGGGAACAGAATGGGCACTTGCACCACCATTCTCACAGACAACTACTTCCTCACAGACTAGAGAAGGTGGTCAACTCTTGCGGGACGTTGTTACCAAAATGGCTATCATGTGAGTACTAGTTTATCAAAGTAATATTAAAAAAGCTGAGCCTTTTAACTCAAAAGTATACACTCCAGTATTCCTCTTTTCCTTCACCCATGCTCTAGCAACACATCTCAGGACTCCTAAGATGACATTGAGTCTGGTTCTCCAACGTGTGTGTTAATAGGGAGACAAAGCCTAGCAATCATTGGAGTGGGTTAGCAAAACTATGACTTACCTGCTAAGTATCCTTTTGTGTTTGGCTAAGAAGCTATTGCTCTCCCATTTTTCTATAAAGAAAAGTATTCCTATATCACTCTGGTTAGTAGGCAAAGGAAAGGTAAGAAAAAAGAAGTCAGGATTGCCTCATTTTATTGTGTAAAAAATGAGTTCCCTGTGAATTTGTAGCATTGAAGTCTACAGATTCAGGTGCTTTTCTAATAAAGTTGCTAAATTTTGCCTCAGTGTCCTCTTTCTTTTCGACTAGAGAGTTTCAGCTTTGAATTATTTCACTGCGGTATAATTCACTCTACATGGTTCTTAGTCTTGAAGATTCCTGATACATCCTGAAGGCACCACATTACCTTATATCCAGAACTGTTTGCCCAGACCTGTGGGAGACTTGCTTAGTGAAGGTAACCATTTTGGGAGCCTATGAATCCAAACTCATTTTAGGCCAGTGTCTAAGACCACAAAGTGTCAAATGCTAAGCTGACCAAGTATTGTGTGAAGACCTGACTGAACTCTAATTCAAAAGGGTGAGCATAGAGAAAGAATCAAGGGAGGAAATCATCACTTCCTCAAATCTGATTGAAGGTTGAGAAGGATCAAGGAAAACTTCAATAGCTTGGAAACCAGTCCCCAGGAAAACAATGAATAGGGCCTGGAAGAAAAGAAAGGAAGATTTGCTGATTAGCTTCCCCTGTGGAGAGAGTCTCTGCCACTTGGCTTCCTTTGATGAGATTACAGACTTCTGAAACTCATTCCCACCAGGAAGGTAGACATGTTGAAAGAACATCCTTCTAACTAGGCAGGAACACATTCCTTGTTCTTGGGAAAGTACATTATTTTGCTCTCTGGAATGACTTAATCATGTTTTCATCCTTGAGGCCAGAGAGGTTCAGAGGAGATTCTGAACCAATCTAGTCTAAGAAGAAGTTGAAGCTTATGTGATGAAGTTGCAAGGATTCCAGATGGCCGACCCACTGTATTTTTATTTTTACATAATATTCCTCAACAGGGGAGAGGGATGTTGTTAATGATTCTCTTACATTTCTTGTTCTTGAGTGTTCCAATTGCATTTCTCCTTGGTTCCCTATACCCCACCCCAATTGGGAAAGGAGGAGACAAGCTAACTTTTTATTGATTTGGATGCCATAAGCTAACAAATAATTTCTGTCCCCTTTGTTTTCATATGCCCTCAACTCTCACTATATCCATCAACTCCAATTCACACCATCATAATGTAAGATACTTAGAGTTGAACAGAATTTTAGTTTAGATTTAAAGTTCCCAACCTAAGCAGGAAGCTCCATTCCTGACTTATAGTCACTGCATCTTCTTAAAAACCATCAGTATAAGGGACCTTCTTGGTTGAATTGATGTATTTTGGTATATTTTGTCTTTAATTCACCATCCTCCACATATGCCTTCCCTTTATTTCTCTGCTTATTCCAACCTCAAATATCTTCCAAAGCTCATTTTAAATCCTATCATTTTCTTATGGACTTCTTAGACTAAAGGTGATCACAGAAACTATACATTTAGTAGAATTATAGAATTTTTGTCAGTTAAAACCCAAAGAGAGGGGTGCCTGGATGGTTCAGTTGGTTAAGCCGCCAACTTTGGCTCAGGTCATGATCTTGCGGTTTGTGGTTTTGAGCCCTGTGTCAGGCTCTGGGTTGACAGCTCAGAGCCTGGAGCCTGCTTTGAATTCTGTGTCTCCATTTCTTTATGCCCTCCTCTGCTCACTCTTTGTCTCTCAAAAAGAAATAAATGTTTAAAAAACAACCCAAAGGGAATGTACAGATGTTCTAGTATAGGCTCTTCTTTTTAAGGATGTGAAACTGACAATAAGGAAGGACTAATGGGAAACCAGGCCATATATGACATTTTGACATCTTTAATGCAGCTATCAATAGTATTTTTCTTTTTAAAACAAGGTAAGTCTGTATTTTTTCCTCTTAATTGCAACCTTCTTGAAGGCAGTGATTATAATTTCTATGTCTATGTATTCTGCAATGCTCTTTCATACATACTAGGTTGTTTTAAGTCAGTGCTGTCCACCAGAACTTTCTACAATGGTACAAATGTTCTATAATATCTGCACTGTCCAATATGGTAATCACTAGCCACAGGTAGCTTTTAAGCACTTGAAATGCTATTAGTACATCTGAAGAATTGACTTTTTAAAGTTATTTCATTTTCATTACCTTAAATTTAAACTTCTATAGACACTTGCTGCTAATGATTACATTAAACATGGCAGCTCTCATTCATCTGTTGATTCACTGCAAGTGAAGAAAAGTTAGAGCACAGTTGTTGACTTGATAATCTCTTAATAGTGTTTGAATCAGAATAACAGAGGTTTAGAGAGAGAAAAGGCCAAGTCTCATCACCTCAACTAATAGCCCCAGAAAAGTGAAAGTATTCAATCAAGATCACATGGTTAATTAGGAATAGAGCTGGCACCAGGGTCTAGGCCTACTGGCTATAGTTTTTCTTTATTATTTTTTCATTGTTTGTCATACTGTCTTGGGGGAAGACAGAGGAGGAATCAGGTAGTAAGTAAGTAAGAAGAGAAAAACCAACAGAAATTTAAAAAGTATAATAAGACGAGTGAGGGTCATAGATAAGGAAGAAAGGAAGAAAGAATGTCATATAAGAGTAAAGAAATTTGTCAAAGGATGGTGATGAAGAGAGTGAAAAAAAATTAAAAGCTCATACTTTCAACCATGGGCTGGTGTAAATGAAGAATTGCCTTTTCAATGCAAAACAATGTTACTGTAATACACCGGGGACCATTTCATAGATGTACCCAGGATTACACAATGAAGAGAGTTTAGTGGTTACTGAACCATGACAAAGCCCTCATACTAATGAATTACATTCCTGGAAACCTTTGTCAGACCAGTCAAAGAACTCTCTTTGAATGAGCACGGAATGTTAACATCTGGTACACCAAATGGAGATAACAGTTTCATCCAAAGCTTCAGTTAGTCCAGCTTTTATCCCTCTCTGTTGTCCCCTGATCCCACTTGATCCTTCCTCTTGCTTTGCAGCAAATGAAGGAGAGACATCACTGAAGTGTTGGATTCTGCGGCATGTAAGAGACCTGAGAAGTAGAAGCTGGTGGATGTGAATTGTCTGGGAGCCTCAAGAATGCTCCAGATGCCCCTTCTCCATACAGAGTCAAAAGCTCCAACAACCTTTCAAGAGAAAAATTTGTAGAGAGACTGTAACCAGTAAGTAAGAGAAGCAACTAGTTTCCAAAAGCTCAGTGGTGTTCAAAACAGGATGCTACATTTTTATTTATTTATTTATTTCGTAGTGTTTGGTATTTCATACAAAAAAGGAAAAACTAAGACTAATATCTGTAATATCCTGCTCTGTAAACTGCACTTTGTTTCTTTGTATCTTTTCCCTTTCTGGTAGGGAAGTGAAATGACACAGATTTTCTTAGAGTGTGTGGAATATTTATTTTCTTATTAATTCAATGGTTGTTCAGTTAGGTCATGGACATAGCAAGGTTTTTGTTTGTTTGTTTTTTGCACCTCAAATGCTACTTTACCTGTTGATATGGCACCAATCTCCAAGTCACAAGGTTAGGTTAGAATTTATTCATTTAGGATTCTAAGGTGGGGCCAGTCATCAGTCCTTACCAAAGCGTATGCTTTCTCTGTTCCTCCCTCCTGTTTTCTTCTTCCAGGTTTCTCTATTTCTTATTAATACAACCACCTGCATTAGAGCTCTGTGGGGGCATGTTGGCTGTCCCTTTCCTCTTATATCCTACCTCTAGATAATTGCTCCAGCAAGCAGGTTTCTTTCCACAGTCTCTCACATTTGGTTTCCTTTTATTTCATTGCCTCCACGCTATTCCAGGGTGCTGGGGTTTCCTGTGTCTCCTGTCACCAGTTCTTCATGAATCATTCTTCAGATTGGGACTAATTGTATGACTCTATAGCTCAAAAACTTTCAGTGGTATGAGACATTTAAAAAGAAAAAGGAAGAGAAAGAGAAGGGAAAAGGGGGAGGAAGAGAAAGAGATAAAAAAAAAAAAGAAAGGAGGAGAAAGTTGCCAGTGTTAAGAAATAAAAAACTAAGAAACTATGTAAGAATTGAACTTATGCTACTGATGGTGAGTCAAATAAATGCAACACTATATTTCATGTAATAGTTGTGAATAATTGCTTTAAAATATTTAAGTTAGATTGCTACCTTCCAGCATACACCAAAATAACTTTCATATTGATTAGAATATTAAATATAAAAAATTTTTCTAAAGATAATTGCAAGATATGGGAAATAATTGTTTCAGGTCAAGATTAGAAAGATCTTTCTAGGGACACCTGGGTGGCTCAGTCGGTTAAGCGTCCAACTTTGGCTCAGGTCATGATCTTGCCGTTTGTGGGTTCAAGCCCTGTGTCGGGCTCTGCGCTGACAGCTCAGAGCCTAGAGCCTGCTTCAGATTCTGGGTCTCCCTCTCTCTCTGCCCCTCCCCCACTCTCTCTCTCTCTCTTTCTCAAAATAAAATAAAGGCATAAAAATTTTAAAAAAGAAAGATCTTTTTAAATAAAATAAAAGCAAAAGAAGAAGGAATAATGTAAAAGATTGAGCATAACATAAGCATTAAAAATCCACTAAGAACCAGGGTGTCTGAGAAGCTCAGTCGGTTAAGCTGCGGACTCTTGATTTCAGCTTAGGTCGTGATCTCACAGTTCAAGAGATCGAGCCTCACATAAGGTTCAGTGCTGACAGTGCATGGAGCCTGCTTCTGATTCTCTCTCTCCCTCTTTCTCTGTCCTCCTCCCCTCCCCGGCACTTACTGTATCTCAAAATTAATAAATAAACTTAAAAAATTTCTTAAAACAATAAAAAAATCCACTAAAAACCCATTCTCAAAATTCAAAAGCAAAAGTCCATCTTGGAAAAAATATTGCCAGGCAATATGGCATATGAAGTGTGAGTGCATTCGAAATACGGATCTCTTACAAATCAGCAGGGTGAAGAACACTCCAAAAGAAAAGCAAATTGCAAAGATTATGGAGAAGGAATTCACAAAAGAATATAAATGATCTATATTATGAAAAGAAAAGATCAGAGCTATTGTGCTTTTTATCTTTGCATGTCCTTCCATTGCTTAAAGCTCATAAAATCCCTCCTCATTTCAGGATGAGTCAGTCAGTCTCATTATTTCAAGTTTATATATTCAGTTTGCATTTCATAGTTTAATCCACTCAATTCATTTGACTGCATGCTCTGAGATTTTAGAGTCAATTCAGTTGAAATCTTTTCCCTCCTTCCTAGACTGTAAGCTCTTCAAGGGCAGGAACAACGTGCTATTATTTTGTGGACCCAACAGCTGTTGATGTGTACAGCACTCAAGAGTCTACACAGGAAGGGTAAAGAGGGAGGACCAGAGAAGTTTTGAGAGAGGACACATCTTTTAATGTGAGCTTTAAAATTCAAATACTTTTTCGGGGCACCTGGGTGGCTCAGTAGGTTAAGCCTCCGACTTCGGTTCAGGTCATGATCTCACGGTTCGTGGGTTTGAGCCCCGCCTCAGGCTCTGTGCTGACAGCTCAGAGCCTGGAGCCTGCTTCCGGTTCTGTGTCTCCTTCTCTCTCTGCCCTTCCCCCTCTTATGTTCTGTCTCTCTCTGTATCAAAAATAAATAAAACATTTAAAAAAATGTTTTCAAATACTGTGGGCGTTTGTTTTTTTCCTATTGTTCCTCTTTTGAGATAAACATGGCTTTAAGGCAATGTTATATAACTTAAGGAAAAGAGTACTGAAGAGACACAAATGAGGATTTGAATACTGACGCCACTCCATCATTTCACTCTGAGCCTCACTTCCACATCTGTAAAGTAGATATACTGCCTACTACTTGCATGGCTATTAAGAGGATAGAAACCCACATTTGTTTGTTTCTTTTTAATTTTTTTGTTTTATTTATTTTTTTTGAGAGAGAGAGAGAGACAGCGTGAGCAGGAGAGGGACAGAGAGAGGGAGAGACAGAATCCGAAGGCAGGCTCTAGGTTCTGAGCTAACTCTAAGCTCAGAGCCCGACGTGGGGCTTGAACCCATGAACCGTGAGATCATGACCTGAGCTGAAGCTGGTTGCTCAAACGACTGAGCCATCCAGGCCCCCAACCCATATTTGTAAAGTGGACAGCATGCTGGTTGCATTCCCTTCGTATTCCCCTTTCTGCTATGCTGAAGTAAAATGCAGTAGAATGCATGAAAACATCTTGTGACATGGGATTTTTAAAAATAGCACAATGTACTATTAATTAAAATGTTGGTATATATGTAAGGGTAAATTGCTTGTTATGCTCTTCTTAATGAGCAATTGAATAGAAGCAATGTTTGGGGGAGAAGGTTCAGAGTAGGTAAATAAAAGTAAGAAAGTAGAACACAGTGAAATGTGAGAAGCAGGTGATTAAAAAGATTCTATCGTGTTGGTGTCGTGTAGTAGAAATGGCATGCCTTTGCGGGTCAGAAAAACTTGAGTGTCAGTTCAGCTCTGCACAAGCTCTCCACGCCACCTTAGGCAAGTTCCTTGTCCTCATCAAGATTCGATTTCTCAACCTGTCAAGCTGGGATTAATAACATTCTCACAGCAGGGATGATGTGAAGACCAACAAGATGAGTAAATGAAAGCATATGGTACATCGGTGACATTTGATAAATTCTTTCTTTTCTCTCTCTCTTTTTTTCTTTCCTCTCAGAGAGTAAATAGCCAGCCTGACCCATCATAATACCTATGGGTATTTATATATTTAAAAGACCTGATGTAATTTTTAAGTACCTAACCAACTATCAATGAGTGACTTAGGTGTCAGGAAGAAGAGATTCTACTTTCTTTTTTTAATAGTTTATTGTCAAATTGTTTTCCATATAACAGCCAGTGCTTCTCCCCACAAGTGTCCCCCACCATGGTCATGGTGGAGATTCTACTTTTCAAAGTGCCTTCAGACTTGGCCCCTGCATTTACAATAGGATTTTTGGATCTGTGTATGTCTCATGATGCAGAGTCTAAATCTCCATGCATATTTAGTTAATCTCAGTTCTTTTTTTAGTATATGTGCTGCTGAAGCTACAAGTTCTTCTTGTAGACACAGCTATCATTTTGCTCTTGTAAAGACTGAGAACATGGTGTACCAATTCTCTGTTGTAGGGGACTATCATTAGTTTTTACCACTGCCTGCTCTTTAAATTTTGTGAGCTGTAAAATGCAGCACTATATATTCCTGTGTTGTTTTTTTCCCACTGAGAGTATTTAAGTTGAATGTGTTTTTAATAGTCTGGGAGGGAAGATACTGGTGATAAAGCAAAGTATTTGAAACTTTAAAAACAAGCAGTACATTTAAGCAATTATGGAGGTCCCTTTTTCTTGAAATGTTTATTTATTTGTTCTTGAGAGAGAGAGAGAAAGAGAGAGAGAGAGAGAGAGAGAGAGAGAGACGCAGAGAGAGAGGGAGAAAATCCCAAGCAGGCTCTGCACTATCAGTGCTGTCAGCCTGATGTGGGTTGTAGGGCTTGAACTCACAAACTGAGATCATGACCTGAACTCAAATCAAGTGTTGGACACTTAATCAACTGAGCCACCCACGCACCCCATGAAGGTCCCTTTATTAGTGATTAAATATAGTATTATAGTATATCTAGAGTGAAAAAGTGCTAATCATCAACCAGCAGTAGTCCTTTTTTGTTTTTTAATAAAGGGATGTTTATATTGTATTTATTTACTTTAATTCCATTTTATTTATTTATTTTTAAAAATACTTGTTATTTAATTTTGGGAGAGAGAGACAGAGCATGAGCGAGGGAGGGGCAGAGAAAGAGACACACACACAGAATCTGAAGCAAGCTCCAGGCTCCGAGCTGTCAGCACAGAGCCCGATGCGGGGTTTGAGCCCACAAACCACAAGATCATGACCTAAGCTGAAGTTAGATGATTAACTGACTGAACCACCCAGGTGCCCCATATTTTAATTTTATTTTATATAGCAAGAGAGGGTGGAGAGGAGCAGAGGGAGAGAGAGAATCTTAAGCAGGCTCCACAGTTAGCATGGAGCCCTATGTAGGGCTTGATCCTACAACCCTGGGATCATGATCTGAGCTGAAGTCAAGAGTTGGACACTCAACTGCGTCACCCAGGCATCCCAGCATGGCCTATGACATTTGCCTCAGTGTATTTCATGTAACAGGATACAGCAGAGTACTTATATTGCTATTTTGCCCTTAAAATTGCTAGTTAAGGAATATGACTCCAGCTTCTCTTATATTTTCTTTCAGTGTGACCTTGAATGAAAAGAAGCAACATCCCCTTTTTCCAATGATAAAACAATCTGCACACACAATTTTCTCTTACTTTTCTAGGGTATGGAGATGTGACTTTGGTATTTCCTTTACCTCTATGTCCTGTATCATAACTACCTTGCTAGAACCAAAACTCTAGTTATTAGTCAACCTGTCTTAACTTCAGAATCATTTCTGTTAGGAAAGAAGGTTAAGGTGGTTTAAGCCTCCTATGTCTATTTATGTACTTTGTAGAAATTATCTCACTTAATTACTTAATTTAGGTGATATAGATTTGATTGTCGTCATTTTGGAGCTGAGGAAAAAGAGGTCCAGAGAGTTTAAGAAGTTAGTCCACATTCTTATCCAGTGAGTAAGTTGAAATTATAGCCTAGATCTGAATAGTTGTCAACACAAATTCTTTCCAATTCTGTAGGGTCCTGGTCTTTTAATTAATTAATTAATTAATTATATTTGTGTCTGTGTGTGTTTTTTTAGTTTATTATTAAGTTGGTTTCCATATAACACCCAGTGCTTTTCCCAACAAGTGCCCTCCTCCATGCCCATCCCTCCCCTTACTCTCTCCCCCTCCCCCAGCCGCCCTCAGTTTGTTCTCAGTATTCAAGAGTCTCTGATGGTTTACCACCCTCTTTCTTTCCAACTATTTTTCCCCTTCCCCTCCCCCATGGTCCTCTGTTAAGTTTCTCCTGTTCCACTTATGAGTGAAAATATATGATGTCAGTCCTTCTCTGCCTGACTTATTTCACTTAGCACAACACCCTTGAGTTCCATCCACGCTGGTACAAATGGCCAGATTTCATTCTTTCTCATTGCCATGTAATATTATTCCATTGTATTTATAAACCACATCTTCTTGATTCGTTCATGAGTTGATGGACATTTACGTTCTTTCCATGATTTGGTTATTGCTGAAAGTGCTGCTATGAACATTGGGGTACATGTGCTCCTATGCATCAGCACTCCTGTATCCCTTGGGTAGATCCCTAGCAGTGCTATTGCTGGGTCATAACGGAGGTCTATTGTTAGTTTTTTGAAGAACCTCCACACTGTTTTCCAGAGCGGCTGCACCAGTTTACATTCCCACCAACAATGTAGAAGAGTGCCTGTTTCTCCACATCTTCGCCAGCATGTATATTCTCCTAATCTGTTCATTTTAGCCACTCTGACCAGCATGAGGTGGTATTTCAGTGTGGTTTTGATTTGTATTTCGCTGAGGATGAATGATGCTGAGCATCATTTCATGTGTCTGTTGGCTATCTGGATGTCCTCTTTGGAGAAGTGTTTATTCATGTCTTCTGCCCATTTCTTCACTGGATTGATTATTTGCTTTTTGGGTATGGAGTTTGGTGAGTTCCTTATAGATTTTGGATACTAGCCTTTTATCTGATATGTCATTTGCAATTATCTTTTCCTATTCCATTGGTTGCCCATTAGGTTTTTTTTTGTTTGTTTGTTTCCTTTGCCATGTAGAAGCTTTTTATCTTGATGAGGTCCCAATAGTTCATTTTTGCTCTTGATTCTCTTACCTTTGGAGATGTGTCAAGTAAGAAATTGCTGCAGTTGAGATCAAGGAGGTTGTTTCCCATTTTCTTCTCTAGGGTTTTAATGATTTCTGCCTCACAATCAGGTCCTTCATCCATTTTGAGGTTTTTGTGTGTATGTGTATGGTGTAAGAAAGTGTGTAAGAAAGTGGTCTAGTTTCATTCTTTTTCATGTTGCTGTCCAGTTCTCCCAGCACCATCTGTTAAAGATGTTGTCTTTTTTCCATTGGCTACTCTTTCCTGCTTTGTCAAAGATTAATTGGCTATACATTTGTGGGTCCAATTCTGGGTTCTCTATTCTATTCCATTGGTCTATGTGTCTATTTTTGTTAGGCTCCTGGACTTTTACACTTATTCTTAAGAGTTCTTAAATGGTCTTTCTATGATTAAAAGACTATGAAAGGGGGCACCTGGGTGGCTCAGTTCGTTAAGTGGCTGACTCTTGATTTAAGCTCAAGTCATGACCTCACTGTTTGTGAGTTCTGGCCCTACATCGGCTCTGCTCAGAGCATGGAGCCTGCTTCAGATCTGTCTTACCTCTTTATGCCTCTCTTTCAAAAATAAGTAAATGTTAAAAAATATTTTAAAAGACTATGTAAGATTAGTATTTTATAACTGCAAATAGGTGGAAGTGCAGGCTTTTGAGGGGAGAGATGAAGAATGTAGCTTTCAACATGCTCTTTTTCAAGCGTTTGTCACACGTCCAGGCGGGGTTGCTTATATGGGGCCTACTCTCTAGAGACAGAGACCATGACTGGAGGTAAAGGCTTGGGGGCATCAGTGACATGTACACAATCGGCAAAAGTCACTTACCACTTGGCTTTCTGTTGGCCTGTTTCCCTTATTCTTAGAGTGGTCTATGGGGCTGTGAAACCAAGAGTGGGCTGGTTTGACATAGGGAGGTTCTGCTCTAAATAAGAAAAATGGAGCCAAGAGTCTAAGAGATCAGTCAGCCATTAGGAGATGTGGATAGGTTCAGCTAAAGTGTTTAACATTGGTCTCAGCCACAGACTCATTGACTTTGGTGTGTGTGATCACCTGGAGAGCTAATGAAGAATCAATGGTCCAGTATGGTAAGACCTACTTCTCTGTGCTCTTATTAAGTTCTCAAGAAGATCCTGATACATGTCTAAGTTTGAGAAATACTAGTCTAAATTCCTAGTTTGAAATTCCTATCTCATCACCAAGTAATGACCATGAAAAAGCAATCCTGTGACCTTTTCCTTTGTAATTTAGAAAGACCTGCTGCTGACTGGAAATTTGAATTCAAGAACATTTGTTTATATTTTACACAGTTATCTCAGACCGGCGAATGCACCCCCAAGATGAGGTCTTTGGAAGAATGAGCACGTCAAGGACATCTGAAAGATTCTCCTTCTCAAACTTTGCTTTCCCTGCGGGACACTGGGTGAGGGAAAGGCAATGAGTCCTGACCCTCCCTGGAGGCAGTGCTTACACATACTTGGGAATCTGAGGGGCAGCTGCCAATTTCACCTGCAGGCAGGAAGTACACACCTGTTAGCTATTTTTTTTTAAATAGCCTGTACTTGGCCAGATTACAAGGAACACTGTTGTTATGGCATCAAAAAAGGAAGCTGACTTACCTGCAAGTAATCCTTATTAAAGGAGATTTTAGGAAGCTGGACACTTGAGAAAAGCAGGCAACTGTGAAAAGAATATCTCCTGCTTACCTTTGTCAAAGCCAACAATTACCCCCAAATTGGGCTGGGATTAGATAAGGCAATCAGTTGTAATAGAGTTGATATCTAGGAAGGGGGGAAGTCTGAGTCATTCAGAGATAAACCTCTTATGCTTCCCTTTCCTTGATCATCTTTATCCTTGCACCCACCCCTACCTTTATCCATAGCAGTTGCTGGTGGGGTGAGGAAGGAGTGACTTTGGAAGTGCTCCTTAACCAGGCTTTTGTGTGCATTGTCCGGGGCTCAGGGCTTTCTCATCAGCAGGCTTTCCTGCCCTGTCATTAGTCCTGGTGGCAAAAGAGCCTCATTCTCATGAACTGACCCATGCGGCGAGCAGGTCATCTCAGACGGAGGCTTGCTGCTTTATTCAAAGGCTTCTGAGATTCCCAGATGTTGAGGCAAGATGCAAATATGGGGAGATGCTTTTCATCGCTCCTCGGTTCATTTTCTGACCCTTGGAAGTCATGGGGTTCTATCTGCTGGTCAAACGGATGATTTCGCGCGGGCATGGCGGACTCAGCGTTCACAGTTGCAACTGGAAAGAGTCTCTTTGTGAGAGCAACAGTTAAATCTCTCTGAATGTTACCACAGCTTAGGGAGAATAAGTACTCCACCCCCTCCCTTACATTTCCCTTTCACTTATGCTTAAAAACAGGTAATTGGAGCGGGGCTTCGAAGTGTAATCTTGCCCAAAGGCTAAGCTTGCCACCTAATGACACACGGTTGTTCTTCTTTATTGAGGCTGTTTTGCACTCATTATCCCTAAATTAGTTCCCTTTTCTCCTTCGCTTTATTATTCATCCATCAACTCCTTTTTCATTTGGATTTTTCCAAGTGAACCATGGCGAAGTGTGTCTTTGTGAGGTGTGTGTCTGTGCGACACCGGATCTGTGTGAGTGAGCGAGCCGGCCGTCCCGAGCTCCTCGTTTACATTAAGTGTTTATTTAAGCCAAGGCAGTGGAAAACTGACAGAATTCTTTGGCACGGATTGCCTCATAATGATCTGACATCCATCCCGGGGTGGGAAATTCAGCTGAAAGAGGAAGAAACTGAAATTCAGTTGCAGGGTTCCCTGTGTTACAGCCAGAGGCAGGCCGCTCAAACTCAGAGAAAAAAAATGAAACTGGATTTTGAATGTAGTCGAGAACGTTTGTGTAAAAGTATAATCAAGACTTTCACATGCCATTCTGTCACAGGAAAAGTTTCGTATACCACTTGTGACGTTATATCCAGCGGGTCATGTAGGTCCCTACTTTACCCCTGGTCACCTAGTATTACTTAGCCTGTTTGAGTCTCAGTTTCCTCACCGAAAATAGGGATAATGATATCAACTTCAGTAGTTTGTGGTGAGGATTAAAAGAGATGATGTTCAGAGTGCTTAATACAGTGCCTGTTATATTGTAGATAACAAGCAATATTAAAGATTTGTCATTGTGATTCCCTTATAATGAACTGAAACACATTTCGGTTTAATAGCCTAAGAATCTGAACTTTGATTCTTTATCTCTTTCTCTCTAGGATC
The DNA here is from genome assembly GCF_006229205.1 of Suricata suricatta. Lineage (NCBI taxonomy): Eukaryota > Metazoa > Chordata > Mammalia > Carnivora > Herpestidae > Suricata > Suricata suricatta. Next base: position 46,272,733 of record NC_043712.1, on the reverse strand, counting down.
ATCTCTTTCATCATCTTGAAAACAGACCTGGCGTTTTCTGAAGCATACCAGGCATTCCTGTTACTTACTGGACATTCTGCTTGGTAGTGTATTCTTGCCAAACACTTGTATAAACTCTGCAAAGGCTAATTATTATTCCCATTTTGCAGAGGAGAAAATGGAGTCTCAGAGACGTTACATAGCTTGTTCAAGGTTCCAAAGATGGTGCAACAAGTATGCAAACAAGAATTTGTCAAGTCCCAAAAGGTATAAACACAATTGAGAATTAGAGTCTCTGTCATTTGTCTAAATTTGCCTTAAGAAAGCAAATATCCCTCAGATATTAAGTAACAAAATCTTCTGATTCAGGGGGTTAGTGGACTCTTTTAGTCTGCACAGAGGAGGGAATATTAGCAACTTTGCCTAACTGCTGGGTTCTGAGGGTAAATATGTGACATGCGTATCAAATTTGTTCTTGATATTATTAAATGGATTCAATCATTTATGTCCCTTGGCTGGTAGGAACACAAACTTATGCAGCCGCTCTGAAAAATGGTATGGAGGTTCCTCAAGAAAATTAAAAATAGAATTACTACTAGAATTGTACTAGTAGGTATTTATCCAAAAAATACAAACATGCTGATTCAAAGGGGCACATGCACCCCAATGTTTATAGCAGCACTATCAACAATAGCCAAATTATGGAAATATCCCAAATGTCCATCAACTGATGAATGGATAAAGAAGATGTGGTGTATATATATATATATATATACACACACACACACACACACATATATGTATATATATATACACACACACATCATTATATATTTTTATATATAATGGAATATTACTTGGCAATCAAAAAGAATGAAATCTAGTCATTTGCAACAACGTGGATGGAACTAGACTGTCTTATATTAGGTGAAATAAGCCAGTCAGAGAAAGACAAATATATCATTTCACTCATGTAGAATTTAAGAAACATAACAGATGGACATAGGGGAAGGGGAACAAAAATAAGATAGAAACAAGGAGACAAACCATAAGAGACTCTTAAATACAGAAAACAAACTAAGGGCTACTGGAGGGATATTGGGTTTGGGGATAGGCTAAATGGGTGATGGGCCTTAAGGAGGGCATTTGGGATGAGCACTGGGTGTTATATGTAAGTAATGAATCACTAAATTCTACTCCTGAAATCATTACTGCACTTTACGTTAACTCATGTGGATTTAAATGAAAAAAAGTCATCTCTGCCTCTTTCCCAAGGTGATTCCCTCTAGACACACATCTCATAGACTACAGTGCTTCCATCTCATCTTCTTTATCCTATTGGGATATTCCAGGGGGTCTCCTCTCCTTGCTTCCACCCTATTCCAGCTCGTATCTCCTTTCTCCGCATTAGGCCTTGGGTACCTGGGTGTTCTCAGCCTCTGGAGTACTGATAACCCTGGGTTGTTGGATATGTTCTATTACCTCCTATTCTTTCTGATACATCCTCTTTCTTTTTCTGCCAAGTAATTTTTTCCTCCTCTACTTTTTATCCTTCTTCTGTGAAACAGAAGTAATTTAACACTTCTGTGACTTAGTTTTAAAACTAAAGTTTCAGTTGTAATTTTCTATGATTCTTTCTTGATCATGGCTCCAAATGCTGCAGGTGCAGATTTTGTGCCCTGGCTTCCTAAAGCGGTTGTTGCTTCACAAACTGGCACCCATACATGGAGGCCAAGGAGAGACTGAAGAAAGAGGCAGGCCATTCCAGATTGGTAGAGGGCTAGTTTAATAAGCAAGAGAACTGACATACAAGGTTTGTCTTAGGCCACTGCTGGATGGGTAGCTCTCTGAACCTGCCTAACAGAATTTTAAAAGTTTATATAGAGGACTTAATGGGCTTTTAAGTCACATGTTCAGTCCAGATGGTCTCAATAACACATTCCTCTCTTGAGATTGCATCCTTGAAACAGCTCCTACTGTGGGAACGGTGGGCAAAATGTACATTCTAAGCAGAGGGGAGGGGCTGAGAAGCCTCCAATTGCCCAGGCTCAGCTCACAGGTCGCATGCTCTTGATGGCCTTCTCCAACAGATGTACACTCTCTTGCCCAAGGACAGAGTTGGTAGCAATAAATAATAATATGTGTATATAATAGTTTGTATTCATAAGAATGATATTTTGACATCATTTTACTTGTTCCCTCCAACACAGCAACTTGAGCCCGGTCACTCAGCTAGTCAGTAGCAGAGCCTGGATATGGTCCTCTCAGTTCTGAGTTCTTTCCTCTGTACCTCAGCAGAGTGATGTCAGCTGGCTGGGCATGAGGAGAAGAAGATCAAAGAGCTTTTTTTTTTTTTTGGTACATCTGTCTCTGTGAGCTGGGCTGGGAGAGTGAGTGGATGGTGTGGGTGGAGAATAGAAATTTAAGGGTAGAAGTGGTGGTATGAACTTTTCAAAAAGAAAAGAAATCTTCCTGATTAATTATTGTCTCAGGATTTGCAGTTTTTCCTGAACATCTACCAGATAACATCTGAATAAGTGACTGTGTTGGGAGTAAAAGAGAAAAATAAAAAAAGAAAGAAAGAAAAAAAAAATATATATATATAATTGATTTAAAAAAAATCCTTGGGGTGCCTCTGTGGTTCAGACAGTTAAGTGTCTGAGTTCGGCTCAAGTCAAGATGTCATACTTTATGGGTTCGAGCCCCACCTCAGGCTCTGTGCAGACAGCTCAGAGCCTGGAGCCTGCTTCTGATTGTCTCTATCTCTGCCCTCCCTCATGCACACTCTGTCTTTGTCTCTCTCTCTCTCAAACGTAAATAAACATTAAAAAAATAAAAAATTCTAAACCCAATACTAAAGACTGCAGTGAAAGTTATAGCAGCTGAGGGGATTTTTCTATGTTTTCTGGAGAGTGTTTTCTCTAAAATGAAAAATAGCCCTTATCTGAAAATCCATTCTATGGTTAGTTCAAAGATTAGTTTATATAGTCCCTTGAGTTACAAGGCTAGAGGCTTGTAACTTCTTTTTATGTCAAGATCAACAACTCCTTCTCAAGTTGACCCTGTCTTGCCTTTATAGGATGAATCAAATTTAAATCTATCTATTGTGTATTCAGTGGTCTCTTTTGGCCATAAACAAGTCCATTGTCCACTAAAAGGCCAGTGGCATATCCCAGATTCTTTGTGAAAGAATCAAATATATCTCTTTGTTTAGGAGGTGATTGGTTAGTTGGGGGCAGGGGGAGTGAAAAGGGAACAGGGAAATGGTTTCATTATATGTCCCAGATATCCAATGTCATGCGTTTAACCCAACCCTTTCTCACTTAGGATTTAAACCAATATTTATTTTTGAAAGGAAATACAACCCGCATGCATCTGCCTCAGCAGCCACATTGGCTTTTATAGATAGGAAACAGGAAGCTACTTTTTTACCAACACTACAAAAGACCTAAAGATCAACTGAATTTTAATCTTGCCAAATGTAGCTTCCACCCTGAGAGGTGGACATAAAGTTCCAGGTAATAACGAAAGAAAGATAAACATTATCCTTAAGTGTCTTCCAGGATAAGAAAAGTGGAGAAGACTGAGCAAGTTCTAAGAATTACTGATTGTTTCATTTTGTCCCAGAGCCAAGACGATTTGTTCTTGAATGCAGATTCTCACATGCGTAGGTGATGGTACAAATCGTTCAAGCAGTTCTGGCTGTAGATGCCAAAGGCTGAGCGTAAAAAGGGAAAAATGACTGTGAACACATCTTTAGCTTTGATTATTTGTGCCCTTCAAAACAAAATTATGAATCCATGCTGTTTATCCCAAAGAGACTCACTATTTTTATCCATATTGTTTTTTACATAAAATAGTGAGGTTTGGAAGAACAGAAGGAGATATTTTTACGTCATCCTGAAGAAAAGTTGTCTTTTACCTTATACGATATTCTAAGTATATTAATTCAAGAAAAATTTGTTTTACAGAACATGTTCATTACTTTTTCTCACCTACTATAAAGATATGACGCTGTGAACTGTTCTGATTTTCTGTAGTGTTTCTAAGATTTACCCGTGGAAAATTTTAACTTTAAACTGACTGCCCTTGGCCCCGATAAAGGTTCTCAGGGGTGTTGGGGAATATTGGAAACCAAGTTCTATACAGCCAGCTCACTGAGGTTCTGGCAAGTGGTTTTGAACTTTCTGTTTTTGTACATGATCTGGGAGTCTGGACATTTGTGCAAAGGTCACTCATCTAAAGAGACACAAAACTGTTCTTGCTCCTACTCTGATACCCATAAAGTTAGCCCTGACTTTGAGCCTTGATGGATACATATTTCTCAAGGGTTCCCAATGGACGCAGAGGAATTATTTATGGTTAGTTATACCTTATCTCCAAATCCCTATCTGGTCATTTACCTGTGACCCCAGGTATTCCTTTGTCACTTCTAACCTAAGCTTATCTCCTTTTCTCTGGGTCCCAGCTTGGTGTCCATTTCAACTCATACTAGGAAAGACATCTCCTTTCAAAAATGTAATAAGAGCAGCAGGCACCAAGTGATACTAGTATGAGGTAACCCTCTGATAAAGGAGGGCAGCTTTTTATAAACTTCCTGCTAGAAAAGGAGCCAAATCCTACCAGGGGCCAGCTTAGGAATCTGATCAGTGGGCATATTTGGTTGGAGATGGATACTGTTGGGGAGAGAGGTAGGTTTTAATAGTCATCCAAATACTTAGTGGGCCATTTTCTACTATAACATATGCTTAAAGAATTGAATGCCAAATGTTTGAGATATCTATCTATCATCTCTCTCTCTCTCTCTCTCTCCCTCTCTCTCATTATTTAATTTGATCATTGCATCAACCCAGTGAGGTAGGGATTATTAGGATCCCTAGTTTTCCAGGTGAGTAAACCAAGTAAACCTTACAGAGGTTAGGTGAATCATTGTCAAAGAGCAAATGAAATGGGAGGCCTATTCTGACCCTGGACCATCTATCAGACTCAAAGTCTTCATCCACATTTATAAAATATTTGAAAGCCCTCTCTACTATCATGAAATACATGTATAGGTATAGGATTGTCAACATGTCCTTCTTCTGTCCTCCTAGATTTCCAAGGTTATATCTATTTAAAAATTATTACTATTATTATTTTAGTTTTGAATTGTTAGCATATTTATCTATGTCTCTTCTGAAATTATAAGGTCCTTGATGTTGAAAATTGTTTATTTCTAGCGCCCAGCACAGTTCAGGCACTCAGCACATGCTTGTTGAAAGCATGAATGACAGGATTAATGAAATAATAAATGCAACATTAAACCTGCTGAGTCCATATGACCCACGCAGCGAATTGAATTTATTTTTCTTTAGTTTAATTACTTATCACACACATACTATTATGTTGTATAGTTGGGATTTACTAGGATTAGAGAAATTTAGGTTGAGAAACAAATAATTCTTTCAATAAGATTTTTTTTTAAATGTGCTACTGGTATCAAAAGATAAACAAATAGGTGTATTTTACATAAAGACCTCCTTCTTCTCATTTCCTTTTACTGAAACCAAGATGTGATGATAAGTGCTGTATTCGTTTTTAACCCCAAATTATCTTACTATTATGTAACAAGCAAACAAAGAAAAGGGACAGATTACATAAGGACATTCTACATTTATTTGAGAAGACAAAATGTGATTTTTAAGATACTGCTGTTAACAATGGGAAATAATTCCTCATTGCTCATTATGCCCAGAAGGGCAGCTTTGTAACCTCTGCCCCTGGAGTGTTATCAGGGTTCTTACCTATTGTTATCTGCAAACAATCTCAACAGGGCCTGCATTCATAGCTGCTAGGGACAAGGATATGGGACCTACTTAGTCGTGCAGTGGCCTCCAAAATTGTGATTAGATAGATTTGTCTCATTTCCAATCCCTCCCCTCTGTTAAGAACACTGGATGAATTTTCAGATGTCTCAGCTCGATGGAAACAAAGAAGTACAGTGTAAGTATCCACCAAATCTCAGCCTAACTACTGTGGCTTTGCTCTGTAAATAGGAGAGTTGGGCTCCTTCTGTTTATTTTTCTCATAAACCAAAAAGGGCTAATAGAATTAAGATTTCTAAAAAGACCCAAGCCTGAAGATCTATTTTACTATAAGTGCAAACAAAAATAAAACACTAGAAGTCCCTTTTGCAGATTTTGTTTCCCTTATATATGAAAGCACAGAATTCAGGACTGGTTGGGAACGACCAAAAGTAAAGGCCAGACTTTTATAATCTGTTATATCCTTTTTTTGGGGTGGTAGGAAATTATTCCTGAATTCTGGTGAAGCCTTAACTCGGACATTTTGAGGACAAGTTTACTGGCCCTTTGGGACTTCCTTATATTTGGACTCAAAGATAGAATATTCTAATTTTGTCATTGTATTTGGGGCATTTTTATTGAGAAGGAAACTTTAGATGTCTCTTGGGTGAGTAGTTTTGAGGCCAACTGGGAATATTTCAATATATATTTCAATAGGTACTGAATAAGTCTCTTCTTCCAAAGAGTTCAAGAGAGTCTTTGTTGGTGTTTTTAATTCTCTGTGCAGTATTTCTTGACCCACAAACATTTGTAAATATTTTTTAGAAGACAAATTGGATGGTGTCTGAAAAGTATATTATTGCTGAATATATATGTGTATATATTCGTTCAGAAATGTTTTTTTTAATTTTTATATTTTTTACTTTTATTTTTGAGAGAGAGGTAAAAAGAGAGCGAGCCTGAGCAGGGGAGGGTCAGAGAGAAAGGGAGACACAGAATCTGAAGCAGGCTCCAGGCTCTGAGCTGTCAGCACAGAGCCTGATGCTGTGTTAGAACTAATGGTGAGATCATGACCTGAGCAGAAGGAAGTCAGACACTTAACTGATTGAACCACCCAGGCACCTATATATGTTTTCTGAACACACACACGCATGTATGTATATATTATAATATATATAATCAGAAATAAAATATGCGCTTTCTTAATGTATGTGTTCAGAGGGATGCTCTCTGTGTGTATGTATAGATAAATAGCATCTCTCCAAAAGGAGGAACTGACGGCTCTTTCCAGAGGAAGGCTGATCTCGCGGGGTGTCGCGAGTATACAGGCTGCTGGGGAGTCCTGAGGTGAGAAATACCTGGTTGTTCTGGTGCACTGGAGCCCCCTCCTCTCACCCTAATCTGTAAGGCGTATGGTTTACGCACCTATCCCGCAAATCCCAACGCCAAGGGCGCAGAAAAGGCGCTGGCCCGCGCGCTCTGCGGAACCACCGCAGCTGACTGCGGAAGTGAAGTGCGCATGCTCCAGGCGCCCAGCCCAGCCCTCCAAGAGGGCGAAGGAGCCGCGCTGGAACTTCCGGTGAGGAACCCTGGGGGCCCAGTCGGATGTTTGCCGAGGTCCTAGGCGGCAGCAACCCCATTACTCCCGGGGACAGCTGTGTCTGCCCCGCGGCCGTGAGGCGCCCACTGCTTCCTGTCTCTGGAGGCTTGCCCCTGAAGAGCAGCCTCAGAGGGCTGCTCTGTCTGGCTCAGCCCATCACCCTGCAAAGGGGGCGCTGGCTCCTTCGCCCAGGCCCAAAGTGTTCTCTTTGGAGGTAGGCGCCTGAATGCCAGGGTCAGCGCCTGGGCCGGGTGCGTGGGGTGTGGGGCTTCCCAAGGAGAAAAACAGGGACAGGTAGAGCCTGCAAGGTGCCATGCATGGCTTCCGTAGAGTATCTTGGTCACATACTTAATTAGTAGTGATAAAATCTGTGGGAGAAATAAAAATCATCCTATAAAAATAAATAAGATCAAGAGTTGTAAATCTACAGTTACAGGATGGAAACAAGAAAACAAGATATTAAAAAGTAAGGTTATAAAAAAAGATGTTCCGGGACACTTCCCGGTCACATGGCAAACTAAGATAATACAGATTTAGCTCTCTGTTTACGTTACACTACACACAGTCAACCTGAAAAGAAATCTTGGCAATTCTCAGGTGCCAGAGATAATCAGACTCAAAGCTAGAGGGGGCACACTGCTGCTGTGACAGACCGAGACGGGGCCCGTGGTCTGCATAGAGGATAAAGACCAGGGTCTAGGTATTTAATGCCGAGAGTGAGGTCCTGGCCAACAAGAGTTGGGGAGTTGAAACTAAAAACCCTAGTATAAAGCTGGAACCATAAAAGGCTTTTGATTCTTCTTCTTTTTTTTTTTTTTTAAGTTTATTTATTATTTAGAGAGAGGGTGTGTGTGTGTGAGAGCAGGGGAGGGGCAGAGAGAGAGAGGGAGAGAATTCTAAGCAGGCTCCACACTGTTCCTGCAGAGCCCACCAGGGAGCTCAAACTCAGAACTGTGAGATCATGAGAACCAAATTCAAAGAGTAGGATGCTTATCCAACCGAGCCCCCAGGCACCGCAAAGGCCTTCAGTTCTTAAAAAAAGAGTCCTGAAAATGCTCCTCAGTGGAGCTGAAAAGTAAGAGTTTGGAGTTGAGGATGAGGAGAAAATTCTTCTATAAGTAAATGAAAGCCCAAGCATTATCCACGGATGGGGCCCAAATTCACATTATTTGCATTGTGCAACAGCTTCAAGCTGGGAAATTAGCATATTTTCCTGGGCCAGTGAAAACTCTTGGGATTCATAGGAAGATTAAACACAAAATGAGGATGTTTCCATAACTGAAAGTCACAGAACTCCTGCAAAAGGTACTCTGGACTAAAGATGAGTACATAACAACAACAACCACAGCAAAAATGCAGACCACATAAGAGAACAATTTACTACAAAGGAGATTTGGTTGAAACTCAAACAGGAAAATTAGCACCTCAGAGAACTTCAGGAAATGTAATAGTTTGAAGAGGTTTGAAAATAAAATACAAGAGAAATTACAATGAGGAAATAGGATATATATATATATAGAACAGACAGATTTGAAAAAGAACCATATACAATTTCTAGAAATGGTTTTCGAAATTTAAGCTAAAAATACCCTAAAAATTAATCACATAGCAGATTACACAAAAGTAGGACAAAAATTAAGAGACCTAAAAATAGGTTTGAGGAACTTACCAGAATGTACAGGAAGAGATATAAAGGATACAAAAGATAGATTGAGGGAATTTAATAATGGCAGAAGAGACATTTATTTATTTGTTTATTTATTTATTTATTTATTTTTTGTAAGAGACAGACACAGCATGACCAGGGGAGGGTCAGAGAGAGGGGGACACACAGAATCTGAAACAGGCTCCAGGCTCTGAGCTGTCAGCACAGAGCCCGATGCCAGGCTCGAACCCAGAAACTGTGAGATCATAACCTGAGTCAAAGCCAGACGCTTAACTGACAGCCAACCAGGCGCCCCAGAAAAGACATTTTTTTAAAAAAATCACCAAGGATTTTTCAGAACCAGAATTTTCCAAAAAATCAGATTGAAGACATACACCGAATCCTAAACAAGATGAGAACAAGAAGAGAATCTTAAACTGAGCAGACAGCCACAATTATACTTGATGTGGACCACTCATAAGCAGCAATAAAGCCAAAAGAAAACGAAATAATATCTTAAAGTGTTAAAAATTCAGTGCACAGCAGAACTTCTTTCTATATAAGAATAATGCAGAAATAGAGACATTTTCAGACAAAGTCTGAGAGATTTGATTACTAACAGGCTGTCATTGAAATAACTAATAAAAGATCTCATTCAGGAACAATAGATTCCAGAAAAAGAAGCAAAGTATGAGAAGCGTGTGTGTTGATAAGACTCATTGATAAATGTAATGATAGTGATGGGTAATTTTGTGGCATTTAAAAAGAAATTGAAACTAAATATGTATATACTAGAAAACAATGTAATAAAGTGTTTCAGTGTTATAGTCCTAAGGTTCTTTAATGTGTTCAGGAGGAAGACAGAAATATTATAGTTAGATATCATTTAATCAACTTTACAGATTAAAATTTAAGCCTAAACATGAGGAAAGACGAAAAGAGTTTTTAAATAGTTAAAAGTCAAACAAATGAATACTGAAAATGTAATCACAGCAACAGAAGATGGAAAGGGAGCTGAAAATCCAGGAAAGAAAACGTTTGGCAAATTAAAAACTCAAAAGAGATGATGGTACAAACAAGTGTAAAATAATAGTAATTAAAATAAAAGGAGATAGAATAAACTCACTCATTATAAGACATTTTGAAATAGAAAACCTTTCTGAAATCTTGGAGCAAAAATTGGGCAAGAACCCCACTTGTCCTTAGGACACGTTTGTAGAGTGAATTTACTTAATTTGAAGAACAGTGTCTTCATCACTCCAAAGCCAGGGGCTTCACCTTTTAAAAAGTCCTGTGAAAAGGGATTGGACACTAATTTAAGTTGATAATCGCTCTTTTAAAATATCTGTAGTGAGTTTGGGTTTTTTAAACCAAAATATGTATCTTTTTTGAAAATAGGATCACAAGTAATTATCCCTTCATGTGTTAAGATATATTTGGAAGTAGATAGACACAAAAATTTGCAGTGAAAACTTTGGAGCATGGATGATGTAAGTAGTAATTATGGGGCTGAATTATGGCCTCTGTGTGTGTGTGTGTGTGTGTGTGTGTGTGTGTGTTGAACTACCTCTAATGGAAACTTGTCAGAATATTCAGTAAAATGAATTTGCATGTTCTGTTCCCATTATACACATTTATTTTTTTCTTTTCGAAGATACTTGATTTTAAAATCTGAATTTAGAATTTTACAATATCAGATATCTCAGATACTTCTTTATACAGGAGATTTCAAGTAGGTTGGTCTCATTTTCCTACAAAATATTTTCTTCCATCCATTGAGTATCTGGCTCTGAGATAGTTCTCTTACTAACAAATTTTGTCATAAGCTTGCTTCTTTTGTTCATAGTACAACCTTAAAACAAGGTCAAATCACTCTAGATTATTTAAAATATTATGTAAATGCAACTATCATCTTTTCCATTTGAAAATTTTTCTTTTCTCTTTCTAGGAACTGTTGTGACATCCTTAGATGTAGACCCTGAAAACCTCTGGAGAATTAGGGCTTTTCCATAGTCCTTTTTAGCTTTCCACTTCAAATATTCTCTCTTACTCTGAACTGAGATTATGTGGATTTCAAAGGGGATTTTGCATGAAGTTTATTTTAACCTACAGAAACACAGTCTTAGAATATTGTGCATAATTTGTTTCTTTAATTCAAAGATTGCAGCTGGATTAACAAAATATTATATTACACAATTTTCTCTCTTGCTACCACTAACATTTTCTCTGTGATCATGCAAATATGACTTTATGTTTTCTTAATGAGCTGGAGGAAGGAACTAATGTTTACTGAACATTGGCCATTTTACTGGCCTGTAGCAGGCACATTACATAAACAATTTAATGTTAACACTTTCAACTCCATGAACTAGTTTTAAATTTCCCCATATTCTAAAGGAGAAAAAGGAGTATTTGCTGAAGTGACAATACTTTTGTCTTCCACATCCTAGTTTAAAAGGTATGATGTTGATTTCATTTATGAGATATTTTGAATGAAATTGTTTTTCCTTGTATTGTCATAATAGTCTTTTTACAGGTACTTAACTTTAAAAGCTAAAGAGTTTATTTTTATAAAGCATTGGTATTTAAGAATATTTCCTTATTTCTGTGTCTTCTACTTTTTATAAATATGGATAACATTTTTATTTTGAGATAGTTGTCCTGTAATGTATTACTGTATATTCTCAGATACAGGCATTTTAAGCAGTACTTTAAATAGTTACTATAATGAATTATTTTAGAGAACATGAATATAGAATATGTTTGTTATATGTGTATGTGTATATATATAATTATGTATACATATATATTTATATAAATTCAGGTAAAATTGTCATACAAAAGACTGTACAGATTTAAACAGTACAGTTTGATAAGTTCTGAAATGAACATACTTATTAAACCATAACCACAATTAAGACCGAGAACAAAAACATCCTGTCCCTAAAACTACCTCCTGCACCCTTGTAATTTCTTTCTTCATTCCCTTCTCCTCTCCAGGAAACTACTCATTAGCTTTCTGTCATTGTCATTTTCTAGAGTTTTAATAAATGGGGTCATACTGTGCATACCTTGGTTCGGGGGGCAGTGGATAGGTTTGCATTTCTTTCATGCAACGTAATTATTTTGGGATTCATCCATGTTGTGGTAGGTCTCAGTAGTGTATTTTTGTCACAGGTGAGCAGTCTTCTGTTATAGAAAATGTATCACTGTTTATCTGCTCACCTGTAAATTGGTACTTGGTTTGTGTCTAGTGGTGGGCTGTTACCAGTGAAATTTCTGTAGTTGTTCATGTATGTGACTTTGTATGGACATATGCTTTCTTTTCCCTTGATCAAATACCTAGGGATGTAGTGACTGGATCGTATGGTATGTTTATGTTTAACTTTTTTAATAAATTGTAAAGGTGGTTTCCAAAGTAGTTGTATATTTTACATTCACATCAGAAGTTTATGACAGTTTTAGTTTCTTCACATCCTCACCAAAACTTGATATGGTGAACCTTTTTCATTCTATTGATTCTGTTAGGTTTGTAGTGGTATCTAACTGTGGTTTTAATTGGCATTTCCCTCATGGCAAAGAATGTTGAACATGTTTTCATGCATTTATTTCCATCCACACATCTTCTCTGATAAACCATCTGTTCAAATCTTTTTCCTGTTTTTTATTGGGTTGTTTGACTTCTTGCTAATTTTTGGTCGTTCTTTATTCTGGATACAAAACTTTTATCAGATATGTGCTTTGCAATTATTTTTTCCAAGTCAGTGGGTGGGTCTTTTTATTCTTTTAACAAAGTCTTTTGAAGGTTGGCCTTTTTAATTTGGATGAAATGTAATTTATCTTGAAATAAAGTAGTTAGTCATACAGTTTTATTTTTCTTATTCAATTATTTTGGCTCCTCTATTTCCTTTGCATTTTTATGTAAGTTTTTGAGTCAATGTGGCAATTCCACAAGAAAGCATACTGAAATAATATTGTCTGTCAATCAATTTGCAAAGAATTGGCATTTTAATAACATTGAGTATTTGAGTCACGAATTTAGCTCATGAACCTTATTTTTTCAGACCTCTTTAATTTCTTTCAACAAAGTTTTGGAGTTTTCAAGGGTACAAATCTTTCATACTTTTTTGGTTAGATTTCCCCCTAAGTGTTTCCTATTTTTGATGCTTTTAAAATTATATTGTTTTGCTAAATTTCAACTTCTGATTATTTGTTACAAGTTAAGGGACGTACACTTGGTTTTTGTGTGTTGATCCTGTACTCTCAACCTTGTTAAACTTGCACGTTAATTCTAGTAGGCTTTTTTATAGATTCCATTGGATTTTCTACACAGATGATCTTGTCTATGAATAAAACCAGTTTTGCCTTTTCCTTTCAAATCTGGAGTCTCTTTCTCTCCCCACCTCCACTTTTTTTTTTTTTTTTTTTTTGCTTGATTGCACTGGTTAAAACCAACTGAATAGAGGTGGTGAGAGCATAGACATTCTTGTCTTGTTCCTGATCTTAGAAAAGTTTTTGTCATTATGTTGTTACCTGTAGGATTTTTGTAGATGCCCTTTATCATTTTGAGGAAGTTCTAGTCCTAATTTCTTGAAGAATTTTTATTAGGAATGGATGTTGAATTTTGTCTCATGACTTTTTTTTTTTTACTTCTGTAGAGATAGCCGTATGTTGTTGGTTTCGTTTTGTTTTTCAGTTTGTTGATATAATATATTATTTTGATTGATTTTGGAATGTTAAACAACCACTGCAATCCTGAGATAAACTCTACTTGATATATTTTCCTTTTAATATATTGTTAGATTTAATTGGTAAAACTTTTATTTAGAATTTTTGCATCTATATTCATGAGGGCAGTTAATATGTAATATTTTTATGATGTTTTTGGTCTGGTATCAAGACAATGCTGACTTCATAGGATGGGTAGAAAAATATTCTCTCCTCTTCAATTTTCTTGAAGTGTTTGTATAGAATTATCTTTGTTAAATGTTTGGCACAGGGGTGCCTGGCTAGCTCATGCAGCTCTTGATCTGGGGTCATGAGTTCAAGCCCACTTTGGGTGTAGAGATTACTTAAATAAACAAAACCTAAAAAGTAATGTTTGTTGGAATTAACCAGTGATGCCATCTGGTCCTGTGGTTTTATTTAATGGTAGTTTCTACAAATTCAATTTCTTTAATTTATTCTGGGCTATTTGGATTATTTATTTCTCCTTCAGTGAACTTGGCTATGTATTTCAAGTAATTTGTTACCTTATCTAAGCTGTCAAATGTATAAGCATAAAGTTGTTCCGTGTATTCTCTTATTATCTCTTTAATGTCTGTAGAATCTTCAGTAATGTTACCTCTGTCATTCCTGATATTGCTAACTTAAATCCTCTCTCTCTCCCTCTCTGTCTCTGTCTCTCTTTCTTTTTTTTGTTCACTTTTGTATGGGATTGTTGTTTTTCTTAAGTCAGCTTTTGATTTCATTGGTTTTCTGTTTTTTCTCTTTTCTCTTTTAGTTGAGTCCCTGTTTGATATTTATGGCTTCCAATGTCTTGCTTAATTTGAATTTAATCTTATCTTCCTTTACTAGATTTTTACAGTAAGTATCTGAGGTTATTTATTTGAGACAATTTTTGTTTTCTATTTTCGGTATTTAGTACTACAAATTTATCCCCTGAGTATTGCTTTGGTGACATCCTATAAATTCTGGAATATTATGATGTCATTTTGATTTGGTTTAAAATGCTTTCAGATTTCTCCTTGAGGTATTTTTCTCCAGTGAATTGTTTAGGAGCATATGACTTCCACTTCCAAATATTTGGGGATTTTCCATGTAGTTCTCTCTTTCTCTCTCTCTCTCTTAAAGTTTTATTTATTTATTTATTTGAGAGAGAGAGAGAAAGACAGAGAGAGAGAGAGAGAGAGAGAGAGAGAGAGAGAGAGAGAGAGAGAGAACACAAGCAGGGAAGGGAGGGACGAAGAGATAGAGTGAGAGAGAGAGAGAGGGAGATTCCTAAGCAGGCTCCATGGATAGTGCAGAGCCCAATGTGCACTTGAGCCCATGAATAATGAGATCATGACCTGAGCCCAAATCAAGAGTGGGAAACTCAACTTACTGAGCCATCTAGTGCCCCTTCCATGTAGTTTTCTATTATTGATTGCTAATTTGATTCCATTGCAGGCAGAGATCATAAGTTGTATGATATGAACACTTTAAAATTTTGAGACTTATTTTATGGCCTGGAATATGGTCTAATTGGTAAAATCCAAATGCACTTGCAAAGAGTGTGAATTTTGTTGTTACCAGGTAGGCGGTTCATGTTGGCTAATAGCATCATTCACGTCTACTGTATTCTCACCAGTTTTTCGTTTATTTCTTCCAACAATTGCTGAGAACTGGGAATAGACATCTCTAATTATATTTGTGGACTTGTTTATTTTTTTCCAGGCAGTTCTACTAGTTATGATTCATGTGTTTAGAAGCTCTGTTTTTAAGTATATAAATATTTAGTTTATATCTTTTTGATTAATCAACCGTTTTATCATTATAAAATGAAGTTCTTTATACTTAATGATATGGTGACATTCTCTGCCCTGATACCTACTTTATCTGATAATAACATATAGCCACTCTAGCTTTGAGTGATGTTTGCATGATATCTTTTCCATCCTTTTACTTTTATCCTATTTGTGTCTTTTTATTTCAAATGGATCTCTTTTTTTCTTTTAATTCATATTTATTAATTGTTAATATGGCAACAAACTTGGTTTCCTCTACTTAAATGTTTTTATTGGAGTATAATGTGCATATAACATTGATTCCAGATGTATAACCCAATGACTCAATATTTGTGTATATCATGAGCGATCACCACAATAAATCTAGTTACCATTTATCTTCATACAAAGTTAACTTTTAGGATTTACTCTCTTGACAATGTTCATCAAGTGGATTTCTTTTAGGAAGCATGTTGTTTTTATATCCAATCTGACGGTATCTGCCTTTTATTTGAGGTGTTAAGACCACTTATATTTTCTCATAACCACAGGATCACAACCAGAGCCGCTATCAAGAGTCAGACACTTAAGGAACTGAGCCGCCCAGGGGCCCCATATCTGGTGTTTAAGAAGCTTACAATAGTATACTTGCATTTTTCCTCTCTGGCCTTGTTTTTATACATTTTACACATATATATCATAGAAATCCCACAATCTATTATTATTTTATTTTATTTGAAGTAAATTGTTGTTAAGAGATTTTAAATAATAAGGAATCAAACCTTAATAGTTACTCATGTAATGACAATTTCTGTGTTCTTTGTGTAAATCTGTATTTCTAATACCATTTTTTTCCTGCTTGCATAATTTAATATTTCATATAGTCTGGGCTTAGTGGTCATGAATTCTTTTAGCTTTTGTATGTCTGAAAATATATTTGCTTCATCTCTATGTATGAGTTTTATTTTCAAAGTACTATTTTTCTTTTAGTCCTTTAAATGTCTTACTTTTTTCCTACTTGCATTGTTTCCAATGAGGAATATGATGCTACTTTATCTTTGTTCCTTGTGCATATTATATCTTTTTATTTTCTCTGATTGCTTTTATGATTTTTGCATTATCACTGGGCTTGAGCATTTGGTATTATGTACGGTGGTATGATTTTCTTCATTTCTTACATTTAGAGTTATTGAGCTTTTTGGCTCTAAGAGTTTATGGTTTTCATTTAATTTGGAAGCTTTTTAGCCTTTATTTTAAAACTATTCTCCTTGTCCTTGTCTCCACATTGGGTACTCTAATTATACAAATACCCAGCTGCTTAACATGTTCTGAAGCTTACAGATGCTCTTTTCATTTTTTGGAGTTTGTTCTTTTTTGTGTTTCATTTTGGGTATTTTCCATGACCATGTCTTAAAATTCTGCAAAGTCTAATCTACTATTAACGCCATCTAGTATATTTCTCCTCTCAGACATTGTATTATCATCTCTAGAAATTCTGTGTTCATGTGATATCCTCTACTTTTCCAGCTAACTTTTAAAATATATAGAATGCAGTTATAGTAATTTTCGTATTTCAATCTGCTAATCTTAACATCTGTTTTAATTCTGGGTTAGTTTCAGTGGATAGATTATTCTTTTCATTATGGGCCATGTTTTCTGTTTCTTTGTATGCTTGGTAATTTTTGTTTAGATGTCAGCTATTTTGAATTTCACCTTGTTGTTGTTGGATATTTTTTATTGCTATAGTCTTGATATCTTGGGACACAATTTAGTTTTGTGGAAACAGTTTGATTCCTTTAGTTCTTATTTTTATAAAGAGAAGGCTCAGTGGGAGGCTAATTATCTCCATCAGTGAGTTAAGATGATTCTTGAGTATTCTACCCAATGACCCTTGAATTGTAAGTTATTTCATTCATTCTTGGGAACAGGCACTCTTCGTTTTAGTGTGTGAACACCCAACACTGTTCCCTCCTGTTAGATGGTTCTCTCCCCAATTTCCAGTAGTTTCTTGATCAGTAGACTCATTGCAGATCCCTGGGTTTCTTTCTGTGTAAAACTTTCTTCTCTCTAATAATCAGTCTTGTGAATACTGGTTCCGTTATTCTCCACTCGAGAAATCTGCCTCCATTTCCCATTCTTGCTTCACGGCCTGAAAACTCTTATTGTAATAAACTGAGGCCATCAAACGTAGGGCTCACTTCACATTCCATCTCAGACATCACCATCTTCTGTTACATCATGTCCTGTGTATGGAAATCAGTCATTAAATTAAAATTTAATTAATTAATATTTGTTTTTTTACTTGTTTTAAGTGTGAGTATATTTGGTTCATTTTAGTCTTTCTTGGCCTTGGGAAGGATATCCATTTGTGGGTTAAAAATCATAAATAATTTTGAATATTTAATGCATATATAATAAGCTATTGGTTTATATTAACTCCTTAGTCCCTCTTTGTTGGGTATATTTGTTTTCTATTGTTACTATAACAAATTACTGTGCATTTAGCAGCTTACCACAAATTCAGTATTTTTCAGTACTGTAGATCAGAAATCTGACACCAGTTTCACTGAGCTAAAATCAAGGTCTGTTCTGTTGGCAGAATTCAGTTCCTTGTACTTGTTTGGTTGAGGTGCTCTTTCTTGCTGGCTGTGGACTGAGGGCCATTTCCAGATTCTTCACCACATTATTTAACTCATGGTTTCTTTTACTTTCAAAGCGAGCAGGGGTGGGTTGAGGTCCTTCTCGCATTGCAGCATGGTCTTTTTTTTTTTTTACGTTTTTATTTAAATTCCAGTTAGTTAACATACAGTATAATATTAGTGTTAGGTATACAATATAGCAATTCAGTATTTCTATACAATACATGGTGCTTCTTACAACAAGTGCACTCCTAATCCCCATCACCTGTTAAACCCATCCCCTGCCCTACCTCCCCTCTGGTAACCATCAGTTTGTTTTCTATAGGAAAGGTCTGTTTGCTTCTCTCTCTCTTGCTGCTTTGCTCATTTGTTTTGTTTCTGAAATTCCACATATGAGTGAGATCTAAGTTCTTTATATATTTTGGATACCAATCCATTATCATTATGTCCTTTGCAAATATCTTTTCCCATTCTGTAGATTGCCTTTCAGTTTGTTGATTTTTTCCTTTGCTGTGCAAAAGCTTTTTATTTAGATGAAGTCCCAATAGTTCATTTTTGCTTTTGTTTTCCTTGCCTCAGGAAGGAAGGAGGCAACTCTCAAGAAAGAAGTTAATATAGCCTATGTGAAAGAAGCAACTGCCTGTGTTCTTTTCTAGGATTTCTGTGGTTTTCTGTCTTGCATTTAGGTCTTTAACCCATTTTGAATTTATTTTTGTGTATGTTGTGAGAAAATGGTTCAGTTTCATTCTTTTGCACGTTGCTCTCCAGTTTTCCCAACACTTTATTGAAGAGACTGTCTTTTTCCCTTTAGATATTCTTCCTTTGCCAAAGATTAATGGCCCGTGTAGTTGTGGGTTCACTTCTGGACTTTCTATTCTGTCCCATTGATGTATGAGTCTGTTTTGGTGCCAATACCATACTCTTTTTATCACTTCAGCTTTGTGATGTAACTTAAACTCTGGAATTGTGATGTCTCCAGCTTTGCTTTTCTTTTTCAAGGTAGCTTTGTCTTTTCAGTGTGGTTCCATACAAATTTTAGGATTGTTTGTTCTAGCTCTGTGAAAAATGCCATTGATATTTTGATAGGGATTGCATTTGATGTGTAGATTCCTTTGGGCAGTATATACATTTTAATAATATTTGTTCTTCCAACACATGAGCATGGAATGTCTTTCCATTTCTTTATGTCATCTTTAATTGCTTTCGTCAGTGTTTTTTATTTTTCCAAGTCCAGGTTTTTGACCTCTTTGGTTAGGTTTATTCCTAGGTATCTTATTATTTTTGGTGCTATTGTAAATGGGATTGATTGCTTAATTTCTCTTTCTGTTGCTTCATTATTGATCTAGGAGTACATTGCTGCACTCTTAATTACTTTTCTATCCTCGTCTTCCATCTATTTTCAAGGGTCCATGAGATTATACTGATATACAGATAATCCAGGATGATCCCCCTGTCTTAACATTGTTAATCTTAATCACATCTGTCAAGTCTTCTTTTCTACACAAGTTAATGTTCACAGGTTTCAGGGATACTGACATATCTTAGACTACTTTATCTAAACTAACTTGTAGAACATAGGTGACTCACTGAAGGGTCAAGACAGACTATGGCCTCTGTATGGGTAGATTAGGATGCTATAGAGTGGCAGGTTCACTGAAGGCTTCACCATGTTGGGAGAGTTCCTGTCAATAAAAGAGTTGAGTGTTGATAAAAATAGAAAATCTAAGTTCTAAGGAAGAAGAAAATTTGAAGATGATACACATTTTAAAACTAGGTGTGTCAGTTGATGAGGATGCCCTTAGCCAAAAGAACCTCCTAGAATTTTATTTGGGGAACAATAGTAAAGTATTTCAAGAATATAAATTATCCAAAAAAGAATCTTGTTGTCCCTTAGGGAACACTAACTATATAGCATACATTATTCTAAACATAATTTTTGCATACAGGGAGCTCACATTCTCTTTGAGAAGATATATGTATTTAACGCCAATTAGAATCTAAGACAGTTGATGATGATTCCATAAGTAGGCATGTGCTTAGCATTTGAAACATATTTAAAACTAGAGTAAATCAGGTATCAGGGAGTTGGATGAAACTAACCAGATCAAGAAAACACAAAGAAGACACAGATTACCAATGTCATAAATGAACGAGGGAAATCACTACTGATCTGGCAGACAAAAAAAAATAATAAAGAATATTATAAGAAACTTTATGTTCATAAATCCACAAAGTAGATGAAATGGATAAGTTCCTTGAATGACAGACTATCAAAGATCATTCAAGAGGAAACCCTTAACTTGAACTATTTCAATGGAATAAACTAAATTGTAAGTAACTCCTGCCCTACTTCAAAGAATCTTTTAATCCAAGATTGTTTCCCTGTTGGATTCTATGAAATAATTAAGGAAGTACTAATACCTATTCTGTGTAAACTCTTCCACAAAATAGAAAAGTAGGGAACACTTTCCAACTCATGCCAAAACCAAAGATAACACAAGAAAATAATTAATTAATTAGTTTATTTATTTATTTGGTTTAACATTTTAAAATCAGTTAATGCAATTCTCCATATCAAGAGACTAAAAAATAAAGAACCTATCATTTCCATAGATGAAGAAAAACCATTTGACAAGAGTCAAGGTATATTCAAGAGGAACTTACAGAATCTGACAAAACGTGCCTACAAAAACCCTGTAGGCAACATACTTGATGCTGGTTGAGGAAATTGCATTCCTTCCAAGACTGGGAAGAAAGTAAGATTGTTCTTATCACCCCTTTCAACATTGGAGCCCTAGGCAAAGTAATAAGGCATCAATACATAATGCCTACAAAAGGCACATAGATTTCAAAAGGAAAAAAAAATAAAACTATTGGTATTTAAAGATAACACAATTATCTACACAGAATTGTGAATCCTTTAAGAACTAATGCATGAAGTTAGCAGTGTAGCAGGATATAAATATAATCTAAAAAAAATCTATTATATATATGTATGTATATATATGTATATAGAGAGAGATAGAGAGAGAGAGAGAGGAAATAAGTGAGTGAGAGGCAGGGTGGGGGAGAGAGAGACAGAGAGAGAGACAGACAGAGAGAGAGACAGACAGACAGAGAGAGAGAGAAAGAGAAGGGAGAATCCCACAGGAGCAGAGAGAGAGAGAAAGAGGGAGAGAGAGAGAGAAGCAGGGCTCACCTCAGGGCTTGTGTTTTACCCAAAGCAGGGCTTGTGCTCACCCTAAGCAGGGCTAGAACACACCCAATATGGGGCTTAAGCTCATGAACTGTGAGATTGTGACCGGAGTTGAAGTCAGAAGCGTAACAACTGAGCCACTCAGGCACGCAAAAATCAGTTGTATTTTATATAATGATAACAAACTTGCAATTTGAAATTCAAAAATTTTTTGTAAAAGAACTTCAAAAACTTTGAACTTCATAGGAAAAAATCTAACCAAAGTTGCAAGATTTGTATGCTGAAAATTACAAAATTAAGACATACATGGAGAAACATACTATGTTTATGGATTTAAAACCTCAGTATCTTTAAGATGTTCATTTCCCCCAACTTCATCTATAGATTCAGTATAAGCCCAACAAAAATTACAGCAGCCTTTTAAAAAAAAATAGAAATAGGTAAGCTGATTTCAAAATGTATATGAAGAACAAAATAGTCAAAACAATTTTGTAATAAAGACGAAATTTGGAAAATTCTCACTACTTGATTTTGAGATTTACTATAAAGATACATAATCAAGGAAGTGTGGTATGGTATACAAATAAACACAAATCAATGGAATAGAATGTCCTTAAATAAACTCATACATCTAGGATAAATTAATTTTTGACAAAGGAGAAATGTAACTCAATGGTGAAAGGAGTATATTATCAATGGTGTGGGGACAATTGAGCATCCGTGTGAGAAATAAATGTATCTTGCACCAAAAAAAGTTAACTTGATATATAGATCATAATTTAAATGTACAACATTTCAAAAGAAAACAGAAGAAAAATCTTTTTGAGCTCAAATTAGGTGATGATTTTGTAGATGGCTCCCAGAAGCTCAAACTATAAAATAAAAGTTGATACATTGAACTTCATTAAAATTTAAACCCTCTGTTCTTCAAAAGAAATGATTCATAAAACATAAAAGTGAGCCAAAGAATGGCAGAAAACTTTGTAAAACTCCTATTTGATAAAGACTCCTGTCTAGAATAAAGAACTCCGGTCAGCCAGTGAGATAACCCATTTGAAAATGGGCAAGAGTTTGAACAGATACTTCACCAGAGTTAGGAATGACAAACACATAAAAAGATGTTTCAACATTATTGGTCATTAGGGAAACAGAAATTAAAATCATATTGAGATTTTACTGAATATGTACAAGAGTTGCTAAAATTTAAAAGACTGACAATACCAATTGCTAGTGACTATGCAAAGCAAATGGAACTCTCATACTTCCTGGTAGGAATATAAAATGGTGCAGAGCCTTTAGAAAACTGTTTGACAGTTTCTTTTAAAATTAAACAGATACTCACAACAATGAACCAGAAATCCTACAGAAAAAAAAAAACAACAACTGATGTGTACACAAAGACCTGTAATGAATATTTATAGAAGCTTTATTCTTAGTAGTCCCAGACTAGAAATTACTCAAATATCCATTAACTGGTGTTGGGGTGGGGCTGAGGGGGGGGGGGCGGTGATGCAGTATTTTCCATGCAGTGGAATGTTATTGAGCAACAAAAAGGAACAAACTGTTGTTACATGCAGTAATATGAGTGAATCCTAAAAGTTGTTTTAGATAAAATGAATCAGATACAAAAGGCTACATATATTGTATGTCCATTTACATAGCATTCTGACTTAGGCAGAACTGTAGACACTTTAACCAGATAATTTGTTGTGAGTTGCTAGGGATGGGGCTATGGGATTGATTGCATAGGGCCATGAGGGAAATTTTGGGGATGATTAAAATATTCTATTTTTGGATTCTAGTGGTGGCAGTTACACAACTATATACATTTGTCAAAATTTATTTTACACTGACAAAGGGTACATTTATTTACCTTATCTTCATCCTCAAGAAGCTCACAGTTTATTAATATGTATTATAGGAAGAGTTCAGACATTTTGATGTACTTTTTTTTAAAGTTCGTTTTATTTCTGAGAGAGAGAGAGAGAGAAAGAGAGTGAGAGAATGCAGGCATGAGAGGGGAGGGGCAGAAATAGAGGGAGAGGGAGAGAGAGAGAATCCCAAGCAGGCTCTGCACTGACAGCACAGAGCCCAATGTGGGGGTCGAATTCAGGAACCATGAGATCATGACCTGAGCTGTGATTAAGAGTTGGTCGCTTACCTGGCTGAGCCACCCAGGCCCTGCAACTGATGTACTTTTTTATACTTCAATGAGCCTAGCAAATAAAACAAATATCAAGAAGATGCCACCACTTTTTCTTTTCATTTGTTTCAATATAGACACAAATATTCTCTTTAATTTCATGAGTGACTTCCTGATGAACAGTCAGACTACACAACTCATTTGGCCATCTACTTTCATGTAGCCACTTACTCGATTTATGTAGATTTGGGAGGATGGTTGCAGATGTAAGATCAAGAGCTGGAAGCAGCTTCAAAATGTAGGAAGCCCAGAAAATGCTACCCTTTGAATATCTCCTATCCAGATACCTTACTCAGAGCACGCTGTCACAAAAATAAGCACAGGGTATGGTCTCCATTCTTGTTGGAGAAAGGGCTGAACATCTAGGAGTGTCTTGGCTCTTCCTCTGAAAAATCTTTACTTCTTTGTTTCTAGGAAGGACATATCACACTCCACAAGACATCTCAAGTTAGAGGAGGTAACTCTTCCCGGGTGCATATACACTTTCAGTCATGCTTACAAGGTCATATCCATGTAGAATGCAACAAATATGCAATCAGTTGTGTTTCTGATTAGTCTAAATTGTTAGAGAATGCCTCCATATACAGACCTTCATTGAATTTTCTACTTTGCAAATGTCTTCCCAAGTGATACGTATTACATGTTCTCTTTTCTAGCTCTGGAAGAAACTCAATAGGTTGCAAGCAAGTCTTTATCATCTTACTCTTAAATGTAATCAGTACAATTCTGCAGTTATTTCTTTGAGCCTTTATGATGTTTCAGACAGTGAAGAGGAAAGGGCAGGGGTTCAAAAGATGAAAGACTTGGTCCCTATCCTCAAGAAGCTCACACTTATTAATATGCATGAAAGGAAATTGTCAGACACTTTGATGTACTCAATATGGCTGTGCTTATATATGTGACAATTTCTTGTTTTGACTCTATTCCTTTGTCTTCACTTTTACAGATAAAGGAATAGAGAGCACAGACACTTTTTAAGTTTTGTCTTTGATTCCTTTCCTTAAATTTCCTAAGTTTTGTTTCTATTTTGACATAAAATGTTCATTAATCATTTATGGAATATATAATATCTCCCAATAGTCATTAAAGGAGAGCCTTATTCTGTGTGCTTTCATTTTCATTGAGGGCAGTAATTTCTGGTGCAGTCTCCACAGAGATAAGTATTGGAATGAACACTTTCAAATTATCTATCTATTCATATGATCGTTTCCTCCCACTTCAAAATAAAGAATAAATGTTTTGGTTAAATTGGAGAGACCTTGATTACTTCTTAGCCTTTTGGTTAAGGTCAAGTGTGTAAACTGGAAAGACCCTGGTATCTATTGGGCAAAGTATTCTAGGGGGTAGAATTAGTCCACTGAAAGGCATTGCGTAGTGGCAGGGATTGCTTTTCTTTGGATTTATTAGATCTAGTTGCACTCAAGTGAGTCAGGTACTTCTGCTTCAGCCAACTCTTCTAGATCTGGCTTCTCAGTGTTGGAAGCCTACCATTCTCCAGAATCTCTTCTACCAATTGAAAAACTGCATCAGATCATACTTGTCTTACAGCCTCTTCTCTTCGATTTAAGAAGTAAGGTTGCATTCACCAAAACAGGTGCATCTACCAATTTAGCTCTATGAGGAGGCTTCATGTTTTAGGAATGATTATCCCACTGTTAATAAAATCAGTGATTTTATTTATTTTGTTAAAATTTTTTAATGTTTATTTATTTTTAAGAGAGAGAAAGAGAGAGACAGAGCATGAGCAGGGGAGGGGCAGAAAGAGGGAGACACAGAATCCGAAGCACGCTCCAGGCTCTGAGCTGTCAGCACAGAGCCCAGTGTGGGGCTCTCACCCACGAACCGTGAAATCATGACCTGAGCTGAAGTTGCACACTTAACCAACTAAGCCGCCCAGGTGCCCATATTTTATTTTATTTTTTAAGATTTTTTTTATTTTTAAGTAATACTCTACAGCCAGTGTGGGGCTCGACCTCACAACTGTGAGATCAACTGTCACATGCTCTACCAACTGGGTCAGCCAAGCGCCCCTGTGTTTTTATTTTTATGTGATTCATTAAATAAACTTTCACTGAGCATCTTCTATGTACGAAGTGCTGAAAATACAGAGATGAATGAGACAGCTTTTCTGAAACCTTTAAAAATATAAAAAGTTAAGAAGTAAAAATATGAAAATAAAAGAGGACCACATGATAGAGAGTGGCTGAAGAGCTCTTTATGTATTTTTTATTTTTTTATATTTATTTATTTTTGAGAGAGAGAGAGAGAGACAGAGCATGAGCCAGGGACGGGCAGAGAGAGAGAGGCAGACACAGAATCTGAAGCTGGTTCCAGGCTCTGAGCTGTCAGCACAGAGCCTGACGTGGGGCTCGAACTCCCAAACCACAAGATCATGACCTGAGCCAAAGTCGAACGACTTTGCCACTGACTGAGCCACCGACTGAGCCACCCAGGCACCCCTGAAGAGCTCTTTAAATTGCATGGTTAGGAAAAGCCTCTCTGAGAGATGACTTTGACGCTGCATCTTGAATGATGCAGCTTATGATGCAGCCTGACGTGAAGAAACAATGACCTGTGGGGGAATATATAAGGGCAGATCTAGAGGAAGAGTCACTGGTGGAGAAGACAGATTCTATCAAAGCCAATGGGCTTAATCCAGTGGCAGGGTAGAAAGCCAAGGGCAGCTAGTGAGTAAGGAGCTAAGGGAAAGAGGTAAAGGCCCTCCTCTCCCAGTAACTGCAAGTGTCACACTCACTCTCCTTGAACTTCGTCTTTACTCATTTCCTATTAACGCTGCCACCACTCTTGTGAGCCGCAGCTTCTTCACCAATATTCTAGAACTCTTGGATACCACTGTTTATTATTATTATTATTATTATTATTATTATTTTGCAGAATGTAAGCCTTCACATGAAACCAGAATGAGTAATATTTTTCTCTCCTGAAAGATTCTAACTAGAGTATTAAATCATATGTACGTTTTGAAGTCGGTACTTGTATTCATTTGTATCACTGAATCTGAAGTTATCTATTATTTGAAACTACAATATTTTCTGTTTTAAATTATTTCCACAAGTAAGCTTTAAGATAGTTGCACATTAAAAAAACAAACTCTGTGGGTTATTTTATGAAACCCATGATCTTCTTTGTATTTTCTGGTTTATATACTTAACATTTGGGGCTTTCTTTCTTCCTTTATTTCTGTTTTAGGTTTTTCTGGGTTTTATTTTAGTTCTATGAATAGTTAGTCATTCTTTTTAGCCACCACTTCATTTTGCAAATGTAGCAACTGACCCTTAACACACTCATAACATTTACTGAATAAATCGTTCTTTTTCCAGTTATTTCCCCAGGGAAAGCTAATCCTTGGGTGTGGACGTGGGATTCCTCAGCTAAATGCATGTTTGACATAGCCAGGTACCTAAACAGACGGTTGTTCCACTACTGAAAGTTGGCTGAGTGGAACGCCGGAGTCCTCACCATGGTCTTAAAAGAAAGTAAGAGACATCCATCTGTCAGGATCCTCCAAGCAGTTCGGCTTTCTAATCAGACCGTCTGAATTCCTGCGTGAAAGATAAGAAAAAAACCCTGCCTGTCCATAGGGCAGTCACTCAACAGTAATAAAGCAGATGTTTAAACAAGGTACCCTTAGCCGTGTCTGTCAGTCTGTCATTTAGTGAAGAGGTAGGAGTGCAGTGGAGAGCGAGGGGGGAAGGAGGAACAGATTAGGGAGAAGCAAAGAATCTTGCTAGACCTGAGTGTATAAACAATTGATTTGCAGAGACAGAGACAATGGCTTAAAATAACAATGTTGCAGCCTCAGACACTGTTAGAAGTCTAAAAACAGTAGCTGCAATTTGGTGATTTTGAAAGATATCCAGAGAGAAAGATTGGGTCAGCGCTAGCAACCATGGTCGAGAGAGAATGTATTTTATGTGCACTATTATTCATTTGCATTATTTTGGTGAGCATTAAGGGCATTTGGACAGAGTATGTAAAGTTTTGTGGCACATGACCAGAGAACAATTTTTGTAAGGAGCTATTTCTTTTTATTTTATTTGTTTAGCATTGATATATAGGAAGCGTGAGTTTCCTGTTTGGTACTAGGTGAATCTGAGGTTTGTTCTTCTCATCTGTAAAATGGTGGCAATAATACAACTTTTGAAGAGCTGTTGTAAGAGCTGGAAGTTAGGTGGTAGATACAATCCATGACAAATATAGCCATTAGTTTAGTGGTGTGTTCTCTTGGAAGTTGCACAGTAACCCATTTATCAGATGTTGGAGTGGAAGCCTGGGACCCTTATGGGAGAACTCTTCATGGAAATGTAGTAGGCATATCTGAAAACCGGGAATAGTCCCAATGTTGTTGGCGTAAGAGGCTGTGACACCACTGGAGTGTCTCCTAGGGGATATTTGCACGTAGGATATCTTAGCAATGTTGCAGGCTGCCTCACAGTCCGTTTCCCCCCGGGGGGCGCTCAGGGAGGAGTCCATGTATAGACTCCTGCGTATGCACCCGAAAACGTTTTATAAGCTAATGAATGTGCCATCGGAGAGGCTACAGCTGCCTCTATGCAGACGTCTGTTCCATACAAGTTATTGAATTGTCTGTGGGAAAAATATAAATCCAAAACAGAGGAAAGAATAACTTTCAGGTATATTGTTATATACAAAACTAAAATCTTAAAATCTGCCCTCAATGCAGCCCTAGAGAATTTAGAGATGGGCTTGAGAGGGTCCTTGGAACCCATTGATAACAAATGTGAACTCTTGTATGGGCATTTTCCTGGGATGAATTTTCATCGTTTCTATTTTCAAAACGATTTTCTGATATTTATAAGAAGTTAAGCATCCTTATTTTATGCTCTAGAATTAGATAAGATAAAGAAAACTGATGTCAAAGATTTTAAAATCGTTTTTTATTTAGTAAAAAAATTTTTTTTACATTTATTTACTTTTGAGAGACAGAGAGAGACAGAGGGTGAACAGGGGAGGACAGAGAAAGAGAGGGAGACACAGAATCAAAGCAGGCTCCAGGCTCTGAGCCAGCTGTCAGCACAGAGCCCGATGCGGGGCTCGAACCCATGAACTGTGAGATCATGACCTGAGCCCAAGTCAGATGCTCAACTGACTGAGCCACCCAGGCTCCCCAAAGATTTTAAAATCTTATGTTTAGTGGTCAGGGGTCTCTTTCAATTGGATCTATTTATATTCTTTGAATTATTACCACCAGCAAATGAATAACAATAGACAGGTTGTAAAATATCAGCTTGAAATATTCACTACAGTTCCTATCTAACAATTTTTTTTCAGACTCTTTCTTCCTTTAGTTTCCAAATTTTCTAAATTGAATTATGGTCAGTTTTGAGGTACTCGGTAAAACTGATGGAGATGAGTCATATAAGAGCAAATAGAATAAAAAGATGGCCAGATGGCTGAAAAGGCCTCTAGAGGGTTTGTGAGAATTTATGAAGAAATCTGTCACATTAGGTATAAAATAGTTGGAGGGCAGATTAAATAAAGGCTGACTCACAGAATTTCCTGCAAGGCCAGTTGTATGCTAGTTCATTACTCTTGAGGAATAAAAAAAAGTAACTTCTACATTTTAATTGTAAGGGAATATCTCTTTAAGAATTCAGTCATCAAGTATAGAAGCTGGCTTTTTGTTTTTTTGCATTGAGACAGTATTAGTGGACATATAGTACATTCAAAGTATTTACAGACATTATTTATTGAATCTTCACAAATACCCAAAGAAGAAAATACTATTTCATCCCTAATTTTATGATGAGGAAATTGATGATAGATCAAGTAGGCACCTTGACAGAAGTCTCACCATAAATGATGGAGCTTAGGAATCAAAATCAGTTGTCTCATTATGATATTGACAAAGAAAGGACTGTAGAACCTCAAACTATGTAAGTAGCTAAGATACATGATTTAGTTATGTTGATGATTAATATTGATAGTACCATTATTTTTTAAAAAAATGTTTCATGCTTATTTTTGAGAGAGAGAGAGAGAGACAGAGAGAGAGAGAGAGAGAGACAGAGAGAGAGAGACAGCATGAGCAGGAGAATGGCAGAGAGAGCAAGGAAGACACAGAATCCAGAATCCAAAGCAGGCTCCAGGTTCTGAGCTGTCAGCACAGAGCCCAATGCTGGGCTTGAACTCATGAACCTCGAGTTCATGAGCCACCCAGGTGCTGCAATAATGCCATAATTAATATATACCAGTAGAGAAATTATTACTGTGGGTGTAATAATACTGGCTAACAAAAGCATTCAAAGCAAGAAGTCATTCCTAATTCTGTGCCTTTCTGCCTATATAGCCATTCTCATCCCCCACAGTGGATACTGTATTTATTATTTTTAATTCCTTTCATGGATTTCACTATAATATGGTTTAATTTTAAGCAGCTCTAACCCTGTTTTTGTAAGGCACGTTTTAGCAATTGACCCAGCAGCTTTAGTTTGGGAGGTCATTCTAACCTTTCAATTGGTCTGGGAGACATGTATTCTGAAGTCCATGGGAGAGACTGGCTTCACAAAGCCAGAGTCATATACATAATGAAATATGAAGGTAATGAAGTGTTGCATTGCTCCATTAGAGAAAAAGAAACTATTATCTTTTGTGATTGGAGTAATAGATGGGACATGAGTGTTTTCATATATAAACCCTAGTGTATTTTTTATGAAACCAAGCTGCTGATTCAGAAGAATGTTTTAAAGCATAATGAAATATGAGAAAATAATATAATTGCAGACTCCAAGCAGTAAGGCATAGTTGAACATTGCAGTGAATACATATTTTTTTAAATGTTTAGTTATTTATTTTGAGAGAGATAGACAGTGCAAGCAGGGGAGGGGCAAGAAGAGAGTGCAGAGAATCCGTTGAGTGTCCAACTTCAGCTCAGGTCATTATCTTGCCATTTGTGAGTTTGAGCCCTACATTGGTCTCTGTACAGACAGCTCAGAGCCTAGTTTGGATCCCCCGCAGGTTCTCTCTCTCTCTCTCTCTCTCACACACACACACACACACACACACACACACACACACACAGACAATAAATAAACTTTAAAAAACCCAGTTCTTTGAAGGCAATAATTCCCTCAATATTTGTTTTAGTAAGGTTTAATTTCTCTTTCACTTTTGAAGGATAATTTTGGAGGATACAGAATTGGAGATTGGTAGTTTGTTTCTTTTTCTTTTGTTTTTGTTTTCAATTTCAACTCTTTAAATATTTTAATCTACTCTCTCCTTGTTTGCATCATTCCTGAGAATTTGGACATAATTCTTATCTTTGTTTCTCTGTATGTAAGGGATCTTTTTCCTCTGGCTTCTTTCAAGATATATTCTTTATCTTGGATTTTCTGCAATTTGAATATGATACCTAGGTATAGTGACTTTATTTTTAGTTTGTTTATTTGTTTATTTGCACTTACCTGCTTGGTGTTTTCTAAGCCTCCAGAATCTGTAGTATGGTGTCTGACATGAATTTGAGGGAAATTCTCAGTCATTATTACTTCAAATATTTCTTCTGTTCCTTTCTCTCTCTTTTCTCCTTCTGATATTCCCAATACACATATGTTATATCTTTTATAGTTATCCAACAGTTGTTGGATTTTCTGTTTTTATTTCTGTTCTTTTCTTTTCCCTTCCTTTCAGTCCTTATTTTCTCTTTGCTTTTCAGTTTCTGCTGACATATCTTCCAACTTCCATATCATCTTCCCTCAGTCACATATTTTTTAGTAATGAGCCCACCAAAAGTATGCTTCATTTTTGTTTAAGTATTTCTTTAATTTATTTATTTTCATTAAAATTTTGCTATAAATGTCTCTTTATTTTTGAGAGACAGAGAAAGAGCAGGGGGAGGGGCAGAGAGAGAGGGAGACATAGAATCTGAAGCAGGTTCCAGGCTCTGAGCTGTCAGCACAGAGCCCGATATGGGGTTTGAACCTATGAACTGTGAGATCATGACCTGAGCCGAAGTCAGACACTTAACTGATTGAGCCAATTAGGCATCCCATTCTAGCATTTCATTTTCATTCTTTCATAGAATTCCATATCTATACTTATATTTCTCATCTGTTCTTTCATGTTGTCTACTTTTTCTTTTAGAATTTTTAGCATATTAATCACAGCTGATATATGTTCCTGGGCTTATAATCCCGACATTCCTGCCATGTCTGCATCTGGTTCTGATCTCTGTTTCTTAAAACTGTGATTTTTGTCTTTTATTATACCTTGTGATTCTTTTAAGTGAATGCCAGACATAATGTACTAGGTGAAAGGAACTGTAATATAGAAAAGTTCTATAGTTCTATAGTATCATTCTTAGTGAGCCTTTGCCCCTGAGGCTGTGAGCTTCACAAGTGCTTCTCTTCCCCCTCTTAGTTCAGAGGGGATGACTAGAGGGATCTGGAGTTGCTCATTTCCCTTCCCCCAGGTTGGATAGGCTCTAATATTACCCTAAATATTAAAATAGTTTCTCTTGGGGATAGGCCTTGTTAAGAAAATAGAATGCTGTGACATATTTCAATATGGTTATTTTTCTCCTACCCCTGCTAGAAGCAGAAGGGGATTTTTCTCTGATGTTCACTTGGAGAACCTGATAAGGCTCTTGCAAGTAAAACTCACAA
This sequence comes from Suricata suricatta, assembly GCF_006229205.1. Taxonomy (NCBI): domain Eukaryota; kingdom Metazoa; phylum Chordata; class Mammalia; order Carnivora; family Herpestidae; genus Suricata; species Suricata suricatta. The sequence continues at coordinate 46,240,561 of NC_043712.1, read as the reverse complement.
AAGTGTCTGGTCTTTCTGAGGTTTCTCAAAACTCTCAGATTTGTCCATGTGGAGCCTCTGGCAATTTGTCCATGACAATTGAGGTTTTCCTACCATATCCTGGTTCCCAGGGAAGTTTTCTTTCATGAGTTTCTCTCCAGCTGTGATTCTCTGTGTCCACCTGTCTGTCTCTCTAAGTCTGGGAGCAGCAGTTTTCTTATGATCTCACTTCTGTAATGAATCTAAGAAGAGTTGTTGATTTTTCATCTCAACATTTTATTTGTTAGGAGAGAATAATGATTTCCAGCCCTCTTACATGCCAGAACGGAAACTAGAAGTCTACAAAAGTACACATAATCAGAAGTAAATAATTTACACCAAATTCTCTTCAGTGATGCTGATATTTCTTGTTTGACCAGTCAAGTTTTAGCATCTTAGAGAATATAGCAAAGAATCCTCTGTTTTGAAAAAATCTGCCAACATTGCATGACTAGCAATGTTTACACAATGAAGCTAACTCATTTTCTGAATGCCTACGTGTCAGGCATGACTCTAGGTATTTTTGACATACAATATCTTATTTAATTTCTATGTACACTCCCTCTTTTTACATGGGAAGGATGTAGGGTGAAGGAAGTTATGCTACTGGATGACAGTTAGGTTTGAACTTGTCTTTCTAACCTTTATTATTCCCAGTTGATAATCATGCTTCTCTGGTGAAAATTCCTTCTTCTCTAGTTGCTAAAATAGTCACAGTTGTCTTTTAGCTTCCAGAGGGAAAGGGATTATCCTGAGAAGGTTAAGTATACTGAACAAATAAAAAAAAAATTCTTTGTCACACAGTTCCTACATCATGTCGCAGCTATTACAATGGGGGAATCATGATGATTACTATACATGAATGGTAAGTGTTTTTAAAATTATGATATCAATGGTGTGAGCATCTTGAGAGAAAACCACCAATATTTTACACTTATCCCTAACTAATCTAGCTACTCTTCCTCTACTTATGATCTTAGTAATTTACAGAATAAATTACTGTATTCTTATTTTCAATTTCTGTTCTGTATATCTACTGTGGAAACTCAGAGATTGTAGACTAAGGATAGTTTTAGCCTGAGGAGAGTAATAAGAGCTCAGAAGAAAGATGAGCAAGATAATGTGATCATCAGCCTTTCAGAAGTATATACCAGTTTTCAATTAAAATAAACTAATATAGATTATTAATGGATAGTAGAAAAAAATTTGATATATATATATATAGTATTATGAGGCAGATATGTAAATGTAGGTTGATTTTTAGGCAGCCAGATTTTATTTGAACTTCTCCAGACCAAATGTGAATAGCTTTGAAACTGATGGATTCTAAAATTAGAGGTTAAACAGAAGTTCAATCTATCGAAGTAAATCTACAAAATAGGGGCACCTGGGTGGCTCAGTCGGTTAAGTGTCCAGCTTCAGCTCAGGTCATGATCTCACAGTTTGTGGGTTCGAGACCTGTGTCAGGCTCTGTACTGACAGCTAGCTCAGAGCCTGGAGCTTGCTTCAGGTTCTGTGTCTCCCTCTCTCTCCAACCCTCCCCTGCTCGCACTGTCTCTCTCTGTCTCTCAAAAATAAATAAAAGACATAAAAAAATTAAAACCTACAAAACGGTAATAGTTGAAAGAGACTGATGCTATTAGTTTATTTTATTACTATTATTCTCATAGAGTTTTATGAGAATTGAATTTCATTGTTATAAAGCAAAACATTAAGGTAGATGACATAATTCTGGTTATCAAAACATTTATCATACCTTTTGAAATCTCTTGTTCAGTAAACTTTGTTTAAGAAAGATTTTTTTTAATATTTGGCATTAGATGGTCAAGAGCCAAGAGACTTGAGTATGAACATCCTTCTAGTTCTAGAATTTCTCCTAAGTTCTGAACTGGAAAGTGTGCTTTTCTACCATCAGGATGATTTGACTCTGTATTTGCTGAAACATAGACCTCCTTAAGTTGCCCTCTTTCCATAATAACCTTAAATGAATAGGCGGGTACAGTAGAAATAGCATGAGCTTGGGCACGATCAACTTGCTGCATCTGCTTTGTCATGTTAAAACAGCAAGCGCAATAATTATCTTATAGGAATGTTACAAGAAATCAATGAGATCCCATAACTAAATTACCAAGCATGGATTTTGACATATAGCAGATATTTAATAATTGTTTGTTGATTACATAAACTAGTGACAACTTTATATAAAAACTAAGTAGCCATCTTTCTCCCATCGGAGAGAATACATTAGCAAAGTGAGGAGTTAAAGAGCAATGTAAGGAAATAAAAAGCATAATAAAGATAACAACAGACTTTTTCTTTTTAATGTTTATTTATTTTTGAGAGAGAGAGAGAGACAGAGCAAGAGCGGGAGAGGGGCAGAGAGAGAAGGAGACACAGAATCTGAAGCAGGCTCCAGGCTCTGAGTTGTCAGCACAGAGCCCCATGTGGGGCTCAAACTTACAGTGAGATTGTGACCTGACCCAAAGTTGGCCACCTAAGCAACTGAGCCACCCAGGCACCCTAATTTTGACTTAAAAAAAGTTCCTAAAATACTCATTGCCAAGTTCATAGGATAGTAAATTTACTTGAGTGTAGAACATAAGTGGAACTATTTGAGAAAGAACTAGCCTCAGAGCAGGCCAAGAGTCTGCCTCTATCCCAGGTCGTAGCCCAATTTTGGCACATTGATTGATGTTCCGCGAATCTTTAAATAAACTCTTAGGTATTAGAAAAAAAACACAACTGCAGTGCCAAGAAAAAAGCTATTATGTATTCATTAATTTCAGGAAAAATTTTTATAGATTATTTTGATAAATGATAATGGGTTTCATTTTAAGAATATACCTCCTGCCCATAAGGGTGAAGTTACACACTGTCCCCTTTAAGACAGATGTGATTTAGTGAGACGACAGCACCTAGCACAGTGCACAGTCAGCTCTCCTTTTGAGAGCCAGCCTGCCACAAGCAGGGGTCGCCACAGTGTCTGTACCAGTGTCACACTCTCCTCAGGCTTTTTCCGGCTGGTGACTAGAATCAGACCATTTCTGCCCAAAGCAGAATTCTTCTAACAGCCAGTCTCTGCTGTGGGGATCCCTCGGGGCTGACGGAGACCCTCTCGGAGCTGTATTACAGCCTGAGGCTCTTCCTCTATAACCGTCCTCCTGTTCCCCTCTCTGCTTGCAGGGCTCAGACCTGCGTCAGGGTCGAAGGCTCTTCTCCCTGCTGTTGCTCCCTCTCCCCTTACACTTCACAGACGCTCCCCATTTCCACATAAATTTCTTGCACTTCTAATTATGTCTTGATGTCTGCTTCCCAGAGAGCCCTAAGTGACATACATAGAATGCTAAACAAATGTGTTTTTAAGGAATTATGATGTCATGGAAGCCAAGAGAAGATAATTTGAAGTATACTTAAATGTGTTAAATACTTCTGAGAAGCCAAGGAAGTAAAGAATGAAAAACATCCTTTGATCTGGCAGCGTGGGAATCACTGGTGATCTTCCTAAATGTTGGTGAACTGAAGGAATAAAGACCTGTTTGATGAGACAGGACTTATGACCAGGTGAGGCAGTGGGCACGAGATGAGGGACACAGACAAGTTTCTGAGACTTGGCTGTGAAGGGGAGGTAGGAAGGAATGGTATATTAAGATGGTGGAAGGAGGACTTTGCAAGATAGCAGGTGCTAGATCATGGTTGTAGCTTATGACAAGGATCAGTTAAGAGACTAACAAGCAAAGAGAGGGATATCTGCTTTTTTCCACCAGAAACTTCTCCTATTGGTCCATCCAAATCAAATTTCAACTATCCATAGCTTGGGTGAAAATCTAACAGTCTCAGAAACTATTGACACAAAGACATGTCTCTTTATCTGGACAGTGTGTGAGCCTGATAAATTTTTCCCCGAAGAAGAGAGCAGGCATTTGAATAGGGCAGAAACTTCCTCAGCTAAAATAAAGTTACACGTATATTTAAAAATACACAAGCTTATGGGGCCCTTCGGTGGCTCGGTTGGCTAAGTGTTCGAGTCTGGATTTCAGTTCAAGCCATGATCTTACCATCTGTGGGATCCATCCCTGCATCGGGCTCTGCACTGACAGCGTTCAGCCTGCTTGAGATTCTCTCTCACCCTCTCTCTCTCTGTCCCTCTTCCTACTCACACACACACTCTCTCCCTCTCTCTCAAAATAGATAAACTTTAAAAAATACACAACTTAAATCATTTGAGGTAGATAGTGTCTGAAAGCTCATATCATTCAATTGATTTTGAAAAAATTCTACAGACACAGGAAACATTAAAAAGGGAACCCCTGAGAGTTTTGGAATTTTGAACAACTGGAGGAACTCACTTCACCTGTTTTAGGATTTCAAATGATTGAAGCCACTGTGGTGAAGATGTGGATTTTGCTTTTAGAATTTAAGCTTTGTGCATCTGAATTCATTACTGAGGCATGAAAACTTGAATGATCTCTGAGGAGTTTAACATTTGTAGTGTGGTGCCTACCAAGTAGGGAAAACATTTTCATTTTATCTCCTTAGTTGTTAAACATTTCTTAACTCAGTGAGTGTTTTGAAGATGATATAAGAGAAAAATGAATTCAACAATATGAATTACTATTATGGAACCAAAAATGGCTAGAGATGTTACTTTTTTTAGGCTTATTTTCTTACTCTGTTTCGGAGCACTGTTGTTGGTAAAGCACAAATGTAGGTATTATAAATTGTAATCTATAAGTGGAGAAAACTAATCCATGCTAAGGTTATTCTGGACACTTAAGATTCCATAATTCGGCATTAAACTCCTTCCTTTAGAGACTTCAGAGACCTGGTCTCAGCATTGCAAATATGCTTTAAAAATCTTTCTTTAAAAATTCAAGAAAGTTTTGTTTTGATACTAGCATAGAACCATAGAATTTTAAGCTAGGAATGGACTTTGGGAATCTTTTATGGCTCTTAATCTAGAAGGGTGCTTGAAATGCTATATAAAATTTTGTCCATATCTGCACAGGTCAGATTCTCATAGATTTCCTTAGATTCTTAAAGTGACTAATATAGAAGAAAAAAACCATTTGAAACAGCATTTTGTAGAGAAAAAAACAAATACCTTAAGAACCAAGGTCTTCTCCAATATCACACAAATTTTAGTGTGGGCATTTTATATTATTATGACATTCATTTCATTCTAAAGTCCATAAAATCAAACCAGACATATTAATTTTTTTTTTACTGCCCAAGTCATTTATGAGACTCAATGTGCATGACTCTATTATACAATGTTGGTGCTTTGGCAAAGTTTTGATTTTATTTATAAGAAAAATTAAATAAGTAAGGGGAGATAGACATCTTTACCTTTACTGGGAAACACAAATAAGACTATTAAAATGAAGTTTATTAAATTAGATGCTGAAAGGAAAGAGGCATCAGTATTTTGCATTGCACTCACCCCATGGCCAGTTCACATCAGAAGAAATGGGATGTGTCCACTATTTTTTCGTTTTTCTGTTTCAGAAGTGAAGTGAATAGACATCTCTATAGAGCCCAGCTGCTATTTGCATTGACTTAATGAGTTTCTTAATGCACCCCATTGTGCCTCAGTATTCACGAAACATATGGCACATTTATCTCTTAACTATAGATTCAAATTCTTGTTATATATTTTCCACTTGTGACTTAATAGTTTCTTTAACAAATCATATATATACATCATATGATATATATCAGACACATAAGTGGCAATTGTATTATTTGTATGAATATATGAACACATGGCTTTTTTCTTAAATATTTCCAATAACTTTATGTTATATAAAAAGAAAAACTAAAAACAACATAAAACTTGCCCTTATTTTAAAGCAATTGTAAATGTTTAAGGCTTTTTGGAAAAGTAATAAGAATATAGGAAAAGTTACAACAAAAGGTTTCAGGTCAGTAACTTGATCTACTAGGCAGGATATCATGAAATAATTACACAAAGCGCCTAAAAAATTAAACATGGACATTTTACAACACAAAGATATTGAATCAATAAAAGATGTCTTATTTTGGGGCAGGTCTGGCAGTGTGGGATTTGACTCCGCTTATGAATGTGGCTCACGTCATGGACTCACAGTTCGTGAGTTTGAGCCTCGCGTAGGGCTCTGCGAGCCTGCCTTGGATTCTGTGCCTCCTCTCTCTCTCTGCCCCTCCCTCACTCTCTGTCTCCCTCTAAATAAAGGTTTAAAAAAATTTTAAAAAGAACAGAAATGCAATAATCAGGGATCCAGAAAAAATGGGAGGAGAACATCAATTAATAGATAAGTGTCTTTGTTTTTCTTTTGGTAGTGATTTTTTCGAACCTCATTTGATAATGAATCTCAAGTTACAATCTTCACATAAATTTTATTATGCCATTATAGATGACTAATTATTGTAAAGCTCAACATGAGAATTAAGTAATTCCCTGGGGCCACCTGAAAGAGCCCAATGGTCACTGCATTATGGCATTGGGTTGGATGTGCAGCCATTATTTTCCAAGCTTTGACTTTGAAGACATTGATCAAAAAGTGCCACCCTCTGCCATGCACAATACCCCTGTCAGAGGTCTGACAACACCTCATAACAACAACCTTATGCTCTCAAAGAAATGAATTTCAGAACCAAAAGATGTAAATGGCTAAAAGCCAGAAAGGAACCGATTTACCAGACTTAGCTCTTATTTCGAATCCTTGTTGTGAATGGAAGCCATTTTTGTTTTTGTTCTGTTTTGTTTCTTACTCACATGGCTTTTTAATTGGGACACTTCTAATGAAAGTTTCAGAAGACAGACTCAGGCACAGCAACGAATAATTGAAGAGAAAAAAGGCAGAAATGTATAACACCTTTCAAAGTTAATGTCATCATATTTTCCAACAATAACTTACAAGGAATTATTTTCTAGGTCCTATGGCAATTCCTTATGAAGAAATAGGGATTTGAGGATATTTGAGAAATTTAGTTATCTTACTTAAGTAGCACCTTAAAATGTTTCTTCTTTTAAAAAAGTTCACTATTTTGTTTTTTTAAATGGGCATAAATGAACTTCTCTTTTGTAAATTTTTATTTTAGGAAAGGCTTTAACCATTTTTCCAATGCTGAATGGCAGGGTCTTACAAAACGTTCTTTGAGAAGAAAAGAACATCTTTGAATTGAATGTCAGGTTTTAAAAGGGGTAAAATTTAATTTCTAATCTGACTTGATGCTTGAGAGTAAAAGGAACACATGTTTGAATTTCTGGTGGCATAAATAATAAATAAAGATAGGGAAAAACAACTTTAAAACCCCATCATCAAACTTTAGGAAAAGAAGATGTACCAGGGCACCTGGGTGGCTCAGTTGGTTAAGCATCTGACTTTGGCCCAGGTCCTAATCTCAGGGTTTGTGAGTTCAAGCCTCCTACCAGGCCCTGTACTGTCAGTGCAGATCCTGCTTCAGATCTTCTCTCCCCTTCTCTCTTTGCTCCGCCCCCCCCATTGGCTCCCTCATGCATATGCATATGCACATGCACTGTCTGTCAAAAAAAAAAAACATTAAAAAAAAGATGTGCCAAGTATGATACTTTGTATTGCTCTTTCTCTTTCTTCTCATGCTTCCCCCCCCCCCCACCAAATAAGGACTGTTGATAACTGAAAGAATAAGGTACATTTTCAAGGTTGCTCATGAGTCATTTAAGAAGTACCCCCTCCGGGCGCCTGGGTGGCTCAGTCAGGTAAGCGTCCAACTTCAGCTCAGGTCATGATCTCACGTCTCTCAAAAATAAATTAAAAAAAAAAAAAACAGGAAAAAAAGTTTTTTAAAAAAAGAAGTACCCGCTCTGAGTAAAATCCTGGGCAGCTCTACCTCATGGGCTGCTTTGTGAATCTGTACGATAGTAGAACTAAGCTGACTTCTGGGGAGAAACAGGAGTGTAAGGGGTCTGAGCATTAGACTATCTTGAAGACTTCTCCTTGAAACGTTTTTTCATTTGTAAAATTAACATAATGAAATTGGCCTCAATAAGGTGATTATGAGTATGAAAAGACATAATATATAAAGCCTACACGTGGTGCATGCATGGAGCAGAAAAAAACCAACTCTTAAAAGGTAGCTATAATAATAAGAGAGATAGCCTTCATAAATAGAAGATCCTTTAAGATGGTAACATTTTATGGGGGAAACTTATTGATTAATGGCTGTTTTAAAAATGAACTTACCTAGCATGCAATTCTTAATTAGACTTCTTACTAAAAAGCTTCAGTGTTTAATATGTGCTGTTCATTCTGTTACTACCTTTAGCAGCCACATAAAGAGCTTTCACATACTTCCTGATTGAAACTGTGTTGCTGTTTATTTAAGGACTGAATTCTGAGGAAATGTTTTCACATACATTAATTTGTGAAAGTGAGTTCTATTCAGTGTAAGACAAATCACAGAGCTTATCTGAGCATGAATTTACTTTAAATATCCTGTGAGTTAAAAAATAAAACAAGGGTTTCATAAGTTCTGGGTCCTATTCACATGATAGACTTAGATCCATTAGAGGGAACTAAATAAAGAGCATAGCTTTGAACATGTGCTTATGCAATTAACCACGATGGCACCAAGGTTTCCTGTTACAGTCCTAGTCAACAGCCCTCTTTAATAAATAATTGTTTAAATCAGCAAGCTCACAAAAGGCCATGTAATTTACTCAGAGAACTATCAGCCTATGTTGCAGTGATTGGAGCATTTGCCATATTTTGCTTCACTTCCTCCCAATACTCAACCAGAGATTTGCAAAATGGTGATTATCTTACTATGAATTGAAACCTTGTGGAATTATTTCCCTAATGGAACTAAAGGTTATCACTACTAGAAAGGAGCCTCAATTTCCCAGTAAGAAAACCACTGCCGTGTAAAAGGAAAAAGGATAAAAGGGAACACATGGGAGGATGATGAAGTGAACTGCATAATAAAATTAAAATCCATCTGACCTCTTTAGGAAAAAAGGTGGCAACGTAAGTCAAAAGCTTTAAAAATATTCAGAGCCTTTAATTCGGAACATTTATTTATAGCAATTTATTCTAAGGAGGTAATTTGAAATATAGAAGACACTTTCAATTTACATATTCATCCATTTCTTATTTAAAACAGGGAGAGAATGAAACATTATAAATGTCCTAAAGTTGGGGCACCTGGGTGGCTCAGTTGGTTAGCATCTGCCTTTGGCCTACGTCCTGATCTCCTCATTCCTGAGTTCGAGGGCCGTGTTGGGTCTGTGCTGACAGCTCAGAGCCTGGGAGCCTGCTTCAGATACTGTGCCTCCCTCTCTCTTTGCCTACCCTCCTGCCCCCACTCACACCCTGCCTCTCTCTTTTTCTCTCAAATATAAATATACATTAAAATTTTTAAAAATTTTTTAAAAATAAGTTAATGTCCAAAAGTAGAAGACGTAATTATTGTATGTTTAATGCTGTTAGAGCTGTTAAAATGGGAAATGTTTATCATTATTACGTTAAAATTAATATTACATGTATCCAATATTATAAAGTTTTTAGGAGGAAAAAGATGAGAAGTAAAGAAATGCATTAATCCATCACATTCATAGGCAACAATATGTACTTGGATCTAACGCATTGAAAAGTACTGAATACAGTACAGAGGCGTTAAAAGTGTAACTGTACCGTTTCACAAGACCTTTTCTTTTTTAAAAAAGTTGTCATTAAGCACCTTATTTGATGTTAAACAAAAGCACAGAAAACAAAGCAAACAATAAGCCATACTTAAAAAGAAATCACACTCCAGCTTATATAAACCTCACAGAGGTAAACCTGGAAAAGATTAATTTTTAGTGGACTGGAAATTACTTCTCAAGAATTTCAGAATACAAAGGAAAAGTAATGTGATATTAGTGCTTATTTAGCCAGCTTACAAGTAAGTCCTGTGGTGTCTATTCTTTATTTATTTTCAGATGTATTGAGTGTTTACTATGTGCTGGGCATTTAGAAATGGATACTGGGGGAAAAAATTAATACTTCTTCATTCCCTGCCTTTGTTAGTTTCTTATGATGCCAGGTAAGCATCTTCAGCTGGTATGGAAAGTGCTCGTAAAGCAACAAAGGAAAACACATTTTACGTATTTTACTCTATTTTGTAAGGTGGCCCCTTGTGGGGGAGGGGCAGGAATAATGTATATGGTCTCCAACTGGCTTCTTGCCATCCCAGAGCAAGGGATCAGAGATAATGTCTTCTAATGAAGTTCTGTTTCCTGAAATGCCCAATGCTGTGGTTAGTTACAGTGCTGGTATGATGAATTACCTCTCCTTTACCAGTAGATACTGGGTTTTGGAGAGTAACATCTCTTGGCCAATTTATATGTGTGAGTGTGAGTGTGTGTGTGTGTGTGTGTGTGTGTGTGTACATACATATATGTACAGAACACAAAGGACTTAGGAGAACAGTCACAGCACTCAATTGCTAGATATATATATATGTATATATATATGTATATATACACACACACACATATATATATATATACATGTATATATATATATCACCAAACGTATTTCCCTTACCCTAACAATACTCTAGGAAAGGCTGTGTCCCAGAGGAGGCCCATCTCTTCCCAGACTTGGGATGCCTAGCCATTTGATGAACCATACTCCAATGGCTAAAATTTTTATCAATCTGCAGACTGTGTTCTCTCAATCATGATTAATGCTGTTACTTTTTGAAGAACCCCAGGCAAAGAGAGGTGTAGTTCAAACCCCTCACAACTGACAACATGTGACATTAGCACACGTAGTATGGCTCTGGAAAACCTTGGAGTAGATGTAAGTAGGTGTGCTTACATATATTCTGAAGCCATGGAGTGCACTGTACATATTTATGTGTGAAAGAAGAGACAATTTTGAACTTTTCCTTCCAAGGCCTCAGTCTTCTTGCCAAAAGCTTCCAGCTAAGCTAAGTATATATATTTTAATTTTATCCTCTACCAACAGGTTAGTCCTGGCTATTCTTCAGCAAGAGAGATGCTTTGTTTGACAAAGGCCTTAGAAGGGTAGTAATGAGGTTCTTTGGAGATTAAGAACATTAATGAAATATAATTTCAGACTAGGGCTGGCAAATGAAATGTACCACAGACTTGGAAGTATCCTTGAAGATGACTTCATGTTTTCAGTTGTCAGTGAGAAAAGTTAGAGCTGAGAGCATAACTCTCCCAGCTGTCCTAGCTTAGTTAAGATCAGAGCCAGGCCTGTGTTTGCAATTGCTGATTCACACTTCCAACTCCTGTGCTGATGGGTTGGTTCTGGGAACCAACAACACATGGCAGTTAACTCTAAGAGTTTAGGGTGGACAAGTACTTTCAATTCAAGTAGAAATGAGTAATTTAAAAAGGAGGTACATTAACGTCTTTGAACTTGAGAGAGATCCTATTTATTAGTTCCCTTTCCTTCCTTCTGATATTCCTCTACATTTCTCATTTATCAGACCAGTCTCTTTTTTTTCTTACTTTATTTTGAATAAATTCTGTAAGTGACATATTTGTGGTACTTGGACACAATTTAACTAAAAACATGTTTCTTCTTTCTCATCACCTTTTCATTTGATGACACTGTTGCCACGGCTAAATTGCAGCTGTTAACATCTCAGTAACTTCTGAGAGCAGTCACAGTACTCAACTGCTGTTAGAGTAAAAAGAAAAAAAAGGATAAATAATTTGAGAAAAAGAGAGAAAGTGTCATACCATTAAGGGGAAAGATTCAAGTTTTCCAGCATGTTTGAGAAGAAATACACCTGTTTAAAACCATTGCTCCGGCTTTGGGCACTAAGATTAGGATTACCTTTGCTCAAAATATTTTCACATTATTCTATGCCTTTCCCCCCAGAGGTAATGAGGTTTTATTTTTTTATAATTACTTTATCATAGTAAAACTGACAAACAATAAACTGCAAATAGATAATGTACACAGTTTGGTAAGTTTTGACATCCGTATATCCACAGAATCATAATCACAATGAAAATAATTAACGTATTCATTGTCTCCAAAAGTTTCCTTTGATCCTTTGAAGTCCCTCCTGCCCATATGTCACTGTCCCTCCACAGCAAGTCCTGCTCACATGTCACTGTCCCTCCACAGCCTCTTGCCAGCTGCATATAGATGTCCAATTGTTTCAGCAAAACTTGTTTGGAAAGAACAATCTGTTTCCCATCCACCAAATTGTCTTTGTACCTTTGTATAAGGTACTTATGGGTGAATCTTTTTCTAAACTCTGTTTTGTCACGTTGGTTGATTTTTCTATCTTTTCACCAATGCTACACTGTTTTGATTATTGTTACTTCATAATATTTTTGAAACAGTATTTTTAACCTTGCAACTTCATCGGTGGTGATTCTAGGTCCTTCTTTTGCACTTCCATGTGAATTTTAGAATGGGTTTGACAATTTCTACCAAAAAAAAAGTCTGCCAGAATTTTAATTGAAGTTGAATGGATCTATAGATCATTTAGGTAGAATTGTCTTCTTAACAATATTGAGTCTTCTGCCCCATGGACATGGTAGATTTCTCCGTTTATTTAGATCTTTAATTTTTGTCACCAAAGCTTATTAATTTTCAGTCTTTCACATGCTGATTATTTCTCATTTAAATAGACACACATTTTATTTAAATATACTTACTTAAAAATTGTTCTCACTTCCTTGGATGAAAACCAATATCACTTGCCATAACTGGAAGGTAACTTTGATAATCAAATAAAAACAGAAAAATAGTGTTAAACTTCAGGTAAACACTGGTACTTGTGGAGGCTCTTAGAATTTTTTTTGTTAAAAAGCATAATGACCAAGTCTTTAAAGAGTGTAAAGACGTATTTACAGCAAGCTAATCTTTTTTCCTTTATGTAATCAAGTCTTACAAATAATAGAAAAAGGGAATTTTAGTGATTCATGTAGCACTAAAAATCCATTTCTCAGATGTTGGATATGAGTTCCATAGTTAGGGAATAACTAGCTGTTAGGAGATCTTTGCTCAAGCAAAGGTCTAGGAGTATGAGAAAGTTTGACGATGATAGAATCTGCAGAGGTTAGAAATTCTTAGAGTGGTAGTTTTAAACCTTGGTTGTAAGCATCACCTTGAGATTTTAAAAGACTCAGGCCAAAAGAATCAGAATGGAGTATCTGTATCTTTTAAAAGTTTCCCAGGGAGTTCCAGTGCTTAGGAAGGGTGGAAAACTTCTATGATAGAAATGTTAGGATATTAATATGGGAGGATGTTGATGGTGGTGATGGTGTGAAGTGGGCAGACAGGAGAAAGCCCAGATTGGTTAGCAGTGTCTGCCCTGGATGTCAGTGGTTGTGATGCTAAAAATGCCATCTTAGGGCTAGAATATGAATTGCCTGTCAAGGTAGTTGAATATAATTTTGAAGAACTGACAGAGCCCTGACTCTTCTTTCCTTTAAGAATAAACACTTGTGAATTCTCTGCTTCAAATGTGCTTTTGGTCTAAAAGCAATATGATCTTTTCTTCCATGTAAGGAAATAAATGCATATTTTAAGATTCCATATTGTGATAGCATATTTAACAAGTGGCCTAAATGACCTTTCCCGATACTTTACAATACAAATGTGAAGTATTTTGAAGTGGCTTTAATTATATGTGAAGTATTTTTGAAGTGCCTATAATGAGTTCCACATAAGAAATACATAGACTTCTTTGGGCAGCAACACGTGTAATACGTACATGTAATCCAGATTTGGATTTGTAAATAAAATGAATGAGAAGAATCCGAATGTGAATGGATTCCCTTCATTATTTATCCATTATTTTGATGCAGTCCTAAGTAAGACCCAAAAAGAAAGTATATAAACTCAATTTCCAATCTCATGCAACAATTTAGAACAACCTCTGTCACAAAAACATTCAAATTATAGATAGATAGAAACATATCACTTCTCTTTCCCACCGAATGGATTTGTATTTATATTTAATAAAATATTTTTCCAAAATGAAAAAGACCCATTTAAAATAAGGCATCTTTGGGGCACATGGGTGGCTCAGTTGGTTAAGCAGCGACCTAGGCGCAGGTGATGATCTCATAGTTCATGGGTTCAAGCCCTGCATTGGGTGGCTCTGTGCTGACAGCTCAGAGCCTGGAACCAGCTTTGGATTCTGTGACTCCTCTCTCTCTGCCCCTTCCCCTCGCGTGCGCGCGCGCTCTCTCTCAAAAGTAAGTAAACATTAAAATTAAAAAAAAAAATAAGGCATCTTTCAGGTGGGTAATATTTGCCGTCTGTCAAGCTCTGTTTTCTCACTAACATTGGCCATGCTACCATCCTGAAAACTTCACCTGGAAGGGAAAAGACAAGTTCACATCCAAATCCCCAAACTTGCTTTGGAGAAGCGTGGGACTGAGGAAAGGAGAACTTCCAACCTTGCTTAATTTAAGAAGAGCAGTAAGAGGCGTGGCAGAGGACCGGAAGGTTATGTCTTAAAAATCTATGTTGACTTCATGGGGAGGCTAGTGGGAGAAAAGGGATCCTCTGGGGAAGGCACCTTTGCAGCCCATGGGGACGGTTCCTCGTGTCCCCCACGGTCCCTCCCCCCGGGCAGCCCCGCTCTCCGCCCGGCCCCCCTCCCCCGGCTTCAGCCCTCCGCCCGGGAGACCTGGTGGGCGGGGTAGCGTCTCCCGCCCCGCTTCCTCCGGCGTCGAGGGCGCGCGGAGCCGAGGGGCATTAAGTTGGCGCCCCGGGACCCTTGAGAGGCTTGCTGGGCATCTGCGCTCTTCGCGCCTCCAGCCCCCGCCGGAGCCGTGTCAGACTCGGCCCGTGGGTGGTGGGCGGCAGCGGGACCGCGGCGGGCGCCGCGCACCCAGCTCCCGGCAGGGTTAGCTGTGGACGGCGCCCTTCGCTCGCCAGACACTTGGCGAGAATGGAGCAGTCCCAGTGTGGCGGCAGAGACCGCGGCGGCAGCGGCCGGCCTCACCTGGCCCCGGG
>NC_043712.1:46127908-46225477 GCF_006229205.1 Suricata suricatta | reverse complement strand
CGGTGCCCGCGGGGATCCCGCTCCCTCCAACTTTCCTGCGGCCGCCCGGCCTCTTTCTGCGGGCCGCCGCCGCGGGGAGCGGGGGCTGCGCGCCGGCCGCGGGACTGGAGAGCGGGGTGGGCGCGGTGGGCTGCGGCTACCCGCGGACGCCCAAGTGCGCTCGCTGTCGCAACCACGGCGTCGTGTCGGCGCTCAAGGGCCACAAACGCTTCTGCCGCTGGCGGGACTGCGCGTGTGCCAAGTGCACCCTGATAGCCGAGCGCCAGCGCGTCATGGCCGCCCAGGTGGCGCTGCGCCGGCAGCAGGCCCAGGAGGAGAGCGAGGCCCGGGGGCTGCAGAGGCTCCTGTACCCGGGGCCCTGCGGGCCCGGGGGGCGGACACCCGGAGGCAGCCGCAGAACGGCGAATCCCCAGGCCTCGGGCGGCCCTGTGGCGCTGACGACGCTGGGACTGGGTGCCCTGAGACAGACCGGTCCGGCGACCCCTGCTTTCCAAGTTGTCCAGCCAGATGATACGGAGGAAAACCAAGGTGAGTTGATCTTTCGTTTACCCTTTGCAGAGAAAAATGGTTGTTTTGGAGAGAAGCTCTTGGAAACAAGTAGCCATGCTTCCGTGGTGGACGAGGAAAGTTGTTTAAAAGAAGCACTCCAAGTTATCGGAAACCGCACTGTAACGGAAACGTTAATGAGGGTGTTAGAGACGCATCGCCGTGGAAGGGCGTTCTGTGCGCTTGGGGCTAGGATCAGATCCTGTAAAAGGGAAGCGTGAGTGATCAGGTGAGCAACTCAGGCTGGGAAAGGAGGTTGCACCCAAGATGGTCTTACTTTGAGTGAAGTAGAACTTCAAGCGGACGTTGGGTGGAAAGCTTAGTGAGGAAAGCTGGGTTTTGAGCTTGCTCTATACTCCCTTCAGCTCTGAAACCAGAGTCAGTCTTCCAGTTGTGCTGGGACGTTCACTGATGGTTGGGAATCC
Source organism: Suricata suricatta (assembly GCF_006229205.1). Classification (NCBI taxonomy): domain Eukaryota; kingdom Metazoa; phylum Chordata; class Mammalia; order Carnivora; family Herpestidae; genus Suricata; species Suricata suricatta. Next base: position 46,224,506 of record NC_043712.1, on the reverse strand, counting down.
AGTTCCTCATCTTCGGGGCAAAGCTTTGGTGCCAGCTAGACGTGGAGAAATCTACCAAACCTCTTTTAACCTTCTTCCCGTCCCTTAAAAATGTCATTACCTCCCCCATCTGTTTGTTGGCCTCCAAAAGTGTGGAAATTCTAGCTGAAGTATTCGAAGTTTCAACTCTTTCCTGTAGGAGGGAACTTTAGGTTTCCTTGTTTTGTAAAACCATTGGGAAGAATTTCTAAGTCCAAAAATTAGGAATTTCTTATCCAAGGAGTTTAAATTTTTTCTCTTATTTATTGGCTGCAAAATACCTTCAAATACAAAATATTGTATTTTTTACTAGATTTTCTCAAATTAAATTTTCCTGCTAGTGTAAATCTCACTGTATTTTAGGGAATTTCCCCGGCCCTCTACAGATAACACAAGCAGTGAAAATGCCATTTCAGTATTTTTGTATAAATTCAAGGCAAGTTGTATCAGATGAAATTCTGTGATAATGAAAAGTAAATTATTAATTGGAAAACTTCCCTGAATGGTGAATATTGCAGATCTTGGATCGCAGGTGTACTTTTGAAAAAAGACTATATCTGTATTTAAATAAGGCATATTTTTTGTGTTCATGTATGCCAGTGTTTTCCCCATATTCTAGTTTATTTCAGTAGACAAAATAGAGCATTTCTCATGAACAATCAAAGAGTGCCAAAAACAAAGTCATTAAGCAAATAATAACTGCTATAAAAAGGTAAAAGTTAAAATTCTGTAAACTAAATGAACAATGAAATCTGGCTAACTCTCTGCTAGACATTGATTTATATTTTGGGGGGGGACGGGTCAAAGTGTTCTGTTTTGTAGGGTCAAGTATTTTATTTTTTTCTTTGCCTCAGTTGACCTTTTTTTTCCGAAAAGCTATCCCTATAGCTTTTCTCAGCTGACTGCCTCATCGTATCCAATATCCATAAACTGCAGTAGTCTATTTAATTTACTCACTAGACAAACACTAATGAGTGAGTCAGAGGCGAATAAGATTTTCCTACACACTGGGAACTTATCTACAAAAGAAGGAAGACTATATGTATCCTAAAACTACAACACAAGACAAAATATACAATGATAAAAGTAAAGAAGTAAAACCAGATATAGAAGTTGAGAAAACAGAGAGATGATGTAAATGCTATCACATATCGTAAAGATAGCTTACTTTCTGGATAGGCTTATGCAATCAGTATTTTATTACATTATATTGTACTCTGTGAGTACAGTATACTAACAAAAATTATTTTGTGCATAAATTGCTTTAGATATGAAAATTTGACACCTTACATGCTTGGGGGGTGTATTTAGTGAGTCATAGTTACAAATAAAGTGTAATGGTGGATCAAGGCCAATCTATCCCCACTTGGTAGACTTTACTGGAAAAGTTTCATTGTTTCTTTTAAAGTTGAAAATACTAGAGAGTCTTTGTAGTTTTATAGGAGCAACATATGTTCTTTTCTTTTGTCATCTGTTTGATAAAAACACAGAATTTTAACCCTCAAAAGGTCAAATTGCACACAGTTACTTTAATTTTAAAATAAACTATAGATACTTTAATAGAATTTAGGACTGCTTCTTGAGAAACCATAGGAGCATTGCAAATCATGTGTGCAAATCACTGCTTTAGTCAGTATTTACGTTGCTGCATTCATAAAATTTGTAGAAAAAGAAGGTTTGACAGAAATACTATGAGTACCCCACTTGACAGTTTACTCTTTCTAATGGAAATAGAGATCAAGTATGTCTATGAGATAAAAGGAAATGTAAACCAAATTAAAAGGTGCTTAGTGAATGCATACATTATTATTATTTTCCTGGCATGAGCTATATAAAAAGGCATTAAAATATTACATTTTAATGTTCAACATGTTGAGGCATAAAATCATATTTTTGAAAACATATTTTTAGAAAACTTTCCTTAATATTGGAAGGGAATTGTGATTTGAAGCAAATAACTAATATGTTGACACTTTGACAATACGTACAGATTTCAATAGCGCGGTTTATAATTTTCTTTTAGAAACAGTTTGATTGCAACCTTAAAAAATATTTCCTAAGGATTGACAAAGAAAGCCCATATCTCACAGAGCATTAGAAAAAATACCGGGTGTCTATCATCTCTCATATAAGATGAAATACATAAGCCCTGGTATAATTTGAGATTGCTACAGCACTCAGTGTTGGTTTAGATTTGAAGTGAAATGAAGAACTTTGCTGTTGTTCACGTTATTCAGGTAACTTAATTGGAACCTGAAATATGAGCATTAAAAAATGTTGAAATTTAGTATTAGGTATTAAATATTCATTTTCATAGTGAGATTGTTCTTTCCTTTGACTTCTTATCTAAACAATCAATTTATTTAGTTCTCTTTTGCATAATGTCATTTTGAAAAAAACAAAGCTCGCTGGGAACAATGAAATTTGGGTAACATTTAGGAAAATCTCCAATCACCAAGTAGTGCAAGTAGTGTGAGATATTGGTCTCATGCTAATAGTTGGAGATGATAATAGACTTTTATCTTCTGATTCCTAAATTAACTACAGCATTTGAATATTATATAATTTTGTGATCCTGAAATGACCTAATAAATAGCATTTTCCTACTGTTCCAATACCTGCATCTCTGAATTAAAATCTCTTGCAGTAAATATTACTAATATACTATGAGTGAATTAATTATTTTATCCAGCATTATTTTCAAGTAGGTAGTGCTATGTTTTGGGAATTCCTTTATTTGATTCCTTCTTTTCCCCCCCTGTCCCCTAGAACTAAAAGACAATAAATGTGAATCATGCCAGAGTGGACAAGAAGAGCCAGTCTCCAAGTCCCATCAGCGTCCTCTAGGATCATCTCCTGAGTCAAATGGTGTCATTGGAAGACAAAACATCAGACCATCTATTTCAGAAAGCTCAAACAAGGGTGATAGCATTCAGCCTCCTCCCCCTGGGGAGCTCTCAGGAGGGGAAGAGAGTCCCAGGTCTCTGTCATCATCGGATCTGGAATCAGGAAATGAAAGTGAGTGGACCAAAGACTTCACTGCTACTAGAGCCAGCCTTCCCACACTGCCCTCAAGACCAAGAGACCCTCTTGATATCCTTACCAGGATTTTCCCAAGTTACAGGCGTAGCCGGCTAGAAGGCATTCTGCGGTTCTGCAAAGGGGATGTGGTCCAAGCCATTGAACAGGTCCTAAATGGGAAGGAACACAGATCAGACACCAGGGACCTAGCAAGCTCAGGAGAATTGGCAAATACAGCTTTTCAAAGAGCTTCAAGTTTTAGTTTAGGTGGAATTGGTTTTGGAACTCTAGGGAATAAATCCGCTTTCTCTCCTCTTCAGACTACTTCTGCCTCTTATGGAGGTGAATCACATCTCTACAGCCTAAATCCCAGACTAGGTATCAATCCGTTACGGCTGGCATATTCCTCTCCAGGAAGAGGGCTATCTGGTTTTATGTCTCCTTACCTGACTCCAGGGTTGGTACCAGCACTGCCTTTCCGGCCAGCTTTGGATTATGCATTTTCAGGAATGATTAGGGATTCTTCCTACCTTCCTAGCAAAGACTCCCTAATTGGTGGGAGATTGTATTCCAGGCCAAATCAGGACAGTCTGTAATACTTCTGCCTATTCTCCCTTTCTGGAGCATTTCTAGAAGCGTGCACCACAGCCCTCACACCCACTGCTGCCAATGTGTACATTATGTGAGTGAATTCCTAGGCCTTCTATTTCTTTTTACAACTAATATGATAGATTTGAGATCTCAAGACTCTTCATTAGCATTTATTAAGTGAAAGAAGCATATAAACATTACACGTGCCTTGAATAAAGCCATTTTAGGAAATATTTTTACTTTAATGAATTTTCTCCCTAAAATATCAGTTGTAAGAATTCCTGTTTTAAAACTATACTTGTTTTTATTTTATTGAAAAATGGAGTTTATAGCTGTAAAATGTTTATAAGTGTGAAAGCAACCCAGCATATAAAATGAACTAAAAGGAAGAATTGAAAAGTTGAGGTAATTTCAAATGACTATTACTTTGAACTTTTTCTTCCCTTCTGTTCTTTGTACACAGGAGAGAAAAAAGTTATTTAAAGGATTTTAAAGAATTTTATTTGCATTTAAGTGATTAGTAATAAGTAAAACTTTTGAGAAATTTAAATTCATTATTCTGAATGTTTTATATTTCATTCATTTCTGCCATTTGTGATCACAAGTGCCATTAATAAAACATTTCTCTTTAAAGCGAACTTCGTAAATCACATAAAGCCTGTGAACTAAATTTTAGGAAATGAGACTGCACCATCTCCTGGCCACTATCACTAATTACATTTAAGTTCTGGTAAAGTGTAGAAATTAGAAACAAAGGGTTTCCTAATAGCATAAGCTAACCCTGTCTTGAAATGGTCATTTTGGATCATACTACATAGAAACTTTCATAATGTAAAGTGAACATCTGCTATGGGTGAGGATTTTAATCTATCTTTATCTGAAGAAGTATTCCTTTCCATATGTTTGTGACAATATGGCAGCCATTCTCAAAGGTAAAAATAGTCTTATTCAGAAAATTTAAATAGCTGCTCAGATAAATATTGACTGATTGTAGGTAGATGATGCTTAATGTATTGAGGTGAGATCATAAAATTTCCAAAGGAGAAATATCATTAAATTTTAGAGGATTCCTTGGGATTTTAATAATACTTTTTGTTCTCCATCTGGAGCATACAAAAGCTATTTATTTTTTAGTAAGTGGAATTTTCCTGAGAAAGCAACTTATAAAACAATTTTGTGAAGTCTTCTTTATATGTCATCATCTTTTTTTTTTTAAGGACAGTAGCTTCATTGTTGTTAGGAATAAATGAAAACCCAGCTGTGGTAGAGGATAGCTGATGAATTAGAAATAGTTTAAACAGTTTGAGCAGCATGATTCACTGAAAATTTCTTAAATTATATCAGTGTGTGTGTGTGAATATATATGCATATATATTTTATCAGAAAATATCATATTAAATGTGTAGTATCATTCTTGATATAGGATATAGATATATTTAATAGCATATGTATTATTTTTAGTGGTGTGAATATGAGAAAACAGATCTTGTAAAGGTTTGTTGTAATCAGTATTCATGATTTATTAAAAAGTTTTAGATTCTAAGTCTAAACGAAAATACAGTGCCTGGCAAGTAGTTGATATTCAATTAACATATACTGAATGGAGGAACCATTTTGGATAATAGATCTCTCTGAGACTCTGGTAAATCTAAAGACCTCTACACAATGGCCTACACACAGTTGTGCATATAATTTCACAGGGTTCTTGAATCTCTAAACGCCATTCACCATTCAGTTTGCTGATTCTTAAATTGTTTCCATTGCATTAATCCACTTTCAAATGCTATTATTTTTTGAAAAGTACTAGATCCTATAGAGGATACCAAATGCATAATATTGTGCTCTCAAGGAAGTTACATTATACAATAGAGATCTGGTTTAAAAATATAACAATGCTGGAGTCATTGCACTCTTTGTGTGCTTTATATAATGATATGCATGTATCCATTTGAGAAGCTGACAGCTTTTGAACTGGGGAGAGCATCCATTTGGGGCCATATTCAAATTTAAAAATATTATTATAATTTTAAAACTTAAATTAATTTATATAATGCTTTACATATTTTATACCCTTTACAATAATTTTAGAACTAAATAAGCTTATAGTGCAGGTCCCATTTTGTCCAACATTAAATTGAATGTGAGGGACTTCAGGCCCAGCAGTGGTGTTGACCATTCCCAGGATCACCCTAAGGGTGCCACTCATCAGCAGTAGAAGTTACTTCACCAATTTCACTTAGACTCCAAGTTCTGAGGAAGAAGTCATATGTGTCTACTCACAGCTTTGTATAGTATCTGGTACACAGTAGGTGCTCAAATAAAAATTTTCCATGACTGAATTAAACATAAAAAGAAAGTATTAGCTTAGAAATTTGCTTATTCAACGGCTGTTTATTAAGCCCCTACTTTGTGCTAGACACAGGGGATAAAGTGGTTAATAAGACACAAGACCTCACCTCGAGTTGCTCATAGTCTCTGTTATCCACATGTACAAAACAACCAATTGTGTGGTGTTGGTAATACCTGACAATGTTGGTCCATCTGTAAGTTCTGTATAATTGTGAGGTTTATGCTCATGGATGCTGCTTGAGGTCTAAATTCCTAAGCCACTAATTAGGAAGAGGGACATCTATTTCCATGTAGTGTGTTTACGGAAGTGCAGTTTGTTTGAGAGGTAAACAGCTTTCAGGTGTATAGTGGAAGAAGTGGGCAAGGAGAGGCTTTGTTCCCTCAGATGGAGTATGAGGAAGGCACCCTAGCTTCCTCCTGGCCTCTGGATCAAAGCTATTTTCTGGCCCCAATCCCAGGATTGGGCTTTTGGAATTCCTCTGTGCATAGGCCTCCTGCTGTAAGGTCTCATCTGGCTATTCTATGAAAATGGGGTAGAGTTGAGAGGACAATTGGAGAGCATGTGAGTCAAATGATCTATTTTTTTCTCTCTGTAATTTCTGCTGAAACAAAAAGATTTGGGGGATTTTAAGACCTTCCTTTCTAGAAATTCCTCACTGTGAACTTGGAACCAAGAAAACTATGAAGTGACCCTATTCATTCAACTGTTTATTTTTTTTTTAAATGCAGTTTCCTTAGACATTTGTTTTTCATTGAAATTAAAAAGCCTTCACAATACAAGAGATGCTTGGCATAAAGAACCTTATTATTTACCACTGTAAATAGAATTGTTCTCCCATTCACCAAATGAGATGAAGTGCATCATTAGCTTCATAAAGATAAAGCTTTTCCTCTGGGCACCGTGATTCTTAAGTGTAGATGCTCATCCTTTAGGTCTAGGGTAACAGGAAAAGTTCTTGCTCAGGTCCTTTTTTTTCTCCCTCCCCACATATCTCCAAATAATCCTGTTATGGATGCCTGCATTGCAAGGCTAGGCCCATGGTTATTTGGCATAGTTCCCTCCAAATTGAAGCTGTTCTGGCGTAACATTTCAGAGCAGCTGTGCCAACATTAAAGTACTTTTTTTTTTTTACCTTTTGCTTACTAAGTATTATTCAAATGAGAGAAATTCATTACCATTTCCTTTTTCTGAACTCCATGCTAGTGATGGGGAATTCAAGGGAAGACAAGATGACAGAGAGGAGAACTATGAAGATGTCTATTTCTTACATTTGCTAATTCAGCAATTAAAAAAACAGTAACTTTTTTAGACAGTGTCACCGTATCCTCTAAGTCATAATGGCCCCATTATCTATTTTTAAGAGGATGCTCAAAGTTTTAAAATAGGTGCACAGATGTGGCCTTATCAAAACACCTATGTGAAAAAGTTGCTTTAAAATATTGAATGTTTATTAAATTCCATCTTAGTGACAAGTTAATTCAAGAAAAATAGACTAAAAAATAGACCAGACATTGATATAATTGGAAGGGAATATATGGAAAGTTGAACTGCATGCCAAAAACTGTTGATTAAAAAATCCATGTGAAGCAGGAAGTGTTTTAGATTCCTGTCCTTGACCTTTTATAAATTTTTGGTTAACCAGTTAGTTGAAGGAATAAAGGTATAAAATTCATTATTATTTTATTTGTGGACAACCCATATCTAGTAAGGGCAGCTAATCTTTTGGAGGACAGAATTAAGTTTTAAATTATTGATTCTCACCTTCTAACTCCCATTTCGGTGAACTGATACAATGTTCAAGATGCTAGGACAAAAAAAAAAAAAAAAGAAATCAACTGCACACACAGACAAGGAAGAGAGACCTGGATTAACAACAACATTTTAGGAGGAAAAAATACTGTTATTTACTGATTGGTAGATTTACCATGAGATTAACATGTACCATGCCTGTTCTAAAAGTCAACTGAAATTAGATGACATGAATAGGAGTAAAGTATGTGGAATGAGGGAGGTGATAGTACCATGTACTCTGGAGTATCAGTTGGCCACATATTGGCTGAAGTCATATGATCAGTTGGGAGTGCTGTGCAGTAAGAGTGATTCTAAAACCTGGAATAAAACAGAGAGGTATAAAATGCTAAGTGGTGATTGTGGTGGCATACTAGTGTTTTATGAGAAGGTGTTAGAAACAGGACAAATGACAACAGTTAAAGAGCTAGCATATGACCAAAATGGATTGGGGTTATTTTGTAGAGCGTACAGGGCATGGAAAATAAAAGTTACATGGAGAGAGAATTCAGAGGAACATAAGGAAGGACCGTTTGGCAGCTAGCAACTGTCCAAGCGTGGAATGGCTGCCTTTTATAACAATGTGTTGTCCACACAGTGAAAATGCCATGTAGAAATTACCATTCCAGGGCCTGATCGCTGCAATTTTCCAGTACTGCTTCTATGTTAGAACTCAATCATTGGCAAAGAAAACCAGAAAAATGATAAGTATGTGTTGAATAAGTGATTTTAAGTTTCAAGATGATGAAAATGAAAACATTCAACCATTATTTGTCAGTAAAATGCATTGCAGGTTTGTTCCTCAGAAGTCTCAGGAATAGACGCAAAAGGAAGAGACGGTATGATTTTCAGGGGCTTCAGAGGTATAGAGGTTAGCAAGAGGTCAGGTGGTATACAAGGCATAAAGAAGAAGAGAGGGACTCAAAAAGGACATGAAGAACACTGAAGATAAACTTTAACACATTTTCCAGAAAGTGCATATCAGTATGTCTTCCCAAAAGGAGAATTTACTTTGGAGTTGGAGGGGGACTTAGGATGAATTTAGCTAAGTGGGCAAATTAGTTAAACTCTTGATCATTTGTTCCCTTTCAGTAAAGCAAGGATAATAATTCTGAGATATAGTTAACCACTATTAATAGATCTTATGTTAGAGTAGAGAAATGGAAGAGAAGAAAAATTGGTGTGTGCATGCCCACACTTAGAAGCAAGAAAAAGATAAATGCTCCTATCTATTAGTGCCTTCATATTTGCAACTAATAGTGGGATCATAGATGGTATGGATAACTTACTTTTTCCACTCCCCATTTCATAATTTTTGTCCCCAGCCGGTGTCTGAGTTAATTGTGGTTCCTTACTTAGTCGGGTGACTTGAATCTTCCTTCTTAAAGAAGTTTGTGCCATTACAGTCCTGCCTTTGTTGAGTGGCTGTAAGTTCTTATTAACTTTTACCATAAAATGGGGGAAGACTAAGAAACACTCTCGAGGGTCTCGTGCATGCTAAAAATACTCCCCTTGCATCTTCCCTGTTATTTTAGTGTCAAGAGGTGTTCCAAGTAGCCAATGGTAATCTCAGGTTTAAGGATAATGTTGTATTATTTGGTGGAATCACAGTTCCTTTGGGAATTAAGGGCTTCTAAAGCAAAAATGCCAAAAGTTGTAGAGAAAGGAAACAAAAACATTTTTGGTAAATCATGAGCATTAATATGAGACAAGCCATTTCTATATCTATCTTGTGATCCCTAGACTTATGAATTCTGGGTATAGGAGAAGCACCACTACATATTTACAGCTGATTCAAAGCATATCTTACATCTAGGAGGACATTATTCCAGCCCCATAAAGTGCTGTCACCAGCTGGTGCCATAACTGACTCTTCCAAAGGCCATTCCATAATTTTATTAAGCCAGCTGTTTCAGGATGAGGGAAACATAATGATACCAGAGAAAGAAGTCCATGAGCATGCGACCAATGTTGTACTTAATTTGCTATAAAGTGAAATTCTTTGTCAGAAGCAATGTTGTGTGGAATACTGTGAAGGTGAATAAAGCATTCTGTAAGCCCACAGACGGTAGTTTTAGCAGAAACAGTGAGAGTAAGAAAGACAAAACCATATCCAGCACAAATGTCTTTTCCAGTGAGAACAAAGAGCTGCTCCTTCAATGATGGAAATGATCCAGTGTAATCAACCTGATACCAGGTGGTTGGCTGGTTCTTCCAGGAAAGGGTGCCATTTTAGGGGCTCAGTGTTGATATTTGCTCTTGGCAGGTTGGGTACTCAGGAGTGGCTCTAGCCCAGTTGGCCTTGGTGAGTGGAAATCCATGTTGCTGAACCCATACACAAGTTCTGTCTCTGCTTCCATGATCATTGTCTTCATGAGCCAGTTGAGCAATTGCAGGGATAAAAGAATGGGGGAAAGAGTGGGTCACTTTGTGCATATGATTATTAAGATCTTCCTCTTCTAAGGTTGCTCTTTGGTGAGCATTTGTATGGGACAAAAAGATTCTTATATTTGTGCCCACTTGGAGAGGTCTTTCCACATACCTCTTCCCTAGATTGAATTTTTTCCTGTTTCATCCAGTTACTTTTCTTCTGATCATACAGCCAAACTGTGAGCCACTGCTCATGACTCATTTTTAGATATGTACTTCCATCCATCTATTCTTCTCTTCCAGGCAAAATGAACAATCAGGTCCACAGCGTGAAGTTCTTCCCATTGGAAAGATTTTCTTCATTGCTCTCCATCAGGCCACACCTGTAGTACTGCAGCTGTTCATTTCAGATCATGCCAGAATAGTGTGTAGAGTCATCTGTGAACAAGGACTAAATTGTTCTTCCTTATTTTGCTGTCACAGACAACTCACATGAGAGAAAAAGAGAGAAGGAAATGCAGCGGGGTTATGCGCCACGGAAATTTGAGCCACTTTTCATGCAACCAATTTGTGACTTCAAAAGTTGGGGAGAAAAACCTATGTATCACTTCCACTTGACTAAAATACTGCTATAGAGGGTCCAGTGGGTCACACAACACCCAGTTCATAAGAGTGTTTCAGGTCACATGTTTATTTAATGGCCAGTAGTAAATGTTAGGGCTCTAGGACCCTCATTTGAGAAAAGGCAGAAGCTTTTCTCAAATGAGAATGATTGTCTGCACAGGAAGCATAGCTTTTCTCCAAAGCCCAAGAAGGGTATTCTGTGATTTATGTATAGAAGTCAACCAAGCTTTCCCTTAGGATCCCCAACTGCTATAGACACTTCAAGCACTACTGAATATACTGAGTCACGTGACCCAAATGGTAAGAGGTTGAATAGAAGAGTGGATCTGTTGCAGAACTTCCTTTTGATCTGGAACTCAAGCACACCATTTGCTGTTATTTGGTAAATAGGTTGAAGTAAGATGCTCAAATCAGGTATCCATTGCAACTAAAATTCAGAAGTCCATCTCTTAGAGATAGTGGGTGCCAAACACAGAAACATGCTTACCATCAGATAAGACATATTTCAACATGCACCAGACCACTGATACCCTGGACATTTCACTAGAAATTTTACAACTTCCGACTCACTGGGTTCAGTCAGCATGATACCATCTGCAGTGGGCTTCCTTGATATCCTGTAGAGGAGAAGCAAACACATTCCCAAATGACTAGACTGTGGAGACAACTGGAGAGGTGACAGAACTCTAAGGCAAAGTGCTAAAGTCTATTACTGTTTCTGTGACCTTTACTAACAAGTACAGAGAAAAAGTCTTTTTTCCAGTTTTGTTATTTACTTTTTAATTGAAATATAATTAACATACTACAGTATATTAGTTTCAGGTATGCAATATAATGATCCAACATTTCTATATACTACTTAGCGTTCATCATAGTAAGTGTACTCCTTTTTAAAATGTTTATTTTGGGGGCACCTGGGTGGCTCAGTGGGCTAAGCATCCGACTTCGGCTCAGGTCATGATCTCATGGTTTGTGGGTTCGAACCCCACATCAGGCTCTGTGCTCACAGCTAGCTCAGACCCTGGAGCTTATCTTCAGATTCTCCCTCTCTGTATGACCCTCCCCTGCTCACGCTGTCTCTCTCTCTCTCAAAAATAAAAACATTTTAAAAAATTAAAATAAAATTTTTATTTTTGAGAGAGGGAGAGTGTGTGTGCAAGGGAAGGGCAGAGGATCTGAAGCAGGCTCTGTGCTGACAGCAGAGACCCCGATGTAGGGCTCAAACTCATGAACCATGAGATCATGACCTGAGCTAAAGTAGGGTGCTTAATTGACTAAGCTACCCAGGCACCCTGATAATTGTACTCTTAATTCTCTTTATCTATTTCATCTGGCCCACTCCCACTTCACCTCTAGAGACCACCAATTCTGTATATTTGAGTCTATTTTTTTCTCTTTTGTTTTCTTTGTTTTGTTTCTTAAATTTCACATGAGAAATCATATGGTAAGTGACTTTCTGATTATTTCACTTAGAATTATTATACACACTAGGTCCATCCATGTTGTTGCAAGTGGCAAGATCTCATTCTATTTATGGCCAAGTAAAATATTCCAGTGTGTGTGTATATATACACACACACACCACATCTTTATCCATTCATTTACTGATGGACATTTGAGTTCACTCCATGTCTTGGCTATTGTGAATATGCTGCAATAAACATGTAAGTGCATTTATCCTTCTGAATCAGTGTTTTCATTTTCTTGAGGTAGACACCCAACAGTAAAATTACTGGATAGTATGGTACTTCTATGTTTAGTTTTCTGAGGAAACTCCATACTGTTTTCCTTAGTGGTTGCACCAATTTATATTCCCACCAACAGGGCACAAGTGTTCCCTATTCTATGCATCCTTACCAACACTTGTTGTTTCTTGTCTTTTTGATACCAGCCATTCTGAGTGGTATGAGGTGATGGTATCTCATTGTGGTTTTGATTTGCATTTTCCTGATGATGAGTGATCTTGAGCATCTTTTCTTGTGGCTGCTGGCCATTTGTGTATCTGCTTTGGAAAAATGTTCAGGTCCTCTCATTTTTGATCAGATTATTATTACTATTATTATTATTGTTATTTTTGCTGTCATGTTGTATAAGTACTTTATATATTTTGGATACTAACCCTTTACCAAATATGTCATTTGCAAATATCTTCTCCATTCCGTAAGTTGCCTTTTGTTTTGTTGGTGGTTTTCTGTGCCAAAGCTTTTCATTTTGATGTAGTCCCAGCAGTTTATTTTTGCTGTTGTTTCCCATGTCTGAGGAGACACATCTAGAAAAATGTTTCTATGGCCAATATCAAAGGAATTACTGCCTATGTTTTCTTCTAGAAGTTTCATGGTCTCAGGTCTCACATTTAGGTCTCTTCTCCATTTTGAGTTAATTTTTCCTTAAGATGTAGGACAGTGGTTCAGTGTCATTCTTTTACATGTAGCTGTCCAGGTTTCCCAGCACCATTTTTTGAAGAGACTGTCTTTTCCCCAGTGTAGGTTCTTGCTTTTTTTTTTTTTTTGTCTTAGATTAATTGACAATATAAGCATGAGTTTATTTCTGGGCTCTCTGCTTTGTACTGTTATTCTACGTGCCAGTACCATACTACTTTAATTACTGCAACTTTGTAGTGTATCTTAAAATTTGGGAGTGTGATACCTCCAGTTTTGATCTTTCTCAAGATCGCTTTGGCTGTTCAGGTCTTTTGTGGTTCCATGCAAATTTTAGTAATATTTATTCTAGTTCTGTGAAAAATGTCATTGGTATTTTGATAGGGATCACATTGAATCTGTAGATTGCTTTGGGCAGTATGGACATTTTAACATTCATTTTTCCAAATGATAAGCATGGAATATCTTTCAATTGTTGTGTCATCTTCAATTTCTTTCATCAGTGTTTTATAGTTTTTGGAGTACACGTCTTTCTTCTCTTTGGCTAAGTTTGAGAAGAAGTATTTTTGTGATCAATAGTCTCAAACTAGAAAAATAGAGGAGTTGTTGACTTGCTTCAATAAAGCAGCCACATCTAGAAAAACAGTTGCAGTTGTGGTTACCGACTAATTAAGTTTATGATAGTACAGTGTCATTTTTCAAGACCCATCTGCTTTATCCATAAGCCAAATAGGTGAATTGAATGGGGATGTGGTAGGACTCTGTCCTTGATGATCAGGTGACAGAAATCTTGGCATTCTCTCCAGGAATGTGCGGTTGAAAGTGGAAGTTTAGAGACTTCCATTTGAGATTTTCCATTGTAATCATCCACAATCCAGATGAGGGGTCCAATGAGGGGACTCTGCCAATTGCTGAGTGTTTCTCTTTTAATTATCCTTTCCAGAGTTGAGAAAATAAACATGGGGTAATTTGGAGCACCCACTGGGTTCACTATGAGACTGATCTGAGCCAAAATGTCTTTGATGATTAGCTCTCATTTCTCCTTCTTAAACCTTATCTAGCCTGGTGGATCACAGTGGTAGTTTGGATTCTCAGGGAATAGTTACTGTCTAATAAATCCTGAAAAATATGGCTATTTATTTGTCCCCATTGTATAGACAGTCACCTGGGAAACTGGCTTATGTCCTTTTGAAGAAAGCTAGGAGGAAGATTTATAGTTTAAATCATTGCAAGTGTAGCAGGGTCCCACTCAAGTGGACCCATCCTCACTTTCTATAAGAGGCTGTAGGTCTACAAAAAGGTTTAAGCCTAGAAATTTATTGAAAAGCTATAACTCTTTTATGGTGACTCAAGAAAGAGTTTTATCATACTTAGAACTTTTATACTTATACAATTAAAATAGGATTTTTCAGATATTTCACCTGTTTTAGCCCTAGAGACACAATGATTGATTAGTCACTGTCAAAGATCCCTGCAGGTCAGATGATTCTGGCAATTGTTTCAGTTCTGTGTTTTACTGTTTCTTAATAGTTTTCATGCCCATCCAGTGTGCTTGAAAAAAATTGTGTTCACTATTATGTGTTGTTTATTGCTGTGTTCTATTAATGTCAATTAGACACGGTTCGTTGGTTGTATTGTCCAGGATGTCCATGTTCTTGCTGATTTTTGTCTAGTAGTTCTGTGAATTCCTGATAGTAGGGTATTAAAGTTGCCATTTGTAATGGTGATTTTGTCTCACTGTTTTGGCAAAACACACACCAGTTTCCATTCCAGACACACATACATATAACTTGTTCTCCATGCATAAAATGTTATTATTAATAAATTAAGTAATCAGGAAGAGTATGACTTGTTGATTGTTGAAATTCTGAGTTTTTGTCATTTTCTTTCATATTTTGAAAACTAATGGAGATACTTTGGTATGTGTATCACATTCCATAAGTGTAATTTATTGACTCTATGATTTTAAAATTTATACTTTCTAATATAAAAAGTTCTCAACACTTTCTAAAAATATCAGCATAAATGAAGTCTTGTAATTTTTTGCCTTTTTAGTCTTTATTTTATGTACAACTATTGAAACCTATAGTTATTTTCATGGGTGGAACACACCGTGGTGTTTAAATGCATTAAGATAACTTTGATTATAAAACAGAGTGACTTAACATCTGATCAGGCAGCAGCTATGAGTTTAGAGTTTAATTTACACTTTCTGTTGAATACACATAGCAATGATAAATAAAATACATTTATTTAAAAATTAAATGCCCATAGCTTTGTTCAAAAACAAGATAAATATTTTTGTAGAAAAGTATAGAACAGAAACTGATAGTAATTAACAGAAAGCTAAAGGTACATATTTCTTGGGCTTTAGGGGACTGAATGGTGAAAGGCAATTGGAAATTGACTGTTTTAGACTAATGTCAATCAATATTGCCTTCTGTTAATGAGTAGTTAGAGAAAAAAGTTGATGAATGAAACTTGGAGGATATGGCTAGGGTTCCTTGCCAAGAAAAACAGGCTGAAAAAGGCTATCACAATTGCCTAGAGTTGTACCTTCATTGGTATAATAGGAAAGACAATACAGTCATGTACCCAGCATCTGTATCATGCTCTATTATGGGCTTTTATATCATTCCAGTACTCTTGTGAAATAGGAGCCTTGAGGTGCCATTATAATGGATTATTGTACATTGGAGGTCTTGAGGGTACAATGTAGGCAAGCATAAAACTGCTAGGGGAGAATGAACAGAAAGAATAGGAAAGCAAGCAAAGTGAACTACCACTAAAGATAAACATGCAAATTAAAATTTTAATGCAACAGGAGGAAATCTTTTTCCAAGACACGACTAGCTCAAGCAACAGTTGGGGCATAAGTGTATGTCCATAAAATTCAAATGAATGATTTGAAGATGACATTAAATTAATAAATTTAAGAGCCTCAAAGATAAGAAAGTAGAAATACTAGTTAAAAAGAAATTAATTTATATAACAAATTCAGGACTGATAAGTATTTTTGAAAAAGTTACATATAGTAAAAACCAATTAAGAATCTTAGGAAGAAAGGGTATTGAGAAAATAATTAGCTAATTGGAAAATAGTGCTGAGAAGTTCATCTGGAACCTAGCACAAGGATTAGGAAGTGAAAAAGATAAATGGGTATTTAGAATGATGGTGGAAAATCGATTGAGAGGCTCCAACATATGTCTTGTAGGAGTCCTAGGAGTAGAGAATGGAGGAAATTATATAGAGTAACAGCTGAAGTATTTTCAGTTGTACAGTTGAGAAAATAAACAATTAAAATATGTGAGTGTTAATAACTACTATGTCTACTTTTTTAAAAATAAAGAAAATTAGGACTATAGATCTGGGCACCAACAACATGGAAAATACAGATGGGGAAAAGGTATTTGTGATACAATTCTTATTTTTTGGGAGAGAAAAGCAGATATTAAATAATTTTAGAGCAAATATTTTCTTAGGTGTGCATGTTGACAGTCTAAAGATTATTACTAAAGAATAATCATCAAATGTATAACTTCCAAACCATGAGATATATTAATACACATTTCAAGTCATTTTTCTTCAGATGTTCTACTCATTGAATAGAGTCATGACCTTACTGTCCTTTTCCTCTCTGATCTCCTACTGGGATTTCTCACTCAGTAAACTCAGTGGGAAACCTTAGCGAAAGGAAGCTGATTGATGGCCCATATAGATCCACTTGGGACACAGAGTAGAATGGAGAATTGGGAGATCTGATCTGGAGGTGCAAAGGAACATATTTGGTTCACAATGTCATCGCAAAAATAAATCCCAGGTAGGATAAAGGCCCATATATGAAAAAAACAACGTTCAAATTATTAAAAGATAATATGAGACTGTATCTAAGGAGTATTGGAATATTTCTTTACCAAGATCCCAAAAATATATATACCAAAAGACAGATGAATGGAACAATAGTAAAATTAATATTTTGGACAGTAATATGCAAAACAACCAAATGTCAGTAACAAACTATATGTAGAGCACACAAAGTATGGCTTTCTAGATTATAAAAGTACTATGAATCCATACAGTTGGCCAAACAACCATTAGAAGATGTAAACTATTATACAGCAGTTAACATGAACTGGTTGGATCTTTATGTATCAATGTGGATAAATCTCAAGACCAAATACTCAATTAAAAAAAAAAACTCACAAAATGATTATGTATGAATATATTTAATATGATTATGACTGGAATAATTCCATTTGTGAAAATTAAAAATACAATGCATGCCACATATTGTTTATGGATAGATATGCAATAAAAGTACAAACAAATAGATTAGTTATAGTAAAGAAACCATGGTAGTTACTTGTAATTAGGATTGGAGAGGATTGGGAGTGGGTAATGTAATATAGGTGCTTGAATGTAATCTCTGTTTTATTTCCTTTTTTAAATTGCTTATATAGTTTTTATTTTATTCTTTATTTTTATATTTATTTATTTATTTATAGTTTATTGTCAAGTTGGTTTCCATATAACACCCAGTGCTCTTCCCCACAAGTGCCCTCTTCCATGACCATCACCTCTCTTCCTTTTTCCCCCTCACCCTTCAGCCCTCAGTTTGTTTTCAGTATTCAAGAGTCTCTCATGATTTGCCTCCCTCCCTCTCTCTAACTCTTTTCTCTCCTTCCCCTTCCCATGGTCCTCTGTTAGGTTTCTCCTGTTAGACCTATGAGTGAAAACATTTGGTATCTGTCCTCTGCCTGGCTTATTTTGCTTAGCATGACACCCTCGAGGTCCATCCACTTTGCTACAAATGGCCAGATTTCGTTCTTTCTCATTGCCATGTAGTGTTCCATTGTATAGGTAAACCACATCTTCTTGATCCATTCATCACGTGATGGACATTTAGGCTCTTTCCATGATTTGGCTATTGTTGACATTGCTGCTATGAACATTGGGGTACATGTGCTCCTATGTGTCAGCACTTCTGTATCCCTTGGGTAAATCCCCAGCAGTGCTATTGCTGGGTCATAGGGGAGTTCTATTGATAGTCTTTTCAGGAACCTCCACACTGTTTTCCAGAGTGGCTGTACCAGTTTACATTCCCACCAACAGTGTAGGAGGGTGCCCATCTCTTCACATCCTTGCTCAAATCTGTAGTCATTATTTTAGAGAGAGAGTATGAGTGGGGGAGAAGGGTGGGGGTGGGGGGGAGAGAGAGAGTGAGAGAGAGAAAGTGAGAGAGAGAGTGAGAGAGAGAGGGAAAGAATCTTAAGGAGGCTCCACACTTAGCATGGAGTCCAACACGGGGCTGGATCCCATGACCCTGGGATCATGACCTGAGCTGAACTCAAGAGTCAGACACTTAATTGACTGAGCCACCTAGGCAACATCCCCTGCAATGTTTTATTTCTTTTTTTTTTTTTTAATTTTTACTTATTAAAAAAATTTTTTTAAACATTCATTTATATTTGAAGGACAGAGAGAAAGCACACGTGGGGGTGGAGCAGACACACACACACACACACACACACACACACACACACACACACAGAATCTGAAGCAGGCTCTAATCCACGAACTGTGAGATCATGACCTGAGCCAAAGTCAGACCAACTCAACTGACTGAGCCACCCAGGCACCCCTATTTCTTAAAAAGATGTTTGAATATGATAAAATATCAATTTTATTTAAAGATGTATAGGTACATTATATTATCTTTTTTTGTTTTCTGGGCTTTAAAATTTGGGGGGGGGCTCTAAAACTTTTTATTTTTTTATTTTTTTAATTGTTTCATATCTTATTTTATTTTTTTTAAGTAGTTCATTGTCAAATTAGTTTCCTTACAACACCCAGTGTTCTTCCCCGTAAGTGCCCTCCTCCATCACCACCACCTCTTTTACCCCCTCCCCCTTCCCCTTCAACCCTGTTCGTTTTCAGCATTCAATAGTCTCTCATGTTTTGCATCCCTCTCTCTCCCCAACTCTCTTTCCCTCTTCCCCACCCCCTGGTCCTCCATTAGGTTTCTCCTGTTCTCCTGTTAGACCTATGAGTGCAAACATATGGTATCGGTCCTTCTCTGCCTGACTTACTTCGCTCAGCATGACACCCTCGAGGTCCATCCACTTTCCTACAAATGGCCAGATTTCATTCTTTCTCATTGCCATGTAGTACTCCATTGTGTATATATACCACATCTTCTTGATCCACTCATCAGGTGATGGACATTTGGGCTCTTTCCATGTTTTGGCTATTATTGACATTGCTGTGTAAAACTTTTTAAAAATAACAAAAAGGAAGAATACTTTCTTCATGCAATACAAAAATACTGTCTTAGATATATGAGATTGATTAGGGTCATCATGAGACCACTGATTTTAACTCTGTAGACCCAGTTCATGATGGAAGTTAAGGAATTCCTTTGGTGTTTTTTCCAGCCCTACTGTTTCTCCGGTAATGGAGGCAAACAAGCAAGAGGTATTTTTCCTCTGTGTGTCCCTCCCATAGCAAATGAGTATTAAAAATATTCCCAGGAGTTCAAGAACTGAGCAGCCAGAAAGTGGTTCTTAATTCATGCATAAGTGTTCATTGATTTCTTAATTCAATAAGCAACATTGTACAAAACAATATTCGGGGCTATGTAGATAAATACAGAAATGATCTTAGAGGAAAAGCAGGTGGCAGGAAATTAACATTTACTAAACACCTCTTGTGTGGCAGGCTCTAAACAGGGATTTGAGTGCACAATCAGACTATTAATATGGAGTCTTTTAAATCTGATGTTTTAAAATATATACTTAGTGTTTATTTAATTTTAGCAGTTAGAAACTTGTTCTCTATCAATAAAAGTGGAATACTTGCATTCCACATAACAGATTCATTCCATAAACTAATTATCATTTAACTTGTTTGCAGCTGTGTCTGCCGCACTGTTTGGTTGTTTCATGCCGAAGGAAAGAAACACCTCGCTTGGACAGAGTTTAGACTGTATTTGAAATTTCTTTTTTCCTTTCTTTTCTGTTAGCAAAACGTTTCCTATTATTCAGGGGATTTTATTCTGTCTCTAGTTTTCTGATATTCTAAACTGTAAAGTTAATTGGGTAACATCAAAAGAAGAGTAAGGTCCTGAGTTTCAATTCTTGATTCTGTTACTTCCTGTTTGACCTGTCTTGGGCAACAGACTGACTTCTTAGACTTCCAGTTGCTTCATTGGGGAATTGAGATGTTAATAGTGCCACCTAGCAAAGAGGGTTGTTGGGAGTGGAGAGAGGGAGGTTAAAAAAATAGGAAATAACACATCTCTGTCACATTGACAGTGAGCCCCATTAAGCCTCTGAAAATGTAACATGTGATTGTTTTTTTAAAGAATTACAATTTAGGGATATAACAACTCATTTGTTCTTGGGAGATAGCACTTTACGATAGAATCTCGAGCTTCAGACCTGATGCCTGAGGCATGTCAGCTGTTCAGTCTCCAGCCTGGGCCACAGGTGGGAACCTGCACTACGCCATTTTTCCTCTTGCTCCGAATGGGTCCATTCTGCAGGGAGTGCTTTGTAAAACTTGCGCTTGAGGGCGCTGTCTCCTTCTGTGGGAATTAGAATACCACAAATGTCCAGTTACGCGAAGAACCTTTTTTGATTTAGCTCATGCCATATTTCCAATGTATTCCAGGGTCAGGTTAAGTCTCCTTATTGATTCTTGCCCCAGGCAGATGCCATCCTGACCTATGCTGAGCACTTTATATTAGACATTTCATTACATTGCATTAATCTTCTCAATTATCTCGAGGAGAATACTTGTCCCAATTTTATAAATGACCAAGAAGCCTGAGAAAGGTTAAGTAATTCTCCCAGTTTGTCTTAACTAGTGGGTGGTATAAAACTCAAACTTAAGCCTAGATCAGTCTAACTACAAAACTAGTTGATATTCTTTCATGATGTCTCTCTTTTTAATGTATATATGTATTTACAAATATGAGTGTGCATGTATATATATGCACACACATATGTAATTCATGTATAGGTGCATATTTATGTGTGTACACATGTGTATATAAGCATATGTGTATATACTTATGAGTGTACTTTTAGAATTTAGTGGACAAATATTTCATATATAATTATATTTAGACTATATTTTAATTTTTATTTATTTTTTATATAGTTTATTACCAAGCTGGTTTCCAGATAACACCAGTGCTCTTCCCCACAAGTACCCTCTCCATGACTGAGACAGAGACAGTGCAAGTGGGGGAGGGACAGAGAAAGGAAGAGAGAGAGAATCCCCAGCAGGCTCCGTGCTGCCAGTCCCAGTCTGACTCCCGAAACTGTGAGATCATGACCTGAGCAGAAACCAAGAGTCAGATGCTTAACCAGCTGAGCCACCCAGGCTCCCCTAGGCTATATTTTAAACAGGTCCAAATATTTTACAACAGGTCCAAATTAAATGTCCTGATGAAGAAAATACACAGATAAAATTGTTTGCCTGCAGAGGAAGTTCTGGTATTTTTGCTGAATAATAATGCAATAAATGTGCTAAAGCAGAGCCAGCACGCCCAACTGTTTTATCACACTGGCAAGCTATAATAAAGCACCAAATTACTGTCTAGAAACAAAACACATCGTTGTTACCAAGAGTGGCTTTAAGTAATAGGAAAGCATCCTGGCCCATTTAACACATGAATTTCCCCCTCCCTCCCTATTTCTTGTAAAATTGAATTAGATAAAGACTATAATATTATTTGTATTTATAGAGAATCAGTTCCGGGAGCAGACTAAGCCGCTAATTCACATAAAGTTACTATTTCCCAACGTAAGTAAAAGCAAAAGAGATAGTATGCATTATTATTCTATTTATATGCAAATGTATAAAACTTCCTCCAGGTAACTTGGTTGGTATTTGCCACATCTCCTTTTTTTAAATGGTGCCAAAGTGAATGTTGTTTTTTCAAAATTTTCAAACTTGAACAATCTCATTAATAGGTGACAGAGAAGAGCATTGAAATAATTCTCACTTGAGCTTTATGTCAGCGAGCACTTTCTTCATAACCAATAGCAAGCACGCATTGAATGCCTGTTGTGTTTGGGGCATTGTGCTGGACTGGTCGCAGGATTGTCTCCTGCCCGATTTGAAAGGGAGCTTCGTGTGGAGAAGGACAGAAGGTGTTGTCAGTCAGAGTGAGGACTCTGGGAATGAGGGAGGTGGACCACAGAGGAAGTCTAGGCCCTGACCAAGATGTCCACATTTCTCAAGACTTTGCCTGCACAGTACTTTGTTACGTGCACTGTAATTAATATGCTCCAGGCATTCGGAGGAGAGAAAATGGTCTTAGAGAGCCATGGACGCGCATTTCGTCTGATCTCTTGGAAGTTTAGCAAGAAGCTTGGCTCAGCAGCCCTGAGTTCCTTCAAGAGAGGGGGTAGATACTAGAGACCGAAGCCCCTCTCCTCTCCCGTCATTTCTAATGGGGCCCCATCCCTCACCAGGAAGCCACGCCTGGTTTTCAACAGCCACTGCATGTTCCCTGCAGTACTGTTTTGTCCTCTTTCCCTCTATGCAGAAGGTTATGAAGTTCTATTCCTTCTCTGGAGCTTTTCCGTGTTGTGTGCAATGTAGCTATGCCTGGCCTAAGCACACCCACCTCTGTGGGACAACCAGAGTTTGTGGGATTGTGTGTGTTCTGCTACTTCTCAGTTTTTTAATTAAAAAGAAAAAAAAAAACGAAACTTCATCTTAATGCTGCTAATGGTGCTTTGGTGTGTGTGGTTGTGATTTCATTACATTGACACATTTATTTATAAAATGCCATGAGTGCTCAAGTAGGGCAAAGACCACCAAATCAGTTGTAATTAGAGTCACAACAAAATAATCTTTTCTTTGAAGTCTGGCATGTCACTTGTGCTCAGAACCAGAGGACTGACTAATTCACAACCTGTGGATGTGTCTGCATAAATATTTCAATGAATCGACTGTTCTGTCCGTGCTTGTTGTGAAGGGACATGTTGAAGAATCCAGATTGTGAGGCAGACTTTAATTCAGGCACATCAAAGTGAAAATTTTTTGAGAATACATCAGCAGAAGTGTTAATGCTAGATAATATGTTATAAATTTTAACAATGACCTTTAACACGCCAAGAGCAGGAATTGCCAGAGGCTTGCTACTGTCATTGCCTCAAGTTCTAGTTGAACAAGCTTTCATTTGGCCCTCCAGAGGGACTGCTGATGAAATCACGCCGAGAAATGTCAGAACTGGATAAAACATTTTCACACACATTACCCCTGACAGGCAAACCTGGTGGGCTGATGTCAAAAACATAAAACCACATCCTAGATTTTCTTGAAATGCTTTGCCTGTCCCTTTACAAATACAGAGCCATTTAAGATTAACTTCCTTGCTGAGACCTCCATGTGTGTCAAAAGACACAGAGGGTTGATAGCATTGATCTCTGCTAGGACTTTAAGATGGAGATGTTGTTTTCCAAAATCAGGAGACTGAAAGGGAAAATTATGACATTAACTTTCCATAGAGAGAGTTCTATAGTTCTGTGAAAATTTGAAGCAGAGGGTCAAACCAAAAGTAAATATACAAAAAAAAAATAATAATGCTTGGATTGTAAAGGCTCTTTGAAAATGACAACCACTTTAGCTCAATGAAATATGACTAACCATTTGAGTTTTTTCCTTTATTATAATGTACTTGTTTAAAAAAATCAAACAACATAAAAAGACATACAATAAAACAGAACGGTCGTGCCTCCTTTTTCCCCTTATATTTTAAATGTTTATTTATTTTGAGAGAGAGAAAGAGAGGAAGGAGGGGGAGGGGCAGAGGTGCAGAGCCTCATGCGGGGCTTGATTCCACTTCTGGTGAGATCATGACCTGAGCAGAAATCAAGAGACCTATGCAAAATGACTGAGTCACCTAGGTGTCCTGCCTCCTTTTCTTAGTCTTTTTTTTTTATTAATTTCTTTAGTATGCTTCCACAAGTTTTTAATGCAAATATAAGCAAATAGGATATTATATTTTATTCTTATCTTCACCCTACATTTATATGATCGAAAAGGTACCACCTTGTTTTATTTATTTAACATGGTATATTGGCAATATTTCCATATCAAACCCAAAGAAATTCCTTGCCTTTACCTTCTTCTCTTTTAAAAATAACTACATAGTATTTCAGTGTATGGATGTTAACAATTCAAATAGCCTCTCATTGAAGGCAGTCTGTATGGTTGCTAATTTTATGCAATTATGAACAATACTGCAGTGAATACCTGAATATCTGCCATTTGCTTGTGGAGAATTATTTCTGTAGGATAAGAATTCTATAAAATTGAATCCAGGTAATTTATAATTTTGAAAGAACTTGCCAAATTGCTTGCAATAGTTTAAGCTACTTTATAGTTTAACAATAGTTGTTCTCGGCAGCAACAGAGGAGTGTGTTAACAGTGTGTCAGAAATATTTTGTTTTTTAATAGATTATTAATATTTAAGCTATCTGGATAAAACTCATATCAATGCAATTTTAATCTGCATTTCTCTTTTGATAAGGTTACAAACCTGTCCAGATATTAGGGGCCGTTGGTATTTCTTTTTCTATGAACCGTCTGTACATATACTGTGTCGGATCATTATTTTTTCTTGTAAACTTTCTTAAGAACTCTTTATGTGTTAGAAAGATTAGTATTTTATATTAATATAAATTTATACTAATATATTCATCTATCTTTTGACTTAGGGTGTTTTTTTGTTTTGTAGGTTTGTTATTAATTATACTTTTTATATAATAAAATACATCTAGGTTTTCTTCTGTCGCTCCTGAACTTTGAACACAGGTTAGAAAGTTGCCGACTTTGGTGCCTGGGTGGCTCAGTCGGCTGAGCGTCTTACTTCAGCTCAGGTCAAGATCTCACGCTCGTGGGTTTGAGCCCCATGTCATGCTCTGTGTGCTGACAGCTTGGAGCCTGGAGCCTGTTTAGGATTCCGTGTCTTCTCTCTCTGCCCTCCCCCGTTCATGCTCTGCCTCTCTTTCTCTCAAAAATAAATAAACATTAAAAAAAATAAACAAATAAAGAAAGTTGTCTGCTTCAAAGCAATATAATAATTGTTCTAAGTTTTAATCTAGTGGCTTGTTATATATAGTAATTATAATTATTAATATATACAATATTATGAATATATTAAAATAAAGTAAGATAAATACATATAAATAATATAAAATAAATTCACAAACAAAATAAAAGAATACAAATGAACTGATGTAATCATTAATATGCGGTTATTAATAAAACTTCAAATAGGATATATATTTATAGCTTTGACACAGATTTGAGAGTTTTATTTTTTTAAATTTCAGAGTGAAAAGGATTCTTCGTTTCTGAATTTAAAGTTATTTTCTATTTTTCTAAGTTTTGATAACAGAATATTGTCTGTACTCATTCCAGGTTTTAAGATTTATGTTTTGTGTGTATGTGGCCTAATAATGTTCTACTACTAGTATATTTCAGATTTTTGTTTGTATTTCCTGCATTATTTTTTGCTTTAAAAGGTTATCATATTATGAGATATGTAAAGGTTAATGACTTTAATATATTCATTGTGATTTGTATTCTTTAGACATAAAGTACCCTTTCTAAATTTTTTTCTATTTTTAATACATTGACTGGAATTCTGCTGCCTCATCGGATTCAATGGAGAGTTGTATCACAATCTTTATGTTTTCTTTCTCCTGCACCATGTGGTTTATACTCTTCACTATTCTTTTATTTTCAAACTTCCTGAAATACTTGTTTTTGTAGTATCTGTGCATACAGCACAGAAGTAAGTTCATATTTGTAGTGTGATCTGTAGTTTGTAGTCCTAATTTTCAGTGAGTTATAGACTTTTAGGTCTGTTAAAATGGGAGGTATATTTGGTTTCATTGTAGCTAATTTTAATAAGACCTCTTGATTTAACAATGACTACATAAATGAATTACCTATTGTCTGACTTTGAGGCAGAATGGAGGGTTAGTGGCCTTGGTAGTGAGAAAAATAACATGGTGAATCATGTGCTGGCTTGTAATAAACCTTTCTGCCTGGGAGTTTTCATTCATATTTCATTGGCACAAGCGAATTGTTACTATATTGAAGTTGAAAGCAGGGACAGGGGTGAACAATCTTATATTTGGCCTGAAAGCATGAGACCAGGAATCTTTGTGCATAGTTTATGGTTACCACCTGAAGCTGTGTGACATTTTGATTTGTGATTGTCAAGTGGGCTATGTGGGTTATTTAGGAGGTCTTGATTTGAAGACTAAAATATACAAGAGAAGTATGGGCCAAATACTTTTTGACATTTTCATCCTGTCACTGAATGACTTGGATTATATTTTTTGTATCTGTAGACAAAATAGACTTTGGATACGGAGAAAATTTGAATTTCTAAAATACTTAGCTAACAGGAATAATGATGATGACAGCAACGATGACAATGATGATAATAACAAGGGGAAGCTAATGATTGTAAAAATATTGCCCGAGAAACGTAATTATAGTATGGCAAATGGCATAACTTCATTTAAAGGCCAATAACATTTGTTTTATGGCACGAGAAAGATAATCTTTTTGGAATAACAGCTTGGAGCATCACTGACTAGAATGCCTTTCACTCCTGGTTTAGAGAACAATCTGTTTTTTGGGCTCACTCTCTTACAAGACTTAATTTATGTTCCTGATTCACATTTTTCTTTCTCTTTTTTATTTTAAGTACTTCTGTTGGAGTTTACTTGTTGATATTATTTTAAACACAAGAGCCATTAAATCTGTACATCTAAAAAAAAACCCCTATACATCTACAGCCTTAAAATTGTGGTAGCCTATAATAATACTTTGCATGGTACCCTGGCCTCAGTATGTGCTCAAATTCTACTTGTTGAAAGGCTCTCTGTAAAAAGGAATTTTCTGACTGAAGAGTAATTGTGCTTTAGGTCTTTTTTCACCTTCCACATAACAGATAAGAAGAACTGAAATTTCAGAGCTCACAGATGTTTGTGCCTTGTGTTCATTAATTGAAATTAGTCCTAGTAAAATCCAGGATTAGTTGAGACTTATGTAAGGGTACAGAAAAATATTTTTCTCTGGTGAACCTTAAAGAAACTGAGAGAAAATATCAATTTGCTATTGTTAATTAAACATTTAATATATGCCAATAATTTTATCCTATTGACAATTTAACTAAGTATGAATCATTATTATATTTATACCCATTTTCTGATGAGAAAAGTTTTCTGACTATTCAGCTGGCAAAACAGTGGAAGTATGATTTGCACCCAGAAAGTCTAACTCCAGAACCCATTATTTGACAGACGACCTTGCCACAATGATTGGAAAAGCTTTTTTTTTTTTTTTTTTTTTTTTTAGTTTTTTTATTTATTTTTGGGAGACAGAGAGAGAGAGAGCACGAGCAGGGGAGGGTCAGAGAGAGAGGGAGATACAGAATCTGCAGGCTCCAGGCTCTGAGCTAGCTGTCAGCACAGAGCCTGATGCGGGGCTCGAACCCACGAACCGTGAGATCATGACCTGAGCCGAAGCTGGACACTCAACCGACTGAGCCACCCAGGCACCCCTGGAAAAGCTCATTATTGCGTTCAAACTGCATTTTACTCCAAGATACTAATTGTAAAGCTATAAAAAAGAAGCATTGTAGGGGAGTAAGGACCTTAGTGTTCACTTTGTCGGTCTGAATTTATCAAACTAGCTCTATGGTTTTTTCCTGTGTATTTAACATGCAATAGTATCTCAGTGCTACCTTAATTATGTACCAAATACTTGCTTTTGATAACTAAGAACCTGGTTAGCTTAAGGGAATATCATACATTTTTTACTCACTTGAGACTCTAGGAAATTGATAAAATCTTTTATTGCTTCTAAACTACTACAATTGAAAAGATTTTATCCATTTAATTGCAGATATAAATACTTAAGAATCGTTATTAGCTATCATAAACTTAAAAATCATGTGTGAGTCAATTTAATCTTATTATTCTTGTCATGCCAGAAAAGAGTTAATTTTTGGACATGGTATGAGGTAGGGGGGCCAACTTTATACTTTTGCTTGTGGCTATCTCTGTCCCAGCACCATTTGTTGAAGACTCTTCTTTTCCCATTGAGTAGTCTTGATACCTTTGTCAGCCATCAGTTTACCATAGGTGTTTGCGTGTATTTCTGGATTTTCAGTTCTATTTTCTTGATCTGTATACCTATTTTTATTCTAGTATCATACTGTCTGATTACTGCTGCACCCTGAGTCTTGAAATTGGGACGTACATATTCTTCTTTATTCTCTTTTTTTCTTTTTAGGACTGTTTTGGCTATTCTGGGTTCCTTCCAGTTTCATGTGAACTTTGGAATCTGTTCATTTTTAAAACAAAAATCAGCTGGGATTTTCATAGGCATTGCACTAAATCTGTGTTTCAGTTTGGGGAATGTTGACTTCTCAACAATGTTAAGTGTTCTGATCCATGAACACGGATTACTTTCCCAATTATTTAGATCTTTGTTACTTTCTTTCAACACTGTTTTATAATATTCAGAAGTATGTTTTGAGTTTCTTTGTTTAAATTTATTCTATTTTATTCAATGTGATGTTATTGCAAATGGAATTTTTATTTTCAGATAGTCTATTGCAAATGTGCAGCAATATAATTGATTTTTGCATGTTGATATTATATCCCGCAAACTTAATTGAACTCATTTATTCTAATAGTGTTTTTTAGTGGATTCTTTAGGATTTTGTCTAAAGAAGATCTATGGATAGTTATTGTTTTGCTTCTTCCTTTGCACCCAGAAAGTCTAACTCCAGAACCCATGGGATGACTTTTATTTGTTTATTTTTGGCCTGTGAGAACTTCCTGTATAATGTTAAATAAAGGTGGCAAGAGTGTTTACCTTGTCTTGTGTCTGATCTTTGGGATAAGCATTCAGTCTCTCACTATTAAGTATGAGGTGAACTATGAGTTTTTTTCTAGATACCCTTTATCACATTGAGGAAGTTCCCTTCTATTCCAAGTCTGTATAGTGTTTTTATCATGAAAGGGCATTGGATTTTGTCAAATACTTTTTTGCTGTTTATTGAGATTATTGTGTGATTTTAAAAATTCTATTACTATTATATATTACATTAATTGATTTTCAGATGTTGCACCAGCCTAGTATGCTGGGATAAATTCCACTTTACCATAATGTGTAATTCTTCTATGTTGTTGGATTCAGTTTGCTGGTATCTTATTGAGGATTTTACATCTATATTCATAAGAAACATTGGCCTGTAGTTTCTTTTCTTATATAGTGTTCTTTTGTTGTTCTTCTTTTCTGCTTTCTTTGCCTAATTTTTGGTATCAGGGTAATCCCTTATAAAATTAGTTGGGAAGTACTAACTCCTCTTCTAGTTTTTGAAAGAATTTGTGAAGAATTGTTATTCATTCTCCTTTGAATATGTGGTAGAAATCAATAGTGAAGCCATATTGGCCTGGACTTCTTTGTGACTAGTTTTAAATTATGGATGCAATCTCTTCACCTTTTATAGATCTATTCAGATTGTCTATTTCTTCTTGAGTCAGTTTCAGTAGTTTGTGTCTTTCTAAAGTTTTCTTTGTTTCTTCAAAGTCATCTAATTTGTTGGTATGCAACTATTCATAGTGTTTCTTCATACGCCTTTTTATTTTTGTAAGGCTTGTTTTATTTATGTAAAGTTGGTATTTATATGATGTCTGCACATTCATTTCTGATTCTGGTAATTTGAATCTTTCCTCTTTTCCTTTTGGTCATACTAGTAAAGGTTTGTTATTTTTTGTTGTTATTGATGTTGTTGATCTTTTCAAGGAGACTGATTATCTGTTGTCTGTTTCATAAATTTCCACTCCAATCTTTTAACTTTTTTTCTACCTCCTTCAGGTTTAGCTTGCTCTTTTCCCTCTCCCTCAGTATCTGAAGGTAGAAGTTTAGATTTTTGATTTGACATATTTGTTATTTCTTTCTTTAAAAATTTTTTATTAAAAACAATTTTTAAATTGTTTATTTATTTTTGAGAGAGTGTGTGTGTGTGTGTGTGTGGGTGAGGGGCAGAGAGAGAAGAGCACAGAATCTGAAGCAGCCTCCAGGCTCTGAGCTGTCAGCACAGAGCCTGATGCAGGGCTTGAATCCATAAACCATGAGAACATGATCTGAGCTGAAGTCAGACACTTAACTGACTAAGCCACCCAGGTGCCCCTCTTTTTCTTTTAAATATGGGCACTTATATCTATAAATTTCCCTCTAAGAATTCCTTTAGTTGCATCTTATAAGTTTTGATATATTGTGTCTTTATTTTCATTCATCACAGAATAGTTTCAGATTTACCTTTTAATTTCTTCTTTGACCCAATGGTTGTTTGAGAATGTGTTTTATGATTTCCATGTATTTGTGTTTCCTTAATTTTTCTGTATTGATTTCTAATTTTACTTTATTATTATTTTTTAATGTTTATTTATTTATTTTGAGAGAGAGAGGGAGAGAGAGAATCCCAAGCAGGCTCCACACTGTCAGCACAGAACCCAACATGGGGCTCAAACTCATAAACCATGAGATCATGACTAAAGCTGAAATGATGTTCAATTGACTGAACCACCCAGGCACCCCTTGATTTCTAATTCTATTTCATTGTGTTCAGAACACACATTTAGTATTATTTCTATTCTTTTAAATTTATTGAAGTTTGTTTTATGATATAGCATACAATCTGTTCTGGAGAATGTCTCAGTGCACCTGAGAAAACTATATATTCTGGTGTTGGATAGAGTGAGTGTTCTATAGATATTTGTTAGTTCTAGTTACACTATAGTGTTGTTCAAATCTTCTGTTTTCTTGTGGATTTTCTCTTTAGTTTTTATTATTATGGAAGGCAGCATATTGAAGTCTTCAGCTATTATTATTGAGTTGTATATTTCTTCATTTGCGTCAGTTTTTTTGACATATATTTTGGTACTATGTGATGGGGTGCATATACATTCGTAATTGATATGTACTCCTCATACATTGACCCTTTTATCATTGTAAAATCTCTCGATTTGTCTCTAGTAACATTTGTAGAAGTCTATCTTATTTAATATTACTGTATTACTGAATTACTTCAGCTTCCCTATTGGTTGCCCTTTGCATGATGTATTTCTTTTTTATCATTTTACTTTTAATCTACTTGTGTCTTTGAATTTAAAATGTTTCTCCTGTATATGACATAGAGTTGGATACTGTTTTTTTAATCCAGTCTGACAGTCTCTACTTTTTGATTGGCTTTTTAAATCCAATTCAGTGTTATTATTGTTACAGTTGCATTTGTTTGCTATTTAAAATTTTGGTTTTTCTTTTGTATCTCATGTCTTTTTTATTCTTTTATTTCTCCTTTACCGAGGTTTCTTGCTTTGAGTAAATATTTTCTAATGCAACATTTTAGCCTCATTATTGATTTTCTCACTATAATTTCTGAGTTTTAGTGATAGTTCTAGGGTTTGCCCTCTATGTTTTTTTTTAACTCATCAGAATCAGCTTCAGATTATGCTAGCTTAATCCTAGAAGTATATAGAAGACACTACCTCTATATAACTATTCCTTTTGTCTCCTTTTTGTGATAATACTATTATGCATGTTTATGTCTATTAAAATTATAAATCCCCAAATACATTGTATTAATTATTACTTTAGTTAGCATCTGTTGTCATTCCCTTAGCCTATTACAAAATTGCTTTCTTCTACATCCTCTGTGCTATTATTAGAAAATATAGATAGGGGTGTCTAGGTGGCTCAGTCAATTAAGTGTCCAATTCTTGACTTTGGCTCAGGTCATGCTCTCATGATTCTTGAATTCAAGCCCTGTATTGGTCTCTGTGCTGATAGTGCAGAGCCTGTTTGGGATTCTGTCTCCCTCTCTCTCTCTGCCCCTGCCCTGCTTGCTGTCTATCTCTTTCTCAAAATAAATAAAAATAAACTTAAAAAATTTTTAAAAAGAAAATATATATCATGTATTGCTGGGAGCCGCATTGGCCTGGCTGGATGACACAATCACAGTGAGGAAATGGTAGACATTTGCACAGCTCCTGCCATGAGAGGCAAAACTAGTATCTCCTTCTACTACTGTTGCTTATGTTGAAAATAAGCCTGTTGTCATAAATTAGGCCTTACAGCATTCCAAATCAGACCAATATTCCCCACACAGTTACCCCATAAGAAAAAAACATTTTCCTGTCCCTGCATAAGAGATTTTGGATCAAAACACTATAAATGTTTGACAAAAGCCTCTTCTAATGAGCCTTGCAGACCCAAAACATAGACTTGAAGGGGTTAAAACCATAAAAATTGCATTTAAGTCTGGCCCGGAGAAAAGAAGCCTAAATTGGAGATAAAAAATAGAAAAAAAGGTCAGAACATAGCCCCTTCCCAAGGTCTACATTCTACAAATATCCTCCCTTGTACTGACTTCAGTTATGAGGATGGATAAGAATATGGGAAACCCAGGTCCAAGGCCAACACACACAGGGCCCCCATTGTGCTTGAATCAGAGAGAGGGCTTTCTAAAGCAACTTGCTAACAAACATTCTTTCTCTTGTAGTTTATGAGCCTAATAAAATAACTCCTTGCCTATCTATACACAACTTAACCTCTGTTTTAATCTTAGCTTTACTAACTTAAAAATATTATCCTGTTTTTTACTAAAAAACATCCTGTTATATTCTTGGTTATAAGATTTACTCAACCTCACTGTAAGTGCATTACATGACTTGATTGTATCTTGTTAAGTAAAAACAAAGTCATAATTATTGGCAAAAAACCAACCCATACAAAATAAGATAGATTTGTTACTTTCTTAATCTTGGGGACTGATGCAAGAATGAATGAGATAGTTCTACAAAAATACTTCTGTAAAACTTGTTTTGGTTCACTTTTAATGATTAAAACATCTTATCCTAAAAAATTAGTCACTATAAAAATTTCTATTTTCTGATGTCATGTTATCGCTTGAACTATAAATAAAGACACCAAAGCAGACAGAGCAGAGATGCCTGCCTGGTGATCAGAAAGAAACTCAAGGCTCCCTCACTGCTTTTTGCTGACACTGTCCATCCTTCAGGGACCCCTGGGCCTGCTGGAGCTGGACTCTGGCAATGTCTAATCAATTATAAATTACATGTGTATAAAGAATTGGTTTTTAAATCAGTTAAGAGAGGAAAGAAGAAGAGAAAGAAAAAGAAAGGAGAAAGAAAAGCAGAAAATCAAAAAATATGCAGTAGTAGTGTTTTTTATTATTCTATAATTACCCTTCCTGGTACTCTTCGTTTGTATGAATGTGGATTACCATCTGGGATTACTTGCTTCCAGCAAGGCACTTCTGCTAGAAACATATTTTTTTTAATATGGAAAGTCTTCATTTCATCTTTATTTGAGAATATTAGTTTTGCCAGATACAGAATTCTTAGTTGACTTTTCTTCTTTGAACACTGAATATGTTATCCACTGCCTTCTGATTTCTACTGAGATTTTTAGCTGTTAATTTCATTGGAGTTTCATTTAAGTGATGTGTTAATTTTTTCCTTTTGCTGGTTTCAAGATTTTCTCCTTGTCTTTGACTATCAGCATTTTTATAGGGTATGTCTGTGGATCTCTTTGTGTTTCTACTTGGAGTATGTTGAGCTTTCTGGAAATGTAGGCTATACTTTTTCAATAATTTTGAGAAGTTTTTAGCCGTTATTTTAAAAATATTTTTTCTCATTTTTTCTTTCATTATATTTGTATACATATTTTAATGTTCTTAATATTGTCCCACATTTCTCTGAGTCTCAATTCACTTATCTTATTTTTCCCCCTTTCTGGTTGGGCTTACGTAATTTCTATCAACCTGTTTTCAAGTTTGTTAATTCTTTCTTCTGCCACCTCATATCTGTTGTTGAGCTCTAGTGAATCTTTTTTTATATCAGTTATTATGATTTTTAGCTCCATAATTTACATTTGGTTATTTTATTATTTATAATTTGTCTCTTTATTGGTATTCTTTATTTGATGCAACATTGTTATCATACCTTTCATTTCATTAATCATGCTTTCTTTCAGTTCTCTGAACAAGTTTCAATGGCTCCTTTGAGACCGTTTTCTGTTAAATCTGATGTCTGGTCAATCTCATAGATAGTTTTTCCCCTCAGGGAATGGCTCATATTTCTGTTTTTTGTTTGTTTCTTTGCCTGCCTCATAATTCCTTTTTGGAAACTGAACACTTTAAATAACACAGTGTAGCAATTCTGGGTATTCTCTCTCTCCTCCTCCCTTTCAGGGCTGATAATTATTATTTACTTTCATATGCTTAGTAAGTGGCAGGATTACATTAGTGAAGTCTATTGCCTCACCTCCCTACTTAATCCTCTGAGATTGTTTTTCATAGAGGTATAGATTTGGAAATGACTGCACATAATAACAATGGGACTGGTAGAACTCTCTTCCATTCTTCTTTGGACCACAACTACTTATTAAACACTGTTAATTTCCAGTTGGTTGCTTTGTTTTCAACAATGCCCTGGGGCGTTCAACAATGCCCTGGGGCGTACCTTCTTCTACAAAATAACAGATTAAATTGTGACTCTTTCAATGGATGGAATAGTTTCTGAGGTCAGTGTTTGATATTAATTCTGACCACAGAAGGATTTTTCCCAACTGTCTTATTTCCCAGTTACC
Source organism: Suricata suricatta (assembly GCF_006229205.1). Classification (NCBI taxonomy): domain Eukaryota; kingdom Metazoa; phylum Chordata; class Mammalia; order Carnivora; family Herpestidae; genus Suricata; species Suricata suricatta. Next base: position 46,189,636 of record NC_043712.1, on the reverse strand, counting down.
TCCTGTAAGATAACATCTACAGTCTAGGCTTTATCTTCATGAATCTCCTGATATTTGAATCTTCTTTCATCATGTTGATCTTAAAAATGAAACAGGGTACCTGGGTGGCTTAGGAAGTTAAGCTACCAGCTCTTCTTGGTTTCAGCTCGAATCAAGATCTCACAGTTTGTGAGCTGAGCCCTCCATCCTGCTCTGCACTAACACCATGGAGTCTGCTTGGGATTCTCTGTCTCCTCTCTCTGCCCCTTCTCAACTTGCTCTGTATCTCTCTTTCTCTCAAAATAAATAAATAAACATTAAAAAAAAACAGCCAGTTATTTTACCAGCAAAATGGCTTTCTTCAGGAATAGTAGAGGTGTAGGGAGCTGTCTGAACTCACCGATTGAGTAAAAATTACTGGTGAGGGTACGGCAAGTTTGCACAGTCTCCTGCCTCCAGACAGCGACCAAAATCTACCCTCTTGTAACTTTCATTTCTGCTTGGGTACCAAACCTTGGAGTGCTTTGCTGATTAGTGTCAGGAGCGGCTTGTCCCCCTTCCTTGTCCCTGAGGTGTGATTGCACCTGGTCAGGGAAAAGATGAGTAAACTAGATACACCCTACTGCGACTAAGGCAAGCAACATATAATTTCCCTCCTAGCTGAGCAATGAACTGACTACTGACTACTTTCTAGGCCTGGATGCCATTGCAAAAGTCACTACTGCAATAAAATGTATCAGTCATCTTTGGGACTGTGAGAGCAGGCATTATGTCTCCTGGGAATCCTGTTTTTCTGGGAACTTTCTCTTAGAGTTATAAACAGCCTAATGACCCTTACTCATAAAAAACTGACTTTTACTAAACAATGCTGTTTGCCTTTTGGTTAAAGGTCACTTCCTTAGGGCTATACCTGAGGTTTTGAATATCTTAGTTTTAAAAAATAGCTGCTCTTCCCATATAATAGTATCAGTGCCTATAGCTAAGTTTTTTATGACAATCATTACTACTAGAATTGTAACTTCTACCGAATCCATGTCCTGGAAAATTTAAAAAATTATCTATGAGAAATCATTTACTGCTCTTTCTGCTCCTTGTGCATTTCACCATAAATAAAGCTTGAGAATCAGACAGAGCAGAGATGCCTGCCTGGTGATCAGAAAGAAATGTGAGCCTCTCTCACTCTTTCTCGTGCTGACATTGTCCATCTTTCAGGGAACCCTGAACCTGCTGGAGCTGGACCCTGGCATAGAGGAATTGTAATTATAGACACGTCAGCTATGGCAAAACATAGGCAAGTTTGGAGAGCAAGGAGAGGAATGCTCTTTTAATAGAGGAAAGAGGAGTTAAGAGAGGCTACCATAAAGGAAAATCCATTGAAGTAAACTAGGAGTTTGAACTAGGAGTTTAAAGTGTAGTGGCATTTCATTGGTTGAGTTGTGCTAGTCTCTAATTGGCTGGGCTGTTGCTGGGCAAGGAGAAAATCTTTCTTCCTCCTCCTGGGTAGTAAAGTATAGGCTTCTTCCTGTTTGGAATATAAAGTAAGCCTCTTTCTGTTGGTTCTACAAAGTGCTATGAGGAGTGGTATGGCATGAGAGGTTCCTCTTCTGGCTTCCCATCTCCATTTTAAATGAGGTTTATTTTATTCATTTTCATAACCACAACCTTCATTATTCTTGAGAGCACCCTCAGGTTTAAACTTCTTCATGTTCAGTTGCAAATAAAGCCAGTTCCTCTGGGAAGAGATCAACAGCCATCTGTTTTACAGTCTGTTCTTCCTCCAGGCAAAATCTCTGAGTCAGAGCTCTGGAGCTGGTAGTGGGGATGGTGGCAAGCATTTCTCTGAGCGACACCCCTGCTTTCAGAGCTGAGTGCTTGCTGTGGGGCGAGGGGGGGGGGCAGGCAGCATAGAGATACAAATAGAGAAAATGGAAAGCAAGGGGGAACTCTGTGACATTGGATTAGAATTACACATATCAGGGTAAACATCATGTACACACATATGTAAGTCACACACACATACACACATGCCCACCCACACATCCCTATACATGAAAGTTCATTTGTTGGTTTTCCTGGCACTCTTCTGTTTTAGGAACTTCAGTGAGGTAGAAGAGCTCCTAGGTATGTATAATAGTTGGGCCAATAATATGTGGCTGATTTACTTGATATATTTTGCATTAAACAGAGACAAGGTCTCATTCCTTGCCATAAGGTTGTTTCTGCAAACGTATTACCTATTCCCTTATGTGTACAGAAGACCAGATTAAAAACATGACATTAACTTTTATTAGAGTAAAAACTAGATCCTCTCCCTGGTAACTGTTTCAAAGATAAAGTGAATATAGTTTCAAAGTTAAATATAAATTGAATCTTGGAGAAGTTGTTAGATTTTTATGGATACAGAATTTTCTTTTTGTGTAGGGTTGGTGATTTGCATGAATCCCAATTTGACATATGTTTTTCACTACACATTAATGAACCATTCACACTGTATGTGGCAGAAAGCAGTGGAAAATAGAAAGTAAATGACATTAAAATTAAGTTTTTAATCTGTGGTGGGTATAGATTTGCATTATTGTCCTTGTATGAAAAATGAAGGTTATTAATCCCTCCTGTCTTACACATTTTCACATACCCAAGAGAGGGAGAAAGAGAACGAGAGATACACAGAGAGAAGGAGTATCAAACCAAGTAAAAAAATTGCATAAAATTTTGATTTAATAAGGGGAACTTAAAGATCTAATTACTTTTTTAATGATATGGTTTATGTAAAACAGGTGTTTCAAAATGATATGATACATAATGAATATTCATATTATTTCTTAATTCCATTTTATTTATTTAGTTTTTTTTCCAAGTTGTAATACAGCTTAATGACCACTCACTAAAATCCATAAGAGAACCTTAATTATTTACAGGGGTAAACCTTAACACGACACTTGCCATCACTATGTTCTACATAATGGAGTATAGCAAGTCAAAAGTTTCTGGTTGTTTCATCTACTTAAAACCAGATGGAAGAAATAACCTAAGTTATAGAAACTTCATGATTCATTCTGAAACCATCAAAGCTTTCTGGGAAAGGTTTTCTCTCTCAAAGCAGCTTCCCTGTTTAAAGATGCTTAAAGTCCATGTACCTTTCTTCTTACAAATAGCCAAGAGACAGTAAAACACTTCAAAATGCCCAAAGAGGTCCCAATATTTAGTCAAGGCAAGTACGAAACAGGCCCCATGTTTTTTAGGTGTGATTCCTATCAGAGTTCTGAGAAAGAGATTAAAACCATCATGAAATCCTTGGAGGACTGAGATATTCGAGCAGCAGTGCAAAAGATTCATGCAGTAGGAAGAAGTCTGGAACCAAGTCCTTTCTTTAGTACCAGGCCCTTCTAAGCTTTGTGGCGTGGAAGATGATCTCTTTGTGCTTTGAGTTGGGGATTTGCTTCTCTGACTTTAACCTCTGAACAGTGTCCCTCATATGTTTGAGTTGTAGTTGGTGGCATTTCTCCCCGCTTGTCCCACACATCCGGTGCTGCTTCTCCCATCTCCCCCAGCGGAAGCCCTGGGAATACCAGACACAGCAATCCCCACATTCTGTGACACAGGAGGTGTCGTGAGATGGGCTGGATCCGCCTTTCAATGGCTGCCTTAGGGAGACCTGACTGGTGATATCTTCTATAACGGTTTCTCTGCTCCTCAGAAAAAGAAGAAACCAGATCTTCATCTCTTGAATCTCTTCATCTACTTTTTGCTTCTTCTCTTTTTTTCCATATTTATTTTCATTTCTTTCGCTGCAGGAGTAAGTATTGGTGAGTCTTCCTTTCCAGTTGTTGTTTCGTCTGAGATGTCCTGGCTCTCCAGCTTGCCTGGCTTGGCCACACCTTCTCTCCAGTCCCCATTTCCATCCCTGTTCATTTCCCCCCGGGGGCCCTGGGAGCAGCACCCATTTCCTCTGGCTCCCCTGTCTCTCCACTTTTATCCATGGGCGACTCACAGGCATTATCCACCAGCACGAAAAAAGCAGGGAGATAACAATCCTGTCAGAATCTGGAGCTCTGGGTGCAGGTGGCCTCTTAACTTTAAATAACAAATAATCTACATGACACACAATCCCATGGAAGATGTAAACATATCACATTCGTTCTTGAGGAGTTTATTAGTGCTCAGCTATCTCTACATATCAAGAGAAAAATACTAAGTGAAATTAATTATTTTTAATACTTACCATGTTTACTGATGAAAGGAATTAACTTGCTAATCATACTCTGGAAATGTTTGTGACTTACATTTAGAGTAGCAAATTTCTGTCCAAAGGAAGACTCTTGAGGCCTATGAAGTATCAGAGAAGAAAAACAAGATTGTTCAGTAGAAGTATTTCCATCGTTATACTGTTAAAAATATCAGTTAAAACCTAGTAATGATTTCTGAAACTTGAAAGATACAGTGTGGCAAATTCCCCAGAGTGCATATTCTAAATTTTGCCATTCAGGTGGAACTCTTTGAACACCCACATTCTGTGCTTTCCTTCCTTCCTTTTTCTGAGTTCATTCCCTTTTATTTCTATTGGTAGCTCTTAGATTGATCCTCCCTGCTTTGAATAATTCACCCACTAAATAAAAGTAACAACATCAAAGCATCCCAGACTTAATACACTCCATTCCGTCTTGGGCTCCTGTGGGTTGATCTGAAGGAGCCTGAAGAATTAATCACCCAGGATAAGAGCCTCAAGGTTTTCATACATTTAATGTTCAAGTCACTTTCGTAAAAAAAAAAAAAAAAAAATCTCTTTCCCTTTTGTTTTTGTGTTTAGTTTTCTAAACACTGTCATTCTGTTTCTACTTCAGCTCCAGATCCCCGGGATGTCTTGGCACCAAACACATGTAAAACAAATAAACACCTTCTTGCACACTCTAACAAGTGTAGCAATTAGTCTCTGAGCACAGCTTGCTCTCCGCTACGGCAACTCATTTGGTGCTGGTTGTTATTGTAGGAGAACAACTTTGAATCAGCAACATTTGTTTGATTCTGCAGTTTTCACCCCTGTCTGCATGGCAACTTCTGTACTTCCCTTTCAAATCGCAAGTTCTACACCCCTATGAAATGAGCTGCCACCCAGCACACAGCACTTAACTCCTGTGTGTCACCTTGTCACACTCTCATGGAATTTTCAGCAGTGGGTGATCTTCACTCCATATGGGCTGTAATAAGTACTTGCTGTGGTGTGAATTACAGATGATTTCGGTTGAGTATTTTTTCCCTTTTTGTTATATGATAGTATTGGCTTAAAATAATATTAATAATCCTTGTATATATTTATAAACAGCCTGCATTCCAAGATACAAATGTTATTTGTAAGCGCCCAAGTGGTCTCTTTAGTTGGTAAGTAAGAAAACACTTGCTTTTGTTTTATGTATGCCATGGAGAGGATAAAGATTTTCTATGAGTTGATGCAGAAATTAGAAGGTTGAGCATAAAGTCCCTGTCTATTTGATATAGTATCCTACCTTCCCAAATGATTTTATTTCAGAAATGATGGATTCTTTTGTGGGGGAGGGGCTAACACATGTTATCCTGAAATGCAGTGTTGGAAATTATGGAACAGAATGCATGGTTTCATCAGTAATATACAATGTACTGTATTTTCTTGTACAAATTAGTATTATTTGGAAACTGAATCAAATGTTTCTAGTTACAAAAAATTGAATTGCTATTGAACTTTGTTTCAGGGTACTAACTTCTACCTTTTCTCAACATTATCAAATTCCCTAGACCTCTTCTTTAGTAATGCAGGGAGCATGTGAACAAGTAAACAAAATTAAACGCTCACTAGGTTCTAGTCCCAGCTCTGTGGCTAAGTGTGTGACTTGGGTAAGCTGAGTAACTTCTGGGATTCAGTGCTTCATCAATTATGCAAAATGGTTAAACTAAGTAGTTTTCTAAAGCCCTTTATGGTTCTGAAATGTGCTATTTTTATTCCTACCAACTAATTCTTGCATTGGGAGGATTCGATTTTAAGTGACAAACTACAGAACTCTGCTTGATTCTTCTGTGTAGAATATGAAGAAATTGAGCTATTTACATCTAACAACTATTGATTATAACTCTACTCTTGTGCTAGTCATTGTGCTAAAAGCTAGATGCAGTGAGTGCAATAGAAAGACACTTGGAGCCTTACCCTCAGGGAGACTGTGGTCCAGTGTGTGACAGAGAGGCAAGCAATCAGGAAAACGATTATACTTTCTGGTAAGTGGCAAGAAAGAAATAGAGAGCTGAGCCTGAGAATAGTGGGTTTAGGAGGGAGGTGCTTTACCTAAGGTAAGCAGGGATGGCTTTGCAGGTTTTTAATTCTTTAGAAAGTTTGGTTGCAAGATAAACCACACCAAGTGTACGTGCTCCCTTTGAGAGGAGAAGATGGTGTGGGAGGAGTATGAGCTGTGATTTGAGAGAAGGTGAATGGAAATGTGCTGACGCCTTGTGCTCACCGTGTGTTTTGGACAAAGCCTCTTAGTTCTTCGGGACTTGCTTCCCTGTCTGTTCTGGCGCTTATAGGAGCACTCACTCACCAAACTGCAGAGAGTTCCAGTAGCTGCAAACACTCTCAGAAAAGTTTCCAACTCTCAAATGAATGGCTAGTTTTTCCTTTTTTTTCTTTTTTAACATATTGGTGAGAGAAAGATTTAAAAATCCTCAAACACCTTTTCCTTAATTCTTAATTATAGCCAGAAGCAAGCAAAACCATGAGGGAGACAGCACAGTTCAAAGGCCAAGCAGGAACGCAGAAAAGTAGGCTGGTGAATGACAACAGGTTTGTTGTGCAAAAAATGTGATATCCACAGTTTGCTTACTCCTTTAGTCTCATTTCTACCACTATATCCACATAGTGTTCCTTCTCCAGTGCAATGGATTTTTGCTATTTTATTCTGTACTTTTTGAATAAGGCTTTCTTGTAATTTCCTTATGGGAATTAGCTAGAGTTTAAATAGAACGTAGTGCTGGGAATCTTTCTGTATTAATATTGCAAAGCTTGTCAGTATCACTTGTGAAATAGTCATGGAAAGGACAGACAGCACAAATTCAGAAACAGCTACTTAGTGTTCATTTCCCAATGTAACAATTTATCATGGATACCATCTCTTCTGTTTCTTATGTTACAAACTTCGGCAAGTTTCCTTGGTTGCTAGACCAATAAGAGAAACTTCTGTATTATCCATTTACAATATAAAGAAGAATCCCATTTTGCCCGCTTTCTTTAAAATGTTACTATCAAAATGCCAAGCCAAGTGTTTAGTGCTGATAGGGCTGCATTTGATAACAGCATTAGCAGATCCTTAGTGGTTCTGCATATAGCAAACGTAACTGAGTCCCCTGACAAGGCTTATCCAGTTGAGCCTATGGTATCTCTAAGATGTCTGCGACTATAAATACACAAGCCAGGCCGAGGCTTTTAAAGATGCTGATTAAGAATCACAGAGTGGTTTTCATTGCCATGTGATACAAAGTTGTGGAAATCTACAAACTTGTGGAAAAATATGACGGAGAAAGTTGTTCCCCAAAGGTTTCCATTCTGGTGGGTTAAACATACTCTAGGGGCACCTGCCTGGCCCAGTCGGTTAAGCGGCTGACTTCCGCCCAGGTCATGATCTCACGGCCCCTGAGCTCTAGCCCTGGGTCAGGCTCTGTGCTGACAGCTCGGGGCCTGGAACCTGCTTTGGAGTCTATGTCTCTCTCTGCCCCTCCCATCCTCGTGCTCTGTCTCTGTCCCTCTCTCAAAAATAAATAAACATTAAAAAAATTAAAAAAAATTTCACTAAACACACAAGTGCCATGTGGTTAGGCAGTCTTCTCTGGCTGAGGATGTTGGATGAATATCTATCAAATGCTGTGCAGAGAGATTGCATGGCAAGTACCTGATTTCAAACGTGGTAGGAAATTTTAAAGCCTGCATCCAATAGTTATCGGTAGAAGAGCTCATTTTATAGGTGGTGGGGATTTATCCATTATGATAATCACAGTCTCTACATTTGCAGTCAATTGCATCATTAGTGATACTTTTCCCCATTCATCCTTCCTCTTTATTCCCGGCACAATCATTCTTTGATAATGTTCTTTTGCCATTAAGAGGTTAAAAAAGCGATTCAACTAAATTTTTTAAGACCTGCAAAAATACAATATACACTTTCCAAAGCATCCTTGGGAGGTTTTAACAGTTGTTGATTTCTTTAAAAAGTACCTGTTACACACAGATAAAAATTCTAGCTCCATATATTAGTATAGAATATCTTTAAAAGACCGGTGAGAAGAGAAACAAAAGATTAATCAACTATGAAACTATGTACAAACATTTCTTTGTTTCCAAAAATTTATTACTTTTCCAGGATTTCATTTTTTTGTGACAAATATCTCCCTTTCTAGAGAAAGCTAGGATTTTGTAATTTCTTGGAGTGTGCATGGGAGAGGAAAGAGGTTGAAGAGACATTTGAAATAAAACATGTATCAGAACTTTTCTAAATTTTAAGAAGTTTTGACAAAATCAATACATACATGTTTACATATTTATATTTTCTAGTCCTTGTCAAGACCTGGAAGGGACCATTGTCTTGAGGTTTTCTTAAGTGGACTCTCTTCAGAGCTTTGAAAGGTGTGCACCTGAACTCAACTCTTCAACACAAAGAAAAGCTTAATCTGCAAACCATTGGAATTGAACCTTGGGGATGATCATAATTTATCTTTACATGATTTATCTTTAACTGGCCTTAAAATAAAATAGTCCCTTAAATAACAATACTTGTATCCTATCTCTTCTGTTTTGGACAGGGAATGTGTGTTGATAACTCAAGTGATTTATCTTTCTTTTTTAACAAATTTTTATTCCACTATAGTTAACATATAGTGTTATATTAATTTCAGATGTAATGTGGTCATTTGATGATTCTGTATATTACAAGTGCTAATTATGATAAATGTACTCATTAATCCACTTCACCTATTTCACCCACGCTGCTATCTTCTGGTGACCATCAGTTTGTTTTCTATAATTAAGAGTCTGTTTCTTAGTTTGTCTGTCTGTCTCTCTCTTAGTTTTTATCTTTGGTCATTTGTTTTGTTTCTTAAATTCCACATATAAATGAAATCATATGATATTTGCCTTTCTCTGAGTTATTTCACTTAGCATTATACTCTCTAGATATCATTCTTTTTTATGGTTGAGTAATATTCATATATATATATGTATGTATATCACATATTCTTTATCCATTCATCTACTGATGAACTTTGGGTTGCTTCCATAATTTGGCTATTGTGAATAATGCTGGAATAAACATAGTGGTGCATATATCTTTCTGAATTAGTGTTTTCACAGTTTTTGGGTAACTACTCAGTAGTGGAATTACAGGATCACAGAGTAATCCTATTTTTAATTTTATGAAGAAAGCCTGTACTGTTTTCCACAGAAGCTGCACCAGTTTGCATTCTCATCAACAGTGCACAAGTGTTCTTTTTTCTCCCTGCATCCTCCTCAATACTTGTTTCTTGTGTTTTTGATTTTAGCCATTCTGACAGGTATGAGGAGATATCTCATTGTGGTTTTTGATTTACATTTCCCTGATCATGTGTCTGTTGGCCATCAGGATATCTTCTTTGGAGAAATGTCTGTTCATCTTCTGCCAATTTTTAAATTGGATAATTTGTGTTTTTTGGTGTTGTGTAAGTTCTTTATATGTTTTGTATATTAACCCTTTATTGTTTTTGTTTGTTCTTTTTATAACTCCTTTAGGTGTCAGTTTAGGTTGTTTATTTGAGATTTTTCTTGCTTCATGAAGTAGGTCTGTATTGCTATGAATATCTCTCTTAGAAGAGCTTTTGCTGCATCCCATTGTGTTTTAATTTTCCTTTTTCTCCATGTATTTTTTGATTTCCTCTTTGATTTCTTGGTTGACCCATTCACTGTTTATAACATGTCATTTAACCTCTATATATTTATGGTCTTCCCAGATATTTTTCTTGTGGTTGGCTTCTAGTTTCATAGTGTTGTGGTCAGGAAAACATGTATGGTATGACTGTAATCTTTTCAGATTTGTTGAGACTTGTTTTGTGCCCTAATATGTAATCTATTCTGAAGAATTTTCCATGTTCACTTGAAAAGGAAGTGCATTCTGCTGTTTTTGAATGGAATGTTCTGAATGTATCTGTTAAATCCATCTGTACCAGTGTGTCATTCAAAGGCATTGCTTCCTTTTTGATTTTTTGTCTGGATGATCTACCCATTGATATAAATATTGTGTTAACGTCCCTTACTATTATTGTATTACTACTGATTACTTCATTTATGCTTGTTATGAGCTGTTTTATGCATTTGGTGCTTCCATTCTGGGTGTGTAAATATTTACAATTGTTATATCTTCTTGTTGGATTGTTTCCTGTATGAATATGGTGTTGTTCTTGGTCTCTTGTTTTAGTCTTTGTTTTAAAATCCATTTTTTCTGATATAAGTATTTCTACCCCAGGTTTCTTTTCATTCCTATATGCAGGATAAATGCTTGTCCACTCCTTTTACCATTAGGTCTGAAATGAATCTTGCTTTTTTATCCATTCACCTGTCACCCTATGTCTTTTGATTGGAACATTTAGTTCCTTTATATTAAAAGTAATTATTGATAGGTAAGTATTTACTGCCATTTTGTTACTTGTTTTATGATTGTTTTTGTAGTTTTTCTTTATTCCTTTCTTCTCTCTTCTCTCATGGTTTGCTGGCTTTCTTTAGTGGTATACTTGGGTTCCTTTCTCTTTATTTTTTGAATATCAATTACTGGTTTTTGATTTGTGGTTACCATATCTTATGTACAATATATACAATATCTTATGTATATAGCAGTCCTATTAACTTGATAGTCACTTAAGTTTGAATCCATTCTTTACTCTTCCAATCCTTTTATTTTGAGAATCCCCTGACTAATTTTTTATAGATACACTCAATATTACTACTTCTGCACTTCATACTTTTCTTATTCCTACTTATGGTCTTTCCTTTCTACTCAAAGAATCCCCTTTAGCATTTCTTGTGGGCTGGTTTAGTGTCATGAATTCCTTTTACTCCTGTTTGTCTGGGAAACTTTATCTGTCCTATTCTGAATGATGGGCTTAATGAGTATTCCTGTAGATTATTTTCTTTCAGCACTTTGATTATATTATGCCACTCTTTTCTGGCCTGTGGTTTCTGCTGAAAAATCTATCTGCTGATAGACTTCTGGGGTTTCCCTTGAATGTAACCATTTCCTTTTTTCTTGCTGCTTTTAAAATTCTCTCTTTATCATTACTTTTTGCCATTTTAATTACTATGATGCTTGGTTTGGACCTTCTTGGGTTGATTTTCTTGGGGGCTCTCTGCCTCCTGGACCTGGATTTCTGTTTCCCTTTCTAGAGTCAGGAAGTTTTCAGCTATTATTTCTTCAAATAAAATTAATGCCCCCTTTCCTCTCCCTTTTCCTTCTAGGATTCCCATAATGCAAATGTTATTATGCTTGATGATATAGTTGAGTTCCCTATGTTTATTATCATTTTTTATTATTGTTTTCCCTCTCTCTTGTTCAGCTCCATTGCTTCCATTACTTTGTCTTCCAGGTCACTGATCTGTTCTTCTGCTTCCTCTAGTCTACTATTTATTCCATCTTGCAAATTTTTCATTTCATATATTGAATTCTTCCTCTCTGTGTTGATTGGGCCTTTTTAATGTTTTGTCTCTGTTAAGGGCCTCACTGAGGTCCTCCAGTCTTTTCTCAGGTCCAGTGAATATCTTTGAGTATTACTTTAAATTCTCTACCAGGCATTTTACTCATTGCCTTTTCATTTAGCTCTCTTCCTGTGATTTTATCCTTTCTTTCATTTGGGACTTAGTCCTTTGTCTCCTTGTTTTGTCTAACTCTCTGTGTCTGTTTCTGTGTGTTAGGAAAGTCAGCTATATCTTTTTGCTCTTGAAGGTAGTCAAGAGTCTTTTGCTATGAAAAAGAGGTCATGTAGTGCTTTGCAATGCAGTGTCTCCTGTTCACCAGATTCTGGTGCTTCAGGGGTGTCTACTGTATGTTTTGTGTGCTCTACTCTTGTGGATGAGCCACTTTTGCCTTTAGTCCAGTCATTTGCAATGGCTCCCTTTGCATGTTGTGGGCTGAGTTTGTTCCCTGTGTTGTTAGTGGGCCAGTATGAGGCCAGCTTTATCTTGAGTGGTGTCAGTCCAGGTAGGTATTTGCCAGAGATGCAATAGCACTAAACTGCAAGGAAACGTTCCCCATGCTATTGCTTGGGAAACTTTTATTGGTAGGCAGGGTCTGCAGTCATATCAGATATCTGACCCTAGCCCACTGCTGGGGTTGCTGTCAGACTGGGACATCTTTCATTATCTTCCTCCTCTCTCCAGGGCAGGAGTCACTTTGGAGAGGAGCTGGCCTCTGCTGGGGTTTCTTGCACACTGCCGGTCTTGTCGAACTGCTTTGGAGGTCTCTGCCAATGGGTGTATTGGAGGCGGCAGATCCGCAGGAGAATGCAGGGGCAGGGTGTGAGATTAGCAAGTTAGGTATGGAATGTTGTTGCTGTGCTAGTTCCCACAGGTATCTGTGTGGCTAGGCTGGGGTGGAGGGGAGGAAAATGGTGCCTTCCAGGTCCTTTGTTCCTGGAGAACTCTTCCAAAGATCCCTGCCCTTCCAGCACAGGATCTGAAATTGGTAAACAAATCTCCCTTCTGTGTTTTTCAAACTGCTGCTTCTATGCTGTAGGGGCTCTTTGTTGTGCTGTCTCTTTAAGTGTTGGAACTCCATTTTCCTTCATTCTCCCAGCTCTGCTAGAGCCCAGACCACTGATTTTTAAAGTTCCAGGTGTTAAGCCCTACCGATTTTAAGAACTCACAAAATTAGCCTCCTCTGGTTTCAAAGCTAAATGCAATGGAGATTAATCTTTGTTGTGTGGGGTTGTCTATGCCTGGGGTGTGTGATGTGAGAGTTTTTTCTCTTCTCTCTCTGCACCCCTGGGGTCCCTTCCTCCCATGAACAGCCATGCAGGTCTATGACTTGACCACATCTCTGCTTTTCCTGTCCTCCTCCATGTGGCCTCCTCTCTACATGTAGCTATGGAGATTCTGTCCTGCCAGTCTTCGGGTAACATTCTCTGGGTTAGTTATGTTGATGGGAGTGTTTTCTGGTTGTATCCATGGGACAAAGGGAGTTAGGATTCTCCTAATCCTCCATCCTCTTCTGAAGTCTCTCAGGTGAATTTTGCTATAAAACCAGTTCATTTAACATTCTGGTACTAGCACATTTTATGAAGGAAACAAAACAAATTTAAACCAGTCTTTCAAAAGGATTCATTTCTGAAATCACTTATTATTCAACACTTTAATCTGTATGTAAAAAGCAGGGTGCCTGAGTGGCTTAGTTGGTTAAGCATCTGACTTCAGCTCAGGTCATGATCTCTCTGTCTGAAAATTCAAACCTCACATTGGGCTCTGTGCCTGCTGAGAGCCTGGAGCCCTCTTCAGATTCTGTGTCTCCCTCTTGCTGCTCCCCCACCCTCCCCACTCGCGTTTTTGTCTACCCCTCTCTCTCTGAAAAGTAAATAAACATTAGAAAGTTAATTAAAAAAGCAATCTTCTTTCTTTAACTTTTCTCAACAATTTTTTTGAGCACCTGGTATTTGTTGTGTATATGAGCGTCTACTATATGTATTCAAGAGTTGATGTTTCTGCTTGGTTGTAATTGCTTTCAAGCTATATCTATTTATCTTGAACTTAAGTGTCAAAGAAAACATACACAAAATTTTGAAATTTATTTTTTGGGAAATAAAAAGAATCCCAGGATAATTGAAAATTATTTATGTAGTGTTACTGACTTTAATGCTAAATGGTCTTCTTAAATTTTATTCTTTTAATTGGCTAATTAGTAATTACTAGCTAAGTTAAATCATTTATTGTCATGTGCAAAGGCATCCTTGTTTTTATAACTTAAACTAGTCAGAAGAATATCATTGGTGCAAAAAGGAGCAGTTTTGAAATTCAACACTTACTCAAAGGAGAAAAGCTTGAATAGTCAAGTTTGACCATAAACATAGGCACATTGCATAAACAAACAAAATTTAGACTAAAGCAGTTCTGAAATACTGTGTGACTTTTATACACCTGCATGAATGCACTTCTCGAAATAGTTCTGTGACACAGCAAATAATTATTTGCTTAGTCGAAGTAACTTTTTGATATAGAAGAGTTTGGGGGAAATTTATACTTTTTAAAAAGTTTATTTATTTTGAGAGAGAGAGGAAGTGAGAGAAAGAGAGCACACTTATGAGTAGGGGAGGGGCAGAGAGGGGGAGAAAGAGAAAATCCCAAGCAGGTTCTGCACTGTCAGCGTTGTGCTTGATGCAGGGCTTGATCCCATGACTGTGATATCATGACCTGAGCTGAAATCAAGAGTTGGACACTTAACCAACTGAGCTACCCAGGTACCCCAGTAACTATGTGATGAAGGAGTTTGGGGGAAATTTGTACTTGACAGAAGATAGTCTCCATATTTCCACAACATCTTTTTATAAATTCATCATTTTTATGGAAAATAAAGCTTATGGGAATGTACTGCTGTTCTATGAAACATACATACACCCATATATACATATACACATAATATGTCTGTTACAAATTTAAGCATAAAATTAGGGCTGAAATTGTTCTCTATACTATGCAATACCAAAGTAGAGGGCAAGTAGTATTAAGGTGGGTGAGAAGATCACATGGACAAAATAATTGAAACTTCTACGTTGGCTAGAAAATATTCTCTTAAACCTTCAAGATTAATCTTAAACAATGAAGAGGACATGTGAAGGTATACACATAGTGAAGGGAATTGCAACCGATTCTACATTTGGATGATAAGAGGTAAATATGAGATCGTATTGTAGAATTCTGTGTATTCAATGGCCTATCAATGTCCTTTAAAGTTGCACTGGGAATTGTTTTGGGTAGATAACATATTTGTTGATCAACCACCCTAAATTTAGGTATAGGAGATCTATCAGGCCAAGGGAGACTTGATTTGTACCTCTTTGTAGGATAATCATCCCTGTAAGCTCTCTTTTTTGTTCAAATAAAAGCAGAAACAAGTACTACTACCATTTATTGAGTGCCTAATATCTTCCAGCTACCTTGCCTGCTGTGACTTTTTCAAAGGACTGTATTATTTTCCATGTTCTACAAATAACAAATAAAATTTGTCCATGTAGCGGAGACCTCGGATTAATCAAGTTTGCAGACAATAGTACAGAAACACTATCAGTGAATTTTGAAACCTAAACTCAAGCTATATAAAGTTATTTTAAGTCTCTGTTTTCAGATTCAAGAATGGGGAGTGCAGATGTTACAGGAGGAGAAACATCTTGATAAAGCTCTATTTTAACACCCTGGTGGCATTTCCTTGGCTTCTGTAAAATTGTACTTTTCTGGTTATCTTCCTCCTTTCTGGCTGAAATTTTCTTACCTTGGATTTTGACTGCTCTCATATTTAACATCTCTACCAATCCAGTGTATTCTCCCAAGATGATATTAATCATTTTGCAAAGTGACAAAGCCTATCTTATGTCTTCATTATTTCTTAAATGTTTATGTATTTATTTTTGAGAGATATGGAGAATGACAGGGGTAGGAGCAGAAAGAGTGGGAGACAGAGAATACCAAGCAGGCTCTTGAACTCACAACCATTAGATCATGACCTAAAATCGAGAGTCAACTGCTTAACCAATTTAGCTGCCCAGGCGCTCCTATCTTATGTCTTTAATTATCATTACATTTGTAGTATTTAAATATTTTCCCAGGTCTTGACCATCATCTTCCTGCTATTCTTTATTTTATAGCTATATTCACAATAAGCCAGCAGTTACTCCCGCAGCTTCTCAAATATAATCAGTCCCAAACTGAAAATAATCATCCCTACACGTTCCCATTTCTTTTACAGTTTCTCTGCTTTTGCCTCTGTTACATGGAGACATTTTCTCATATCCCAGCCTACAACATTTGAAGCCATTTTTCTTTTCTTTTTTTTGTCATCACATTATTAAGTCTGTTTCTAAGTTCTAAATTCTGCTGTCAGTTACATCATTGATTTACCCATTTCTTTCCAAGTCCAGCTCCTTAATTTAGGACTTCCAAGTCTATGTCCAAATTGTCTTTCAATAGGCACTCTGATGTCTTTTCTGACTCTTTGTCTTATATTCAGAATATTCTCCTTTCCTGCACTCAGCTTATTTCTATAGTAGATTCTTCTCTGATCATGCCTGTATACCTAAACCTTGGCTTTCTATAACCAAATTCTAAATCTTAGAAATGAGACCATGTGGTTTAATCTTTTATTGAGTTTTTATTTCATAATATCTTCTCAGATGAATTATAACCTCTGTTAGGCCATGAACTGTGATTCTTTGTATTCCTTTGACAATTAGGAAAAAATTAGATCATTGTGGAAACTTAATAAGTACTAGGAATTGACCAAAGGATTTTTTCAAGACTACAGAGAAAGAATGAGAAATGTAACCGGATCACAAAACCAGACTCCACATTGATTCAGTATGTGTGGCAGCTAAAAACAGATTACAGAACAAGGTGTGTCTCAAAGTTTATACTTTGGCTTTTCTACTTGGCCAAATTAGTTAAATCCTTTAAGCCTTAGTGTTCTCATTTGTGAAATGGGGATAATCCCATCCATCTTCTGTTATCTATGTAGATACAAAATGGGATGATAATACAGAATTACTAAATGTGTATATTGCTAATACCTTAACTGAATATTTTACATGGGTATTTCATTTACTATCTAATAATAACCTTTGGAAATACACTGAAGTAGGTGCTGTTATTATCTTCACTTTACAAAGAAGCTAAGGTTTAGAGCTTAAGCAACTTGCCCAAGCTTATAACTCATAAGCAGTGGGACAAGGATGGGAACCCAACATTGACTGTAAAAATTATGCCCTTAATCAGTAAACTTTAATATATGTAAGCATTTGACACAATGATGAGCTCATATTATATATTCAATATGTGATCACAGTTTTATTAGCATGAAGAGTGTCTTTGCATCAGATTTGAGAGCTTGCTATTGAATGGTATTGACGAATGCATTCTAGTCTGTCTTTCTATTATTATCATAGACTCTATGCTACTATTTTAGCAAGATTGTCCTATAATGTGTTCCGTGGTAAATGAAACAATTAGGAAATTACTCATTCCCAGCCCCATGATCTAACAGGAAATCAAACATACTTTTCTCTAACAACTTCATAGCATTAACAGTAAGTATTCCCTATCCTCATTTGGTGTCTACAGGAGAAATACTTAGATTGTTAAATCTAAATCTTAGTTGTGGAATTAACTAATGTGACTTTGAGAATGTTATTTTTCCACCTTGGGTTTTATTGTTCCCATTCTAAGAAAAGGGCTTGAGTTATTTACTTTCTGTTGTCTCTAACAAATATTTTACAGTAGTCCTAAATATGGAATTAGAATTCTGAGTAAAAAATATATAACTGTAATCATGAAAAACAAAGAACAACTGTAGGAACATTAGTTTTGCGTTCAAATATTTCAATGATTATAGCTCCTTAACATGTTTCCACCAGCATTTCTTTCCTTTAATTATTTTAACTGAAAGCTTTTTTTATTTATTGAAAATAGCCTGCAACCATCTCAGAAGAGGGCTTGCACTTCTAAAAGTTATTTTAGTCACCACTGCACCCTTTCTTTTGTGATCAAGAGGATGAGAAGACAGTATGCAAGCATTCAGCAGCATTGCCATATTAACACTCTTTGCTGTTTGCAGCATAGTTCTCAAACCTCTTTCAACAACAAAATTATTAATAATTCATTAGAACCTTTCTCTTCATGAGTAATTAGTAAAGCAGCACTGGAAGAAGGTTCTAAGGGGAAGATGTTCACAGACCAAGAAGTCAAGGGTGTTAAATTATGATCATGATTATTTTATTTTGGAAAGTGACAGCATGTACTACTTATTTCTGTCACTCAGAGGCCAACAACGGCAACACTGATGATTTACCTGAGCTGTGCTCATCTGTTTACACTTCTACATTCAATAAAGCTGTGCAGTTACTATGGTAACTGGAAGTCTATAAGGTCTGTTTCGAAACCTGTGTTTGGCAGTTTATGTGCATAAATCTTCTACACACTGATATAAGGCTGTAGTCCTGTGTTTTATTAATTTGTACTTTCTTTGTGTCTCAGATAGTGTTTTATTTTATAAACTATGAAGTCAAGAAGAAGTTGGCTAAAGAAACAATTTGTCTTGAGAGTCTAACCTTGGAGGCTTACAGAGGTCTGGCCTATTGGTATAAAAATAAAGCACAAAGCTTGGCATTTCAGATCCATAAACTTTAACCCTAATTTCTTCTACAAAGTTTGTAAAAACATTGGGTCTTTTACAATTCAGGTTCCTAAGCAGTTCAATAATGACTCTTTTTATTGGGAAGGTGGAAAACCAAACACTGGTTTCCAAAGGAGGATGAGAAATAAAGGAGTATATTTCCTCCTTAATATTGATATATAAAACTGTATTCTAATAGTTCTCTGAAGTGATAAACTATTCATGTCCAGGTAAGATTGCATCATTTCTGTCCACAAGGTCATTAGAGAAAGAGCTCAATAACACATATGACCAATACATCAGACTTTCTCAATAGACTCCGTTATGTGTCAAAGTGTCTTATAATTTTCAATACTTTGTCCAGCAAATATTTGAACTATATTGAGGAAGTGTGGTCAGCGTAGATAAGTGTAGTCTATTTGAACATGCAAGTCTTTAACGTGAGATCAACATGGGTTTGAAATCTGGCTCTACTTAGCAACTTGGCCTTTCTGAGCCTCTGTTACCTCATCTGAAAAATTCAAAAGGAAAATATATTAGCTGTGTTATTCTTTGAAATGCTATATAGATTACATGTTTTTCAATTATGTTTTTCAGTTATGAAATAAACATAACATAAAATTGACCCTTTTAACCATTTTTAACAGTATAGTGGCATTAAGTACCTTTATATTGCTGTACAACCATCATCAGCGTCTATCTCCAAAACTTTTATCGTGTGAAACTGAAACTCTGTACCCATTAGACAATAACTTTTTATTTTCTCCTTTCCCCAGCCCATAGCAACTACCATTCAACTTTCTGTCTCTATGAATTTAACTGTTTTAGGTACCACATGATTCATACAGCATGTGTTCTTTTTCTAAAATTTTTAATACTTATTTTTGAGAGAGAGAGAGAGCAAATGAGCAGGGGAGGGGCAGAAAGAGAGAGGGAGACACAGAATCTGAAGCAGGCTCCAGGCTCTAAGTTGTCAACACAGAGCCTGACGCAGGGCTTGAACCCACAAACTGTGAGATCATGACTTGAGCCAATTTGACACTCAACTGACTGAGCCACCCAGATGCCCCTATAGATTAAATTTTTAAAATGTGCATAAAGTTTTAGCTCGTAGGTAACACTCAACAAATGATAGCTGTCATCAGTAAAGGCACAAAAACTTACATATTAAAATGTGTAGCCCTCCTTATCTTTTGCTATTTTTCATTTTTACGGTGAAAATGGAGTAAAAAGTGAAAAAATAATATTTTAATGCTAGGAAATCTCTGGATATCAACAGAAAAAGCATAATCGTCCCGTACAGAAGACTTGGCAGAAAGCAAATTGGTCAAAGATAGCATCTGTTAAACATTAGAATTAAAGAATATGTCAGGCTGAAAAGAGGAAGAATTCTGGGATATGGACAGACCAGATACATAGATAAGCTAAGTGGACAATATATACAGTGTCCCACATGATTCAATACTGTAGAAATAGTTTTTTTAAAACAATATTTTTACTTATTTTTGAGGCAGAGGGAGAAACAGTGTGAGCAGCAGAGGGTCAGAGAGAAGGAGACACAGAATCTGAAGACAGGCTCCAGGCTCTGAGCTAGCTGTCAGCACAGAGCCCGACGCGGGGCTTGAACCCATGAACCATGAGATTATGACCCGAGCCAAAGTCAGATGCTTAATCAACTGAGCCACCCAGATGCCTCT
The DNA here is from genome assembly GCF_006229205.1 of Suricata suricatta. Classification (NCBI taxonomy): domain Eukaryota; kingdom Metazoa; phylum Chordata; class Mammalia; order Carnivora; family Herpestidae; genus Suricata; species Suricata suricatta. Next base: position 46,169,565 of record NC_043712.1, on the reverse strand, counting down.
AGAAAAATAGTTTTAATATGATTCAAATTCTGTATTGATTATGATGTGACCAATTTAATAGATATACTATAGGAGACAAAATTAATATGTTCTTTGGAGGAAAAAAAGACACCAAAGTCTTGAGCTTTGAAAGCACGCTAGTTTTTCTGTACAGAGAATTGGAAGTGCAAAAGCTTATAAAGTGAAATTTACTTAGTAGTTCATATGAGCATTTTCTGTTAGAATAGATCTAATTAAGTGGTCAAAGAAGTTGAAGTTAAGTGCTCTTACACTGGGCACCTGGGTGGCTCAGTTGGTTAAGCACCTAACTCTTGATATAAGCTTAGATCATGATCCCAGGGTCATGGAATTGAGCCCCATGTTGGACTCCAAGCTCAATAATAAATAAATAAATAAATATCTATTTATTAAATAAATCTATTGTTTATTTACTAAATAACTTTAATAAATATTCATTTGTTTATTTTCTATTCAAAGTAAATAAACATACATTTAAAAAATGGTCTCATTGAAAACAAAGACAAAAATAAGGCAAAACAAAACAATCAAAATAAATAAGCAATATTTCTAGTTTTCTAATTTTTAATTTTCTTTTTAGAGAGAGAGACAGCATGAGTAGTGAAGAGGGGCAGAAGGAGAGAGAGAGAGAGAAAGAGAGAGAATCTCAAGCAGGCTCCATGCTAAGCACAGAGCCCAAATGGGCCTTGATCTCATGACCCTAAGATCATGACCTGAGCCCAAATCAAGAGGTGGATGCTCAACCGAGCCACCCAAGTGCCCCAACATTTTGAGCTTTACCTATTAAGCCACTTGTTTTTCCCTGGATGAGTAAAGTGGGTAAATTTATTTTGGAATTGTTAGTAAAATATCACTTAAAAAAGTTCTTTTTATATTTGTCCACTTGTAAACTATGGATATTACTTTAAAAAGCAGTATTTTGGGGGGCCACATAACAAGTAATTTTGTTTTAGTTTTGTCATATGAAGTTAGAAATTTAATAATGAAACTAATTTGAGATAATGAGAAAAAAGATAGATAAAAGAGCAACATGAATTTTACCCAGCAAAGCTGGAAAAAGGTAAAACAACAACAACAAGACCAGGGTGTCTATTGTCACCAGAGACAATACAATAAGGGAAGAAATAGTCAGTATTGGCTTGAACGTGATGGAAAGTTTCATAGGAAGGGTGGTCCTTGAAGTATTAGTTGGCATTGGAAGGAGATGTTTCAGGGTAAGTGAACCAAGGTGTGAAAAATTCAGAGGTAGGATTTAGTATGATGTGGGTTGATAGAGTTTGATTCTAAGCAGTGCTATGAATGATTCCTCCAGGTCATTCTTTGTGAGAGAGCTCAAACTGACAATAATGTTGTCTTTGATGTGTATTTTTATTTCTTTAAGGGATAGGGGCGCCTGGGTGGCTCAGTCGGTTGGGCTTTGGCTTAGGTCATGATCTGACGGTTCGTGAGTTCAAGTCCTGTGTCGGGCTCTGTGCTGACAGCTCAGAGTCTAGAGCCTGCTTCAGATTCTGTGTCTCCCTTTCTCTCTGACCCTCCCCTGATTGCACTGTCTCTCTCTGTGTCTCAAAAATAAATTAAAAATAAATAAATAAAAATAAAAAAACATTTCTTCAAGGGATAAATTAGTTTAATGACTGGAGAGACTTAATTGTCCTATTTGGTTATTAGATTATTGTGGGTCAGGATTTAGTGAGTTGTTGTGTTTTATTATATGTTGTAAATATTTATCTTAGCCTGTTTGCACAGTTCTTTAGAAATGTTTCATTTACATATATGTCTTTTCAAGATAGAAATGCATAATTATATATGACAAATGGATTTCATTAAGCATTTCAATATGTGGAAAATTGGTTGTATGAGAAATATGATTGATTTCTTTCTCTGAGACTAATGACTAATCATTGAAACCATGGCTGATATGAGTTATCTTTGTTGATAACATTGAATATGTGGCTGCATATTCAATGGTAGGAGGTATGTTGTACCAAAGTATGTGTTTACCAGATTGTGTATGATAAATCCATTAACCAAACTCTTACATTAATCGGTAGAACAACAAGTGAAGATTATCCGTTTGGTAAGTACAAGGATGTAGCATCTAGGAAAAGGTAATATAAAGAAAGCTATAGGTTGAATAGATTTAATAAGGAAATGAATTAGTATACCTGTTGAACAGATCCTTTAAGTAAAATACACTTGTCTTTAGTTTGTTTTTGAGCTATGAATTACAGTAGATTTATTTAAATACAACTTTTTAGTAATGCTTTTAAAAATAAAAAGTGAGAGTAAAAAGAAATCTACTTTACCAAAATAGAGAATTTTAAGAAGTTAGTAGTGAAAGAAAAATTCTCATATGGTTTTTGTGTTATTATAAATGATGGAGCTCTGGCCTGAAGTTGAAGTATCATATTTACTATAAAATTATGGATGGTCATGTACATCATAGATGATGAACATAGATGAGCATAAAAATTTATTGGAACTTCAAAATTCTATGATTCTGTGGGCAATTATAAATTTACCTGGGATGTAAAGTACAGTTTTATTCAGAAAATATTATATAATTTCTAAGTAAAAATAAAATCTCTCACAAGGGCTATAAAATTAACATTTTTAGATGTGATAAACTGATTATTTTATTTTAGGAGAAAGAAAAGTTATGCTACTGCCTTGCTTTGATTTGACTGTCTCATTGCTTTTGCCATTCCTGTAATGTTTGGAAGAAACAGACTAATTATTTAGGAAAGCATTCAGTTTGAGTAATGTATACGGAGTTCCCCAGAGGGGAAATACATTTAATTATTTTGACCAGAATAACACTTAGTTTTATCTTATCACTGATATCTTCTGCACTTTCTCTGGTCATAAATTATTCTTCTCAAGACAGATAGAAAGTATTAGAGCATTTACTGCCTCATTAGGAATTCTTTCCCAGAACATGTGCATCAATGTGCTAGTGGGTAAGGTCAGTGCTGAAGAGTGCTAACCAACTTTATATTCTCTTTGTTGTAGTCTCCCAGCAGACAGAAAAGAACAACAGTCTTAATCTTAATTCCCTTTTCTCTCTAACACTCTCAATCCCCCGGCATTATATAATTTTAAAGGAATAGGTGATTCAGTAGTCAATAGCACTAAAGATATCTATCCCCAAAATGACTAGTCTGGAGTTATGAAGAAGTCGACTCCATCTGGAGTTCAATCACACTTTCCCATATGGTTAATCACCAGCTGCTTAAGAAGGAGAGTGTTGTTAAGGCTCCTAGGCCTGAAATTAGATGTGCGTCTGCATTTTGGCTATAGGCAAGCCCTGTAACAAACTTGGGGTGTATGAAGGCAAAGATAGCTATGACTCCTTTATTCTCTATTTTTTTTTCAATATGAGAAGTGCTATATTAGTAAAAGAAAATGTATCTGAGCTGGTAAGAAGGAGTCTGTATCACTTTCTGAAATCCAAATTAAGTCTGAATATAATTAGCATGTGGTTAGACTTGAGTAATATTAATACAAGTCTTGAGACTTTACAGCTGGCATATGCAAGTTAATGAATTTTATTTATGTGACTCGTTTTACTCTTTCCTGATAAGGATAATAGGGTTTTGTTGCTTAAAATTACATTTGCTTTGTTTATAATACATGTGTTATATCCTAAACTTTTTGAAAGCTAACCTAGTGCAAGGACATTGTTGCCTTAGCCTACTAGGGAATGCTTTTGAAAGCCTGGAAGTTAGGATCAGAGATCTTTTGGTTTGTTTGTTTGTTTTATTTTATTTTATTTTTTGTTTTTTAGTGATGATTATTTTTTGATCGATGCCTATTTGAAGATATTTAAAACTTACAAACTTCTTAAATGATAATTGCTAAAATTATCAATAATATCTCTATTTTGAAGTTTTAAGATTTTTGTTTTGTTTTGTTTTATTGAGTGACATGGCAGTCTTAGCCATAGATAGGAACAGGAGGCAAACTATTATTCCGTTTTACTCAAGCAGAAAATTGAATTTAGTATCTGGTGTGTGTTACACAGTGACTATTTGGTTAGGGATATTGGACCTCGTTTCTTATCCAGCAAAATATTATGGGAATTAAGGCATGTAGGCATTTGCCACTGAATTTCTTATGTCGAAACACTAGACCAGATCTTTTGGAGGGATCTTTATCCAAAATGGCCATGAGGGCAGGGATCATTTATCTGGGTTTTAACCAATAATCAAAGTCTATGTTTGTTGTTTTCAATGGGGTGATTCCCACCCCCTCCCCCACCCTCCCTTTAACGGTAAGCAAAAAAACCTGCCATGGAATTGAATTGAAATTGTGATGACTTTTGAAAAAACTATGTCCTATATAAGTTATAATTTAATGCAAAAGGATGCATAAACCTTTCAGGTTACAGCTTGGTGATCTAGGCATTGATGATTTTAAGTATCTGTGGTCCATTCATTCCACTGATTTGTGAAATGTGTAGAGGAGATGGGGACAGAAAAGCTTTAAAAAAATTACTGTAGCGAGAGCAACGCATTTTTTGAATGAGAATATCTTGAGGATACATTTTGGCAGTTTAGGTAAACATACTCTTGTAAAAGTTATGTCATATACTTGTCATGCATATGCATGTTGCCAGATGGTTAAAACATTGCACCAGGGGATTGTTCTTCCAGTGGTCAATCTTCAGCGACAAGTTCATACAGACTTTTCCAATGAAAAAGCAAAATGTTTTTGAAAAACCAGCACTAATATTTCTGTATAAAGAAGGTGACATAATAGCCACTTTGACTATTTGGATATACTTTAATACTCTTATGTATGTCACAGTAATTTCAATTTTGTGCAGTCACCTTCATCACTTCACTGAATTATGTGCAACTGCTGTAACATCCCCATAGTATAGATTTCATCCAAATACCAAACACATCCCAAATTCTCCTTATTTCCTTGAGATACTTTACCTTGAAATTAGGGCATTCTGCCAAAAAATAAGTGGTTGTCATCACATGATTCAAAGAAGCAAGTTTCTTGTGTGGTTAACTAATAAAGGTATTAGCACAGTTCAACCCTATTATTTTTATAATTCTTTTGGGGCACCTGGGTGGCTCAGTCGGTTGAGCATCTGGCTTCGACTCAGGTCATGATCTCATGGGTTCGAGCCCTGCGTCGGTCTCTGTGCTGACAACCAGCTCAGAGCCTGGAGCCTGCTTTGGATTCTGTGTCTCCTTCTCTCTCTGACCCTCCCCTGCTCACGTTGTCTCTCTCTCTCTCTCTCAAAAATAAATAAAACATTAAAAAAAATTTTTTTTTTAATTCTTTAAAAACCTTTCCTCTTTGGGTGCCTGGGTGGCTCAGTTGGCTAAGCATCTGACTTTGGCTCAGGTCAAGATCTCACGGTTAGTGGGTTCGAGTTCTGGGCCGGCCTCTGCGCTCACAGCTAAGAGCCTGGGGCCTGCTTTGAATTCTGTGTCTCCCTCTCTCTGCCCCTCCCTCTCTTGTGCTCTGTCTCTGTTTCTCAAAAACAAGTAAAATGTTAAAAACATTTTCAAAACAATCTTTTTTCCTCTTTATTTAACAGTTGGGTGTAAAACTCTAAAAGCAAAATGATCTGTCTATTAAATAGGAATTTAATTGCTGGAAGTAGAAAAAATGAAATAACTCTAATAGATTTTTAAACATTTCATTTCTAACTAATATCCTCTCAGGAAATGTAGTGTTTAAAATGATGCGTGAGTGGCTATTTATCCATTCTATTGCAGTGGCTCAGCCCACTTGATATGAACTGATGTCTACTGACGCTATGTGCCATGCACAGGTATTAAATCATTTAATCCTCAAAACGGCCTTCTGTGGCAGGGACTATTATCATTCTCCTGATTTTACAGATAGCAAACTGTGGCACTGAGACTTTAAGGAACTTGCCCAGTGTCATTCATTTGATTAGTAAGCAGAAAAGCTATGATTTGAACTTAGACAGTCTGGTTTCCCAGCCTTTGCTGGATTTTGATGTTGTAGATGGTAATGGATGGATTAAAAATTGATTCTTTTAGTTTGTGGAAATCTTGGAAATAGCATAGAACAAAGGTCATTTACTTCCGAGCAGGGGATAATTCAGATATCCATGTCAAAAGAAAGATGTGCCAAAAAATAGGCTTAGTGTGAGCAGGTGTAAGACACAGGAGGATTTTTATAGCACTGCTGCATCATTCTTTGCTTCGCACATACAGCTGGGGTAACTAACCCGGACAACGAATGATTTTGTCACATCTCCTTGTGAAAATTAACTAGGATTTCCCAGTAAGCAAAAGTGCCCAGTGATGCAGTTAGCTTTAAACATACTGCAGATCCAGATGCCACAAAGCTCAATTATGACATTGCCAGTTCCAGTAAGTCCTTTCTTTTCTTTCTGTTTTTGGAGCTCTAAATACTCGTTATGTTTTCCACGCTTTCATTTGAATGCCAGCTAGTTAACTTACAGTGCAAAACAGTTTCAGGTGTAGAATTTAGTGATGCTTCCATACATCACCCGGTGCTCATCACCAGTGCCTTCATTAATGTCCATCACCCACTTAACCCGTCTCCTGTCCACCTCCCCTCCAGTAACCTCGGTTTGTTCTCTATAGTTAAGAGTCTGTTTCTTGGTTTACGTCTCTTTGTTCTCCTCTATATTCATTTGTTTTCCTTCTTAAATTCCACATAAGAGTGAAATCATATGGTATTTTTCTTTCTCTGGCTGACTGAGTCCACTTAGCATGATACTCTCTAGCTCTAGCAACATTATTGCAAATGGCAAGATTTCATTCCTCTTGATGACTGAGTAATATTCCAGTGTGTGTGTGTGTGTGTGTGTGTGTGTACACTACATTTTCTTTACCCATCCCAAATGTCTAATAAGTCTTTTTGTTATCCATTTATCTCTTCTTTCTTTTTGTGCCACAATGGTGAAGAGACATGAAGTCAAGGTTAATGCGCTAGAGGAGGAAGTTTAGAGAAAGGGAAAGGAACCCTAGTATTCCCCTATCTCCAGGACCCAATATTCATCAGGGCTGCAGGAGGGGAGACAATCCCCTTTTAAATTAAGTTCAGTGTAATGATCATTAATGGGACAGGATGTTCTAATTTTTTAACCGAGACTGTGCTTTGAATTTAAAATGGTTTTACAACTGTTGAAAGCAATGGGTCCTACAGATTTTAAATCTAGGGTCAGGCAAAAAATTATCTTTCACTACTGAATAAACTTTCAAGGGGCAGTGGGAGTCACAAGTAAAGATGTATTTTGATTGCATCCCATATGTTCAGCTTGATTAGCTTGGGTAGAAAGAAATCATCAGGGGACGTAGTAGCGTCTCCAACTACATAGCTAACGAGCTCAAATGTAGCCACATCAGATGGGAAGGGAGCCCAGTAGCCTTGTGGGTACTGAGCTGGAAGCAACTAGGTAAAAGCTGCGGCTGCTTTGATATCTTCTCCACTTCTTTTGATCAGTATTTCAATTGGATTAAGGTAACATATATGAAAGTACTCTGCAAAATATAAAGTTGATAGAGATGCAAATTGTAGTTTTGTCTATTATGCCATAGACATTTTGTTGAATTATGCCAATAATATCTTTATTACATTTGCTCCATGAATATTTGTTTTCTTATGCAAATTCCATCCTTTAAAGGATTACATTGTTTCACTTATAATTTCTGGCTGGTATTTGGGAAATAACATTTTTTTAAAATACAACATTGTACAGGAGAACTTGGTGAAGTTTTCAGATGTGAATTTTTAACTGTTTTAATTACAACACCGATAAGGAAACAGAAATAATTTTGAATCCTGTTGAAAGAATCTGAACAATCACAATGTAGATTTTTCTAGTGAAAAATCACCACTGTAATATCCGTGTATTTTTAGCTGAAATTTTGTATATCCAATGCCACTAGCATTCCCCTTTAGAAAAGAATCAGGTTACAGGTTAAAAAAAATTCAACATGTAATTTAAAATTCAATATATAACTGCTGGTGTCATCTAAGCTCCTTTGTGGAACAAGGTGAGATAAATACAAAAGTATATAATGTGGTGCTTGTATACATTTTGAATATATAGAATGATAGCATTTTCATATATTATATATAATGGTTTATGGATTATATTAAAAGAATACACAAATAGATCAGGAGGTTATATACCAAATTTCTGGTAGTGACTGGGTAAGATAAGAAAGTGGGGTATTAGTTGGGAGAGGAATGGGGCTGGGGGAGATTTTCAGAAAAGACTCCAATTTTACTTGTAGTATTTTCTATTAGTAGTGAAATTTTGAATGAAAATAACAAAATACTAGTAATTCTAGATGGTGGAATCATGGGTATTTTGCTGTATTATTTAAATTCATCTCTATTGTTAATTCTCTCAAAAGAGTCATAAGAGTGAAGGCAGTATGAGGCATAGTATGCACATAAGCTGTGCTTCCCACTCTGGAGGAATTTATAATCTAAAAAGGAACAAGTCAGCTTGAAGTGAGGCAGATGGTGAGTGAGGTCCAGAAAAGCATGTCTGGATTGTATACACCATGAGATACAGACTCTGTTTTTGTCTTTGAGTCCTCAGCATCTCGCACAGTGCCAGATACATGGTAGAGACTCAATAAGTATGTATGGGTCTGATCTGAGGTCAGAGACCCAAAGAGGAAGATAGACTTAATTAATGTTATGCAGACTATCAATTGTCGTAAGGTTTGAGAGGCACATAATGAACTATAGTCTCAGACTACAGAAAACCTGTGAAAGATGAAAAGGATAGTTAAATAAGTTACTAGAATAAGAGAACTGTAAGGTATTCCAGGCTCACCTGCAGCCTTTCCTTATTCTTCCTTCCATAACTGAATATTGCTCCACGTCACCTCCTAGCTGGGAGGAGATGTGTCCTGTTGGAAGTGTTCTTTGAAAGCCACTTGATTTGGAAACATCAGTAGAGATTTTTAAAAATGAAGACTTCTGATTGCATTCCGAACCAACCATATCAGATGATGCACGTGTTTGGCCCTAGACAATGTATTTTAATGAACTTGCAGGTGCTTCTTTTTGAGAACTGTTTGATTATGGAATGCTGATTTTATTGTAGCACCTAGTATGAAACATTAGAATGGAACAGCCTCAAATTCCTCAACTGTGAGATTGTATTTCAGGAAGTGTGCAGGAGGAGTCTTACAGAACTAGATAAAAACCTAATGAGTTAAGGGAATGAGAAGACAAGCCACAGACTGGAAGAAAATATTTGTAAAGGACATATCTGATAAATAACTGTTATTCAAGTATACAATAAGATCCAACAACAATAAAATGGTAAATATAGTTAAAAATGGGCAAAAGACCTAAATAGACACCTCACCAAAGAAGATACACAGATGACAAATAAGTATATGAGAAGATGCTCCACATCATATGTCATTAGGGAATTCAAAGTAAAACTATGGTGAGATACCACTAGGTACATATTAGAAAATCCAAAATCCTGCTGGCAGGATGTGAAGCAACAGAGACTCTCATTCATTGCTGGTAAGAAGGCAAAATGGTACACTTTGGAGGACAGTTTGGTGTTTTCTTACAAAACTGATGATGTGATAAGTACTGAAGTTGAAATAGAAACAAAATGTTTCCGTGGTCACTAACTTAGCTATAGAAAAAGCCAATGCAAAAGGAAAAAGAAAGTTACTAACTCAGTTTTAGTCAGTTGGAGAAGTTTCAGAAGATGTAAGAGTTGAATTCAGTATTGAACTATGACTAAGAGTTTTCTAGTTGAAGTCTTTAGGAAGAGGCAAGAGGAGCATTAAAGTATGAAGAACTGTAGCAATCACAAAATATGATCGATCAACTCTCTTGAATGTCATCCACTAGCCCACTATCATCATTCTAATTATGGTGCTATAGGTTATTTTCCTGATGGTGAGGCTTCACATTTGTAGTGGATAAATAAAGATACTGATTTCCTAGCCTAGGGGTAGAGGAGAAATTTATATTAAGATGTATATTAAAATATTGTCAAATGTTTCCTTTTATAAATCAGAAACATATTTTTTCTAGCTGTCCTAATTAGTTTACATAGGTTAGATTTAATTAGGCTAAAATGGAATATAATGGGATCTCTGCATTTGTTCAGTAAATAAATGTTTTTGTCAATAGATTGTTTTTTTAACGGGGTGTTTGCTTACGATGCTCTTTATATCAGTGATTAATCCAGTCTAACATCTTAATGGAAGGGTCTATTTCTTTTGGTAAACACCAACAGTGCAGCAGCATCACCTTAATTACATACACTGAAGTCTAATATTAGACAAACTGTATTCTTCTGCCGACCTTTGGTTCAGTCAACTTCAGCCATTGAAATAAACTCTTTAAAGACAATAAATGGTGTCTCTGCAGTGTGCATGAATGCTATTACTGTCATCTACTTGGACATAGACTTTTCACAGCATCCTTCAGAGTGGCCAGGGCTCTAGCATTGATTTCAGTTAACATTTACTGCTATATGCTTGGCTGTGTATGAGGCATTTACTATTATTTTTATTATTTTATACTGTATGTTATCAGTAGGGAACTGGTGCTATTATTTTATGTAGTCTTACATTATGGTTTTGGAAGCTGAGGCTGGTCATCTTTACAGAGTAAGTTCATCAACCTCAAATACCTCTCTTCCCCCACATCTTCTTATGCACTATGCAATCTATGTACTCTCATAAAGACTGGCTAGAAGGGAAGGCTATTTTCCATAATGAGGTATTTAATAAACAGAGCACATGATAGCTATTGAAAAAATAAATTATAAGCAAAATGATGAAACAACACAATACACTAACTTGAGAAATTTGGGGGAAGCTTGGGCAATAACAGTAAAAATATAATTAATGAGAGCTTGAGACATATCTAGATTTTTCTCAGTTCAATTTTACAGAGAGCATCTTTTGTGAAAAATTATAAAAACATCTTAGGCTTTTTAGGATACACTATCGACACAGTGAATGGTAAACTGATAAAGCTAATAATATTTCTTGTAAAGCGTTTTGAATATCCTCTATGTCTTTCACAAAGGACTGTTTTCACCCACTCACAGAAACATCTGTTGATTAAGCACCTGGCATGGTGGTATGGAGGTGAAGATCACATGTCTGGCCTTCAAGGTGCTCACAGAAGAGTTAACCAAACATTACAATAATGTCCACAACAACAGCTTACTGTGCGCTCTGAATATGCCAAGCTTTGTTCCACATTCTGCACGTGTCATTTCAGCTTCACAATACCCCCAAACAAGAGGAACTATCATTAATTCCACTTTGTGGATGACAAACACAGAGGCATAGAGATGATGAGGACACGTGCTCAAAATCAAACAACCAGTCTAAGACACAATTGAGAACTGAACTAGAATCTGCCTTCCCAGGACCCACTTGATTCAGCAATTTGCTATTCAATCTTCTCTCAGTAGATAGCGTTAACGGCTGTGATGCTTGAACTCCTAGACTAGTGAGGCTACCTAGAGGAGAGATACCCAATTTTAGACAGAAGAAATAGCATGGGAGTAGATGATAAATTAGAATTTAAGGGGAACTCCAAGTAGTTCATTGTGGCTTAAGTACAGAGCTCATGAATGTTAAGAAATGAAGGAAGAGAAGTTGGCTGGGGCTGGATTATGATGCTTATGGGAAATTGTGAAAGGTAGGTAGGAGAGTTGCATGTTTGGATTGCCTTTTAGATGAAATAAAACGGGAACAAAACAGGGAGTCAAGTGGAAAGGCTAGCAGCATAAACTAATCAAGAAGTAGGGAGGGCCTGAGCAATAACAGTAGAGATGAAAAGGATAAAAACCTTTTTTGAGAGATAGTACTATGGCAGAAGTGACAAACCTTGGTGACATTTTCGTTTGGAGTGAAGGGAGGGACAGCTATTGTGTCCCAGGTTTCTGGCTTGGAGAACTGGGTGGAAGGTGATGTTCCTCCCTTAGACAGGGAATCCGGAAACAAAGTTAGATTTGGTGTGAGGAGTAGGACGAGAAGGTGCTGGCTGAACTTGGAATTCACTGATTGGAGTTGGCTGGTCATGTAGCTCTGGACAACAAAGCTGCCCTAGCTGCCATCAGCATACGGATGGAGGTTGAAGCGTGGGGGCCTGAGGGGGACAGAGGGAGGGGGCTAGATGAAATCCCAGGGAGAATTCATGGAGCCCCAAGCACTGAGGCCCAAGAGTGGACCCCTGTGCAATATTAAAATTACTGAAGGGCAGGAACATGAGGACCCTGGGAAGGAGTGGCCTGAAAAGAAGGAGGAAACCCAGGAGAGAGTAGGATCAAAACAGTTCCTCATGGTTGAGCACAAAAGCTCATAAAAAGAGGTGGCAGTTCAAAAACCCTGAACACTAGCTACGGGAACTTAATTCTGTCTCTAGTTTCTTTAAAATTACTTCCGGGGTGCTTGGGTGGCTCAGTCAGTTAATCCGACTTCAGCTCAGGTCATGATCTCATGGTTCATGAGTTTGAGGCCCACAACGGGCTCTGCATTGACAGCTCAGCGCTGGAGCCCGCTTCAGATTCTGTGTCTCCCTCTCTCTCTGCTCCTCCCCTGCTCAAGCTCTCTCTTTCTCATTCAAAAATAAACATTAATTTTTTTTTTTACTTTCCCAAACTTTCCTGTATTACCCATTAAAATACTTCTTATCTCAAATCCTAGGTGATTCCTCTCATCAAATTCTGGATTCATGGGAAGGTGAAATTATGCATTCATAGGAGGAAATACCATAAGCCTCAAGTAGAAAATGTCTTAACAGATAGCATTCTGCACAAGATACCCAGAAGTATTTTCCTTAATTATCCTCACATATTGATAACCTTTTCTCAAGGTCATTGACATTTTCTACTGCCGTGTTAGGTGTAGATAGAGGCAACAGATAGGGAGAAAAAATCTCATACATCAAGAGAAAAAGAAATGATGAAAGGCAAAGTTGGGCATAATTTTCTTTAGAACCTGGAACACCTGCTACATTTCCTGGAGCCTAAAATGGCCTCTGCTGCTTTCGCTACGGCTCTAACCATCTGCTTAGCTGCAGAGGGGTGGTCTGCAGCAGCTGAAAGCCACTACAAATGCTTCAAGTCAGGCTTGTTGGCACAGTAAGGGAGCCAGGAATGTATCCGTGCCAAATGCAGGTCCTGTTTCTTTCCCTTTGCTGCCATAAAAAAATTAACCAAGGTCTTAAGAGCTGCCGTTGACATAAACATGATTTAATGTCTTTTTAGCATTTTTAGGACCACAGCATTAGCAGAAGCCTTGAAGATATTTAAGAGTGGAATCTCAAAAGTAGTTCTCTGGCAAGTCATTTTAAAAGCAGATGTCGTGAGCATACTTCAGTACATCTGCCTATTAGGTGACAGTGCTTTGAATGCATAGAACGTGCAGGAAATGTACATTCTGTTTTCTCGATAGGGTGGCAACCAGCACCTGCCTCTCTTAAGTGTGGGACCAGATTTCCTGGTTGCCGCCTGCTCTCCTTCCCGTTTTCCCTGCTTCTCTCCAGAATGGGGAAGAAAGCCCTGATTAAATTAGGATAGCTGTCAATATGAATCTATAGATGCAGGATATGAGCAATCATTTATTTACATAACTATCTCTTTGATGATACAGAGAGTTTCTTGAGAGCTGGGCCCAGATTTTTTGGGGTTTAAGTCCTGATTGTAATTCTAGTTTGTGAACTTGGGCCAGAAACTTACTGCTTCGAGTCTCACTTTCTGCCCGTGGGTCTCACTGGTTTTGTGATGCTGAATGATGCCACCATCTTCCAAAGCACCTAACTAGGTACCTGGCACGTAATAGGCACTCAGTAAGTGTCTGTGGACTAGATGACATCGAAGCTTCTATTTTAGGGTGAATGTGAAATTTTGCATCACATATTTGCCTTATAATTGTGTAAAAACTCTTTCTTCATCTGTGAAGCAAGTCTGTGGCTACAGTGTGAACTGATATGTTGGCCTGCTGGCTATTTGTTTAGTAAGAGAATTCAGAGGAACCTTGCTTGCTTTTCTAAACATTCAAAGAATTACTTTGGACATAATTTCTTTTAAAATTTGTTTGTAATGTTTGTTTTTGAGAGAGAGAGAGGGAGGAGCAGAGGGAGAGCGAGGGAGGAGCGGAGAGAGAGGGAGACAGGATCCCAGACAGGCTCCATGCCATCAGCACAGAACCCAATGTGGGGCTTGAACCCGTGAACTATGAGATCATGACCTGAGCTGAAACCATGAGTCGATACTTAACCAAACTGAGCCACCCAGGCGCCCGAAGACACGACCCCTATTTTTGGATCCTATCTTATATTCCCTTTCCTGTCTTACCAAAATGCACTTTTGTTTTAAGACACTAGCTCATAGCTATTTTTTTGAAAGCTGTCTTAAAAACCAATTCATTTTGGTAAATGGCTAATCAATGGCTTAAAGCAGTGCTTTTAAACTATGTTCTGATACTTCCTGGGGATTCTTCAGGGAAGTCTAATGAAGAGCTGCAGGGATTTGGAGATTCAAACCAGTCACTCTGGGCACTCCACCCCAATCCCAATTTTAACCAGAAAAGTTCTTCTTTTTATAAAATAATTTATACACATATATGTATATTTTCTTCTTAAGTGTATGCGTGTGCATGCATGTATATTGACTTACTTAAAGAATAGGTTTACTGTTTTTAAAAAGATTAATCTTTAAAGAAGATTTATGATACCTGACTGGCTTATCTTTTTTCAGCGCATGCACTTTTGTCATGAGACTGAATAATTTTACTAACAGGGGATTTTTTAATCCTAGAATCCTAGCAAATGATAGGAAGTGATAGTCACTAAGAATCACCATGTGGTCGCTAAGATTTACTTCATCTCTTTCTTTAATAGAGTTGTTAGATTGGTATAAACCATTTGACATGGAGCATTTGAACTCCAGTAATTCATTTAGCAAAGCATATCATGTATTCTCATGGATAAGAAGGATAAGTATGGATTAAGTGTCTTATAATTAAATGAATAATTGACAGAATATTAGCCACAGGACCTGATTTATAGATAAATACCAATATGGAAAGAAATTTCTGTAGACAATCTCAGGCTTATGTTACATCATCTTGTCATAGTCTCTCCTTTCAGCATTTGTGACTTGGGTGAAGCCATAGCAGGAAGTCTCAACAAATTTGCAGATGGCAAAGCTGGGAGGGATAAAGAGTGTGTCGGATGGCAGAGTTAGGATCCCAAAAGGTCTTGACAGGGTGAAACATTTTGAAGTCAAAAAACATAATGAAATTTAACAGGGATAAATATGAGGGCCTATACTTGGGTCAAAAATAGAAATATAACTGCACTTTCCAGGGATGATGAAGTTAGTATTTTCTGAGCAGAATGTGTAAAAATGCTTAGAAATATTAGAAGACAGTCCTATTTCTAGAAGTCAACAATGTGATGTGCATGTCCCAAAGGCTAAAGTGACTTTGGGGGAATGCATCAATGGAATGAACAGAATGTAGCATGAATATGGACACAGACCCACTTTTACGACTGCTCAGATTTTGCAGGGATAATGTATCAAGAGGTAACTAGACAATGGAAACATGTTCAAAAGAGAATGAATATGGCAGCGGGGGTGGGGGGGGCTTCCAACTCTGGTGCAAGAAGAGCATCAGGCCTGAACTTGAGGGAGTAGATTCTGTAGGACCTAGAGATAAGAGTAAGATGTACCAAAGGCCTCATCTAAAAATATTTAAATTGTTGTCAGTAAGAAATTTGGGGTGTGACAGGAGGAGGAGAAGTCAGATCGATGAGAAATTTCAGATAGATGGACAGTATCTCAGAGAGCATTGTGTTAGCAATAAGAGCCGACCACAAGGGTGCAGTCTCCAGGAGATCGCTGGCTCCTCTCGCTGCTGGCACCCAGCTAGACCGGACTTCCTGTGATGGAGATGGGGAGGGAATGCATTTTAAAAGACGGTCAAATGAGATAAATTGTGAACTCTCTCCCAGCCTGGGATTTTACGACTTATAAGAGAGCTTAAGACACAGACAACCACATGGGATGATGTTTTAAGGCAAAACGCCTCTTCCTTCACTTTTCACCTTGTATTGCAACTTCCTAATTACCTCTTCCCCATATTCGCTAAAAACATACTCAAAATTTTAATTTTAGGATATTATCAAAATCACTTTACCATTTTACTTTTCAAAATTTTAATTTTAAATTCCATAGTAGAAAAATGTGACTGAATGAAACAGTTCTTCTCAGATTCTAGGCAAAGCTGAGTGCTTTCGAAGACTAATAATAATAACATTTAAAAGAATCCCTTCATTAAAACTCTGGGTAACTAAATCACATAAGCAAACCACTATACTGTTGCCTTCTAGAATTATACCACTTTCTAGACTCAGTTTAGAATAAAAGATATTGAAAAGAAATGTCTTTATTTCTAGGTAAGAGATACTCTGATTTTTTTCCTAGTTTTTCTTTGAATCTGCCAGGCCATACAAACCCCGTAGGCCTGTAATTAGGTAAGCTGCCGTAATGCAGGCTCCTAACAAAGGCATGTAGTGATTGGTCGACACGCCAATCAGGGCTCTTAATTGCAAATAGCAGGAAAGAGATTCATTAGTGGCTTGGAACTTGAGCATGCATTCAGAATTACCCAGAAAGGTTGCTTCCACACAGATTGTTGATTCAGTAGGTCTAGAGTGGGCTTAACGGTTTCAATTCCTAATAAGTTCTCAGGGGATACTGCGGGTCCTGGTTTTAGACCATACTTTGAGGATTAGGCATTAAAAGATAGCAGAGGTTTCTGAATTCTTGGGAATTCTGGAGGAGCACACTTGAGGCCAAACTTTTGAGGACAACACCCGTGCTCTGCTGGGCTTGATGAAGAAAACCGTGCCTGTTCTGCTGGCACCTTAAAGCTGTGTATTTCAGGAATTCGATTTTTCTGCAACTACTAATGTTGCGAGGATGATGCCGATTCGACAGCAAGAATTCAATTTGCATCCAGTGATCCCTCCAAAATCCAGACTTCTCTGATGTTACCCACCCCACACCCCTGTAGGAATGAAGTCTTCCCTGTGGAAGGGCAGGGTGAATGGCTGTTGGAGTGGAGATTACATATGGTTATGTGGCTGTGAGTACTTTCTCTCTTACAGTGGAGAAGCAGGACTCAAATTTGCAGAAACATCTGTGTTTATGTTTCTGCAAATTAACCTCACTAGTACATATTAAAGCTTAGTTTAATTTATTGACTTCAGGGTCATCTGGGTAGCTCAGTCGGTTAAGTGGCCAACTTCGGCTCAGGTCATAATTCCATGGTTTGTGAGTTCAAGCCCAGCATCGGGCTCTGTGCTGACAGCTCAGAGCCTGGAGCCTGCTTCGGATTCTGTGTCTCTTCCTCTCTCCGCCCCTCCCCCACTCATGCTCTGTTTCTTTCAGTCTCTCAAAAATAAATAAATTTAAAAAATATTGTTGACTTCATATTTGTACTTCTATGAGACATCTGAACTCGGGGACAACAGATTGCTTCTGGAAACTTCCATGGTGATCCTGTGTGAGTAAAGCTATGCAAGTTCTAATGTGACCCAACTGAGATTCCAGGAATACTTTTTTGGTGAGAAATGATTCAGCATACCAGGAATTGTTCTGGGTGCTGAGATATAAGAAAGAATAAGACATGCATCTTGAGTTACAAAGTTTGCAGTTCAGTCAAGGAAATAGAATATTTCAGTATAGATACTTTTTATATGCAAAGATTAGATGCCAGATAAAACATGGGCTTATATAAGTTCATTTTCCAAATGGTTCGTATAAACATACCAACAGTTATTGTGAGAGCTGTAAATGTTGGTTGGACACTTCTTCTTTTCCATCCTAAAAAGAGTGTAAATATCAAGGTTTGTATTTTGGATTTTACTTCTCATTGTAAGGAAATATAGAACAGAACAGTGCTTCGGATACGATGCACATGCCATAGACTGTTACACTACTCAAAGGCCATGGCTAAACTAGGAGAGCACAGCCACTCATGCTGAGTCAAGTTGTCATTCTTTTTCTACATTGTGTTCCATTTCTCCCATTATTGAGTCTGTGTAACCTGAACAATTATTAAGCAGAGGACATTCTTTATAAGGCGCAGAGGGAAATGTCAACAATGATATGAAGAGAGTAGACAAGGGTCCTGCAGTTTAGTCTGGAGACTGAGTGCGTGTTCAGTGCACTTGAACAGTTTTCAGCGAAGCCTAGCAATTAGTCAAGAGAAATTAGGGGATGGGAAATGGATGGGCAGAAGTTTAGAAGTGTGGAATGGGATGTTACATCCAGAGGAAACGGAGGCACATAAAAACTTTGCGTGATGACGGTTAGGTGAGAGGGAAGGTGAGACTGGAATGAGCAAAAGCTGGATGACACCAGCTGGAGTAGAACTTCAGAGGGCGCCCTCTGTGTGATGCAGTGTCTCCCGGGATCCCACTGACCCTCTGACAGGAGAGCAGTGAAACTGCGAAGGTGAGCAGAGAGGCCGTAGAACACCTCATCTGCCCCCCGGGGCTCAGTGTGTGTCCTTCCTGTGGTGGCAGCTAATTACCCTCCGGCATCTACTGTCCCTTATTCCTCTTGGGATACAAATCCCCAGAGGGTTAGCTCCATGTGTGGCTGCCCACTGAGATGCTAACTCTTTTAGTTTTTATGAAACTAGGTATGGAGTGGACTGAATAAGCAATACATTTTGTCAAGTGCCTATTTTATGCAAGACCCTTTTTTATGTCTGGAAACATACCTAAAGCCCAGAAATTGGGATTTTTATGCCACTAGCCTATTTTTCTCTTTTAAACCCTCTTTTGCTCTCTTTCCTATCCCTTCAGGGGATACCATTTTTTTTTAATTTTTTTTAACGTTTCATTTATTTTTGATACAGAGAGAGACAGAGCATGAGAGGGGGAGGGGCAGAGAGAGAAGGAGACACAGAACCGGAAGCAGGCTCCAGGCTCTGAGCTAGCTGTCAGCACAGAGCCTGACGCGGGGCTCGAACCCACGAACGTGAGATCATGACCCTAGCCGAAGTCGGAGGCCCAACCGACTGAGCCACCCAGGCGCCCCCAGGGGATACCATTTAAAAGGACAAAATGAGAAGATGGAATGATTAAACCACTAATATTCCCCATTCTAATCAATGAAATGTCTGGAATTGCCCTGTATATTTACTAGTAAAGCTGACTATGATACTACATCATCATAAGTGTTTCTAAGGAAAGACTATCTTATTCTACTATTTCTTTTCACATATTTAGCATTTAAGGTGCTAAGAATTGAACAAAGAGGGAATATATGTTTAGTGTATTTCACTGCATACACAATCAAGAATCCTTTAAACATTTTTTCATGGTTAAGAACATTGGTTTCTGTAAGTAATGAGTTAGCCATTCTTATATTAGAAGCGGATGCTTTTAAAATTCTGCTACCTTTAGCATTTTCTGAATAGATATAAGCTTTCTGTGGCAGTAGGATTTATTTAAACATATTATAATCTAATCATTTATGTTTCTGGACTTAGTGAAGATTGGTTTTGGCCATTCATTTTCAAAACCAGAGATTTATAAATGGAGAGACCCAAGTCAGTCTCCAGTGGCTTTGCTTCCTCACGCTGTGAAAAGAAGCTTGCTATGCCACACTTTTGCCACACGGGGGCATTAGTGGCCTTCTCTTTTGTATCAGTAGCAAGAGAATAAACCCCTAGAAACTCATTTTTCATTACTTTAAAAGGAAAACAGTATATTAATACGCACACAAAAACCCCTCAGAGTTAGTGGCCACTCACAAATTATATGTGAGTTTTAGGCTAGAGAAATATCTTCCTGAATAGATTACCGTAGGCAGCATAATCCTTTACATCTTCTCAAGACAGAGACAATTATTTCTTTCTAGCCATTTCAAATTTCCTTATGTAAAATACTTCAATATTTCAAGAAAAGCTATGATCTTTATTTCAATAGAATGCTGGGCCAAATAGGGCTTGGGGAGACAATGTGTGTCATTGGCGGCCACGGCCATCTGAAAGAGAACACGACTCTCAATTAGAGAATAGTCACACTAGAAATATGTTTTGAAAATCTGGTCTCTATTTCCTGCTGTCATTTCCTGTCCTCCTCTTTACCTCCCCAAATGGTTGGTGCATATCCTGTTGCTGCTTCCTGAACACACAAAGTATCAGATTTCAGAAAGAGGAAAGAAACCGGGAAGAGCTAGAAAGAACAAAACGCTAATAAGATCTTGTGTTTGTACAATGCTCCCAGTACAAGTGGCATACACTTGGTTCTTGATATCTAATACAAGGTAATGGAGATGATTATCCGGTCCAGTTTGAATCTGAATCTAAATATGATCCTAATTAAGATCGTGATCACAAGATTCACACACGCACAATACTTTCAAGCAGGGCCTAATTAAAATAGCACTAAAGAGACAGTCTTCTGACATTTCCTTTTAGAAAAAAAAAAAGCATCAACACAGCTGCAGAGAGTTGTTCTCTAGAAGTTCCTGTGAAAAGGAACAGCAAGGGAAAGTCCCCACCGTGCAGTGGCTAAGCCATAAGCTCAAATTAAATCAGGCAAGTACCTTCTTTTCCCCAGTTCCTGTGGGTTAATCATGCCTTGGTGTTTTCACTGCCTTTCAGCCACGAGGTGAATGAACAGTTGATCACATATTCAGGTTGGGTTTGGGGGAGCTGGTTCATTTCCTTTCATCGCCTCAAACTTAGCATTCTACTTCAAAGATATTAAAATATTTTCATGCCAATTGACCTTGAAAATTTATGAAAATTACAATTTCTTCTTGCTTCACTGCTTTTCTTCATCTTTTCTCTTTTCAACCATTTCCCCTTCCCCTGTTGGCCATCATCTCCTTTCTAAACACTTCTTGCCACTGTGGTGTTTGAAATCATGACTCAGCTTCTCCTGGGAGAAGCAGCAAGAACTCGCCCCAGTGCTGTGCCAAATCCCTTAGCCCTTGTGAGGGCCACAGAGAGGCTTAGTGTGGTTTGGTATCCGGTCCTACTGCCTGGGGATGTTTATGGGAGTAATCCTAGACTGACTTGGGAAAGTTTAAGGGCATTGAAGGCACCCTGTTGGATTCTAGCTTGGTCTCATGATGGACATAGGACATCCCTTGACACTAAGTGGGCTCCCAGTCGAAGGCTGGGAGAACAGATCTCTGGCACCGCCTGAAGATGCAGAGGTGACCCAAAACATTTGAAGGTTTTATTCTCTAAATTGAATAAAACATGGCATTCTTTTATGCACTCTGGTTCCATCGCAGGAATTCTTGGATTTTACAGTCTCTGATTCTGGCGCAGATTCCTCAGCTTTCAGCTTTTATCTTGTTTCTCCCATGTCTGATTCCCCCAGATTCATGTTGCAACTGTATCTACCAGACTGCGCTCAGATTCAGGCTCAGAAAGACCTTGGTTTCCAAGC
Source organism: Suricata suricatta (assembly GCF_006229205.1). Taxonomy (NCBI): domain Eukaryota; kingdom Metazoa; phylum Chordata; class Mammalia; order Carnivora; family Herpestidae; genus Suricata; species Suricata suricatta. Next base: position 46,148,076 of record NC_043712.1, on the reverse strand, counting down.
CCATCTGGATAGACATATTTATAGCTTTACCACACCCCCACCACCTTGGAATGAATTCATATGCTCAGAATCTGGAAGCCAGTCTGCACAGCCAGGCTTCTGTGTTACTCTTCTAATTTCTTTTACCACCAACAAACATTGGATATTGACTCCTAATTTTCAGTACTTCCCTCTCTCCACTTATCCCATTAAAGGTCTTACACATCTGATGTAGGGTGAGGCTTCTATCTCGGTCCCTTTTCCCACCTAGTATCCTACAAACCTCCCCTCCTCCCCAACACAGCTCAACCTCATCAGGGTTCAGCACTGAGCACTGAAGTGATTAGAGTTGGTACCAAATTTTTCTTCCTTCTTTTTCTCTTCTGTCTTTGATGGAACTGACAGTGTATCTATTATGAAAAAAGCGAATAATAACTACCATTTACAGAATATTTGCGATATATTGAGCTTTATACAAACTATCTCATTCAATGTCCCCCCTAATCTTCTACTAGATAGTGGAGGTTACCGAGAGAAGTTCTTGTATCTTGTATAATTTAAATTTAATTCTCTTCCAAAGCCCTCATGCTTTACACTCTGCAACTCTATCCTGGAACCAAGGGAGAAGCAGCTAAGACCACAGTCTAGTCAAGTCAGGCAAATGAACATCTCACCATATGCAATGCAACCTGGAACATACTCTAATGAAAAAGTAGATCCAAAGTGCACAAAATGCTCTAGGTGGCAGATGAGGAAGAGAGAATTCTTGGGTGCTGCCATGGGGGTTAAGTTCGGAGAAGTTTGATTTGCGGTGGCCTTTGAACAGGGAGATGAAATTCATGAAGCAGAGGACAAAACCAGTATATCGAGATGTTTGCCCATTTGTCTGTTTCCGTTTTTTTTTTTTCTGTATCTTATTGTCATTCTCCTTCTAAAAGACCTTATTAATCTTCTAGATAGGAAGGTTTTTCCTCTTCCCAGTTATGACCTCTTATTTTTCCTCTTTATTCTATGTCACTATGTTCACCTAATGTCTCAAACCTGAAACTACTTCGTTTATAATAGCAGGGTATCAGAGAAATGGAGCAAGACAATTTTTTTGCACTTCAATTTTTTTCCTTTTGTTTCGTGTGAATGTTCTGTGCACTGACAAAGAATGGTATAATTTCTAATGGGGTACATAACAAAGGTAAAATTCAAATGGCATACATGGAAAATTAGACATAAAATTTTCAAAGAACAAAAACTATTTTGGTTACAAATCTCTCTGTGATAAACTATTAAGCTTGATTAAGTCTCTTTACTCATGAAAAATTATATTGGAATTTTGGAGTGGCTAAAAAAGAAACATGATTGAAGTCTAAGAGGTTGGAAGAACAGAATATGACAGTATAATTTATTAGGGTTATTTTTAAAAAGAAATATTATATTTTTATATCTAAAAAAAGAAAGATTATTGAACTAATAAAATGTAGATAGACTGAAACTACATATTTGTTGTGGAAAAGTCTCCACTTATATATCTGAAATCAACATATGAAGTGTATATATATATATATATATATATATACATATATATATATATATATGCCATCTGTATTTAATTGTCTTCCATGAAATACTTTTGCATGGATATTATTAGATATCTCATTAAAGATGAGTTTCATGGTTGAAAAACTGGGATTAACTAGGTTGAATAAAACTAAACAGGTTTCTTCAGTTTACTCTGAGCTTTGTAAAGCTCTATATTGGCTAATGAACGTTTATGACTGTCCAAGAAGCAGAATAGTCTGTAATGTGTATGACCCAAACATATTTGTACCTTAGAACCTGCGTGTGTGTGTGTGTGGAACATCACTTGCAGTGAGTATTCATTTCTCAGTATCTCACTTTTGGAAATGGCCAGTTGAAAGAAAAATAATGCAAAATAGAGTTGGAAAAAGAAACTCTTTGAGGAATTATAATTGTTCAAAATAAAAGCATATTGAAAAGAGGATTAATAAAGCATATAGACCATCTAAATCTAACTCATCGTTCTAAATGTAGAATCTATTCTTCCTTCTCAGGGAAACTTACCATGATCATGTCCGTCTATGCCAATATCTTAAACATCTGAGTTACTGTAGTTTAAAATGACCAATTTGGCCACTTAGCATAGGTTGTATATTTAGTTATCTTTCAGTGTATGCATTTCATCTTGCCAGTTGGACTATCAGATCTTCTAGAACAGAGCCTTGTGATGAAGTGATAATAATCGTTTGTATTGATTTTCAGGTCATTCACAATTTTGAATATTCTATTTTATCAAATCATGTCTCAAAAAATGTATTCCATTTGATTTCTGAGAACAAGGGTCGTTTCATTTACACTGTTTGAAACTTGAAGTTCTGGTATATATAGTGCCTTATACAAATTGAGATTTCAATAATTATCTGCTAATTATAACTTAAACATGGTGACAGGTACTTCCTGATTTCAGGAAGAAAAAAAAAGAAATAGAATAGAATTTAGTCACTGAAACCAAATCAAAGTAAGCTATACCCATAAATAAGATGCAAAATTGTGTGTGGGTATATGAAGGGATAAAATAAAAACTAAAAATTCATACTCATATGTCAATGGTGATTATCACTTTTGTTAGACTTTGGGGGGGTCTAAATTTTATTGTTTTAAAATTTCTATACTTTCTGTGTGAACATGACTCACATTTCTTTTTTTAATTAAAAAAATTTTTTTACATTTATTTATTTTTGAGAGACAGAGAGAGGCAGAGCAGAAGTAGGGAAGGGACAGAGAGAGAGAGGGAGACACAGAATCTGAAGCAGTCTCCAGGCTCAGTGCTGTCAGCTCAGAGCCTGATGCAGGGCTCAAACCCACGAGCTGTGAAATCATGACCTGAGCTGAAGTCAGATGCTTAACCGACTGTGCCACCCAGGCACCCCACATGACTCACATTTCTAATCAGCACAAAAATAAAAGTATTTCATTTCTTTAATCATTATAATTATACTCATAAAGTGCTTACTAAGTGCTAGACAATGTGTTTGGCACTGATAATTCCTCTATCAAAATATGTATGGAGTTCATGGCTTCATGAAACATACCATTTAGTGTGGAATACTAATGTTAAATGAATACTTAATTAATTAAAATTGATTTGAATGCTGTATGAGTCTATCAAATCATTTTTAAGGGACATCAAGAGTAACTTATTCTAGGAACTGATTTTTGCAATGATGACCTAAGGATGAGTAGAATTTAAAGCGTATATATTTTTAATTTTTTTTAATGTTTTATTTATTTTTGAGAGGGAGAGACATCATGGGCCGGGGAGGGTCAGAGAGAGAGGCACACAGAATCTGAAGACAGGCTCCAGGTTCTGAGCTAGTCAGCACAGAACCTGACGCGGGGCTGGAACCCACAAACTGCGAGATCATGACCTGAGCTGAAGCCGGACACTCAACCGACTGAGCCACCCAGGTGCCCGAGGATGAGTAGAATTTAACCAAGCGGAGACTTGAGTAGCATCTTCAGGATCTAGAGTTAGGAAGAAAATGTTGTATTCAAGAAGCTGACACAAAACCACAGTGCAGGCAGTCAGCCAGTGTCAGAAGAGAGACCTGGAGAGGCTGACAGCGGCCTAATCCCAGAAGTCTGGCTAAGAATCTTTTCCTTGATTTTAAGAGCAATAGGATGATATTGAAAGATTTTTTTTTGGACTAGTGTATACTTTAGTTAAAGTTTAATTTAACTAAGGGATGGGCAAAAAACAAAACAAAACAAAATAAACAAAAAAACACTAAAGTGGGCAAAAGAGTGGACAAGTTAGGATGATACTGAATAATCTAGGTAAGAAATTCACTAAAAGGAAAACTTCATATCTGAACACCAGCAGCTTCCATAGATGATTTGAAGCCCTCTGTAGGCTTTTTGGGAATTCTGTGTTCTGATATCAACTCTGGCTAGGGTGACGCTGGCATTGGGGGTTAACAGCATGGGACCTGGAGCCAGATGGTTTGATTTCCAATTCTATTTCCACCAGCCCAGTGGGGCTACCTTGGGGAATTTATTTAACTTATTTTTGCCTTAACGTCCTTTTCAGTAAAAGTGGAATAGGAACAGTAGTAATACTTACTCATGGAGCTCTTGACAGGATTAAATGAGTTAATATATGTAAAGTATTTAGAAAACAGTCTGTCACAGAGTAAGACATTAGATACAAACATTTCTCTCATTACAGTCATAGACACAAAGTATTTAGAGGAGAATATGTGGATTTGGTGTTTAATTAGATGGTCCAGGGGGTAGGATGGTTTTGTACAGAGGGGGTCAAAGTTAACAACTAAGACTGTACTGAGAAAATAAGTGCATGACGGCACCTGTTTGTAGAATGATGGAAACTTGGAGGAGGAACAGCCTTGAGGATCAAGCTCATGAATCCAGCTGGGGATGTGTGGGGTACGAATTACCTGTGTGACATCCCGGGAGATACATTGAGGAGGCAGTGGAATATATACGGTTAGATTTGTTTCTAGAAGTGGAGTGTTGATTGGGGATCTACTACCAGAGATAGATGGTAAGTTATGTCATAATATTATAAAAGATACAGGATGAGAGAGAGCGAGGGAGAGAGAGAGAGAGAGAGAGAGGGAGGGAGAGAATGACTATAGAGGGAGAAAATAAGTTGGCCTGGGATTTAGCACCAAGAGTTTTAACAAGAAATGGGATTATATCTTTAGAAATAATGTGCATTCTGACACAACTAGCATGGATTTCTTTTTAGATAAGCTTCATGGAGCTTTGAGTTATTATCATTTAGAAATAGTTTATAGGGGAAATGTCTTAAAATCTATTGGTACATGATTTAATTTCTATTCCTTAGCCACCTATGATTGGAAATATACAGTTAACCTTTCCACAGATGTGGTACCCGTACATCAAATGGAGATCATGAGTTTGAATACAGGGGAAACACAGGGAGGCTAGCCTGGGGACTCAGCTTACTTGTGGGTGGGACAGAGAACTTCCGTAACTACCCATTTATCACCGATTGAGGGTATGTTGAATGCCCTGAAGTTTAAATGAATTGTTGCTACATGATCATCTTTCTTTGTACAGGCTTTTCTCAGCTGCTGATTACATTGAGAAAGTTCAGTGTTCGCTAATAATACTTTAAATTTATATATTGTGGTAATTTCTTCTGAAAAACTCAAAGCACTGTGCACGATTTGCCTCAATTATCTGATTCTATACTTGCACTTGCAACTATTCCTCTCATTCTATTCTCTGACTTTCAGATGCTTGTTATTCTCTTCCCAACTGCAATTTCCTTATGAATCCCTTTGCCTTGAAATTTTCCAAGACTGCTTAACAGGAGTGCCATATTTAGCTTCTAAATGTGTCTAATTCTCCTATACAAGATTGTTCTCTTTTCACTTGGCGTCAAGGGATTGACTCAAAATAACTATCCTTTTGTTACAAAGAAAGAGGAGCTGCACCAGAGAAATTCACTAAAATGGAGGCTTCACAATCAGTTTAAAAAGAAAAGTCATAAAACGTCTGAACACCAGCAGCTTCCAAAGATGGCCATTTTGAGGCCCTCTATTTGCTCTTTGGGAATTCCATTTAGAAGAACTGATTTGATTTATGATGTCACATTGTGTGAGAGGGGAGGGGGGTTAAGTACTAGCTTCAAATTTGGATGGAGTCATTGACATTGAAGCTGTTATAAGGCTTATTTTTAGTATACACCACTTCTGTAGCTTTCTTCTTTAGCATCTTATACCATCAATGTGACATTTGCCATATACTTTGTTTTTTATACACATTGTTTTTTATATACATGTTTTATCTTCATTACTAGATTTACTTAAACACAAGTTATCTGACAACTTGTGTTTGTTTCTCTAATATCCTGATACAGCCTTTTAAAATGTATCAAATGAATAATTATTAATTATGGAGCAGCAAACCTTTGCTTTTGCTCTACAAAATCAGAATTAATCCAAGTAATCCTAACACGGAGAACTAGAAAAGGCACCAACCTAGTTTATTCCCTAGGTATGACATTTCAAGCAGGTTAAAAGTAACTTTACTTACCACTCCCTCTCCCTTCCACAAAGGGGCTCTTGAAATTACAATATGAATAGTTGTTTGGAATGTTTCTCTACTAGCATTGATAGGCTAATATTGTTGATAATCAACATAATAATGGTTAGTATTTAGTGAGAGTTTACTATAGTTTAGACTGTGGAACACAAGAACTCAATAAATATTTGCTGGAAGAATAAATATAAGGCTGTATATTAAGTGCTTTGTAGACATGATCTCATTTAAGCCTCAGTAAATTTGCAAAAAAAAAAAAGAAAAAAAGAAAAAAAAAGAAACCCAAAACCAAAACAAACAAAAATTTCATACCTATTTCTAACATTAGGAAAATAATTGAACTTTATTCCCCAAGGTTACACTATTAGTGACAGAGATAACTCCATCCGCTGTCTGGTATGACTCCACAAAATCATACAATCTAGTTCAATCTTACGGAAAGGCAGAGTACTCCCAAGCTCCAAATGCCGTATCAGCCATAGATCTAGGGAAATTAATAAGAATCTTGTGCTTCATGTGCACCATGTTGCTCTAATCCTATCCTGGTCTCTTGGGAAGCAACTCAGGTGATTGACAGTTCACTTCCATTGGGAACAGAATCAGCTAAGAAGGGAGAAGTCTAGAGAAGAAACTCAAGCTAATAGAATGAAATCAGACTGAAAGCATGCTGGGAAGTGTAATATATTTCTCCATTCCACTTTATCTACCACGAACATATAAAAGGACCTGTCAGTTAAATCATGGAAATTATTTCCATCATGACTAACCTGTAGAACCTGTCAAATTCCTTCCTTTGGTTAGGTTATAAGCCACATGCTGTGACCCAAGGCAGCTAGAGGATTTATTACATTTTCTTTTGTCCCTGTGTAAATAAATAATGGCTAGTTCTTCCAAAGAAGTACTTGACTTGTTATTCTGGCCTAATCATTTAGGCTATTATTCTCCAGAAGGATCTGGGATTTTATAAAGGTGATTTTTCTGCTCTTTCATTTGTTTGAAGTTTCTGGGTATCTTTTGGTATTGCTTAAATTCTCAAAATTATGTGCTTTATGTGTGTGTGTGATCTTAACATCTCATATATATTTAACCAAACATTTGTCTTTCTAGACTTATAAAATACTCCACTGAACTCTTGATTCTTCCAACTGATTGAATAAAAATAAATCCATAAACTAGAGAATTTGATGCAAAATAATTACTGGACAGTCATTAGGGTTTTTTTCCCCAATTAATAGAAAGAGAAGATACCTTCACCCCCAACAGAAAATGTCAAACAAACAAGTTAGCTGACTGCAAAGAAAAAGGAAAAAGAAATTGGAGCCACAACAATGCCAAATTAAAATAATTATTAAAATAATTAATAATAATTTTAGCTGAAAACATACAATACAGTGATATTTTATATTCCCAATTTATTATTGTAAGATTTGTAAGATGGAGACAGAGACAGAGGAAAGAAAGAGACCAGGTTATGGAGCCAAGAAAGCCTTTATTGGGAACTGCGATTCCCGGGCGAAGTTCCATGACCCGGGGAGTGGGGAGTCAGGGAAGTCGGCCTGATAGGCGATGGGCGGGGGTGGGGGGTGGGTTATGGGTGAGGGGGTTCTGGGTTTGATCTTGGGAGGGCAGATTATCAAATAAGGGCATTTCAGGGATGTGGCGGGATGGAATAGGTTGCCTCCTCTGTCAGGGTGATGGGTAGCTGGAGCTTCATGATTGGCTGTTTTCAAACTGGCGGGACATTCCATGTCTGCAGGTGAGGGTGGTGAGGGTCATCGATGCACGGAGTTCTCAGACCTACAGCAGAATGGCGGATCCGTGCCACCTTAAGGTGACTCTTACAATTATTCATGGTTATTTATTATGGCTGTTACTATTAGTTGCATTATAGAACTTTGAAAGTAGAAAGTCTTAGAGATCATTTATTCCAACTTTTAAGTTTTATATGTAAAGAAATTACTAAAGGCAAATGTTAATAATTACATAGAAAATAACTGGCAAAACAAGATTTGAAGTTGTGCTTTGGATGACTGATATCCCTTAGAATATTAAAATTTTACATATTACACACATGTTAACATTATTAGTAATTTGGTTGAGAAAATAGTGGCATGATTTGGAATTTCTCTATGAACTCCTCCTATGGTAAGAGAGGTCTCTTGGTAATGAGATATCATCTTCTTATTGGCCAATAGGAAACTTTATGTCTGAAGTTACCCTATTAGTGTGGCTGTGAATCAAGTAAGAAGAGGGAAAATTCTATAAAACAGAATTCCTTTAAGGAAATTATAGTTTAGCAGAGATTCACTCTCAAGTGAATCAACAAAAACAAGGTTCAGAAGGTACATATTGTGGAACAGTATTCTCTAGATTTGAGCAAGATTTCCTTGAGAAGGCAATTCTGAAAGTGAGTTTTGAAGTGTAAGCAAGAATTTGCTAAATTAAAGAAGTAGGAAAAGATATTTTTGGCAGAAGGAATAGAACACACAAAGACAAAGGAATATAAAACAATTCCATGAAATTCTAAGTAGTCTGTATGACTATGTGCACCATTAATTTATTTAACAAATATTTTTTTAATACCTGTCATGTGCTGGGTAGGCTTTAGGCTCTTAGATGTGGCTGTGTTCAAGTCAGACACGTTTCCTGTTCACATTCTAGTATAAAGAGGCTCATGATGAACAGATATGATGTTAGAAGATAATACAATGAAAAAAAAATGAGAACAAGGGATAGAAAGAAGCAAGGTGTGGAGGGGGTGTGTGAATTGTTATGTCAGGGAGAGTGGTCAGGAAGGTCTCTTGGATAAAGTGACATTATCCAGGAATAAATACCTGAAGGAAATAAGGAAGATAGCAAGTATTTGCTAAGGACCGATCAGGACCAGGGAAGGACAAGTACAGTGACTCAGAAATAAAAGCATGCATGGTGTATTTGAGTAACAGCAAGGAAGTCGAGAGGTCCAGAGGTGAATGAGAGAAGAGGTGATGAGTAAGGTGTTGAGTGAAGAGAGAAGGATGGTAAACACGAGGTGCAGGAGAGAGCAGTGAAGACAGGCCGTGTAGTGTCACACAATCAGTTGTACAGATTTATGCTTTTACTTTGAGTGACATGAAGTCTGTCAGGTTTTAAGCAGAAGAGCATTGTAGTATGAATTATGTTTTAAATGATTGTTCTGTCGGCTCTGTTGGGAATAGATGATAGGGGGCAAAGCGGAAAGAGGGTCCACGTGAGAAGCTTTTCAAGAATCCAGAAGAGTGATGATGGTGTGTTTTGGACCACCTACCAACTACCAGGTGGCAGCAACGGAGGTATTGAGAAGTGGTTGGGTCCTGTATATATTTGAAGACAGAACCAACAGGATTTCCTGATAGACTGGACACAGAATGTGAGGAAGAAAAGGCAAGAGTGACCCAATTATTTTGGTTTGAGCAATTGGAAAACTGATGAGGCTGTTCACTGGAATGATGAGAACAGGAGGAACAGGTGTCAGCAGCAAGAGGTGGTGCATAGAAACCAAGCCTATGGTTTGGAATATGCTATTTTTGACATGGCCATTAGGGATCCAAGTGAAAATTAAGTTACCGCTTAATATTTGAGTCTGAAGTTTTGGGGAGACTAAGTCTAGATATTTAAATTTAGAACTCATTAGCCTATAGATGGTATGTATGTCTCTGGGGGCATATTCATGTGAAAAGCAGTGTGGTATCACCTGCTATGCAGCCAGATTGGCTCTGAATATTATCTGTGCAAACCTGAGCAATCAGCTTACCTGTATTTTAGTTTCTTCCTCTGTAAAATAGGAACGGTAACAATCATAAGCTTGTTGGGAAGTTTAATTGTCACTTAGAAAGCACTTTTAAAGAGCAGAGTCTGGCACAGAATAAATCCTCAGAAATATTAGCTGCATTATTATATGTGGGTGTTATTGCATGAAATGAATATATTGGGGCAATATCTTTTAATATTAAAAGATTATGTAGTTTCCTCTAAATACGGACCTTGCACTCTCCCCATGCCATGTATTAGGAACATGATGCTCAATACAAATGCATCAGTTTTGGGGCCCTGAGATTTAAAGCTGATTTTCCTGAGTTCCTGGCAATACCAAGGCCTTGTTCAACTAAGCTTTGGTGAAAGAGAAAAGGGATTTTTGCATTCCAAAGCTTCTCTTTATAAATTAAAAATAAAATTCTAGGAGGTCTGAAAATAGAGTCGCACCATAAGCCATTTTCAGAGATGATATAGGACTTAAATGGATTAAATTGCAATAACTGTCTGGCTTCAGGGGATCTACGTTGCCAACTACATGTAAGGGGAAGGCCTGATCAACGGGAAAGGTGGCTGAGTGCCTGGGGAGTCATCATCCGGCGTTGTTTGTGCCAAGATCAAGGCCAATGATTTATACCAGCTGTAGACAGACACTCCAGTGGATATTCGAGGGGCAGAAATCAATGCCCAAATACTAGATGATATGGACCAACAAAGGAGGACGGTTCCAGGATCAAACACACCTAGCAACTTCCAAGATGGCGTATCTTCTCCCTTTATCCAAGTTCATTTGGACTATGAATTACAAGTTATCTTAATATTTCCATGACGAAGACTGATTTAAACTTGACTACAGTGATTTATTAAATGTTAAGGTTTTTTATTAATCAGTGGGAAGGGAGGTATAAAAGTAAGTGATGCTTTTATTGAAAATAAAGCAAATTTGGTATAATTGTAGTATATGCATACATGCGTGTGTGTGTGTGTGTGTGTGTGTGTGTGTGTGTGTGTGTGTATTCACTTTACTAGACAAGGCAAGGAGAATAAGAGGAATGTACACAGCAATGATGATTTGGATTATTTTTTGAACCATTAAAAATAAACCATTTGATGGGGTGCTGGTGGTGCAGAGCCTGCTTGGGATTCTCTCTCCCCCTCTTTTTCTGCCTGCTTGCCCCTGTCTCTCTCTTCCTTCCTCCTCCCCTCCAAAAAAAATAAACTTAAAATAAAAAAGCCTTTTGAAAAAGATATCTAGATCTCAGATTGCAGAGCGAGGGAAAGACTGGAGAAAGAAATTGATGTTTGAGATTAGGAGACCAGCAGAAGTTATAATAGGTAGCAATTAAAAAAAAAATCTCACAGTCATAGTGCCTCTGATATTTGGGTGGTGTATGTTTACCTAAAGTAAATATTTCATTTTCCAGTCTCCCTTACTAGTAGAGTGGCTAAAGGAGATGTTAGTGGAAGTGGTGTGTTTAATTTATGGGGAATATCTGTTCCTCTTCCTCTTTTCTGCTTCCTGGAAAATCAGTAATGGCTGGAGCTCTGGCAACCATCCTGTGCTAATGAGGTGACCTTAGTGGAGAGACACCATGAACATCTGAGCAGCAAGATAGGACAAACTCTAGATGACTTACATTTTGAAATATTCTAACATTCCATTATGACTGATTCTATGCTTTTTGAACAATTTCTATATTGCTTTAGTCACTCTCAAGTTGTGCTTTTTTTTCTGTTCCTTATAGGAAAGAAAACAATCCTAGCTAATACAGATATTTATTGGAGAGCACCTAAAAAACACAAAGAAGCATATAAAATAAAATGTAAACCATGCAGAATTTCACCATAAAGAAGTATCTACTGTTATTATTACTGTTTTTAATTACTTAATTTCAGTATTTTTTCCTGAATCTTGATATAGCCTTTTCTTTTTTAAAACAGTGATGTGGTCATCATTAATGTCACTTACCAGCATTTGTGGTAGGATTTTTTTGTCTTCATGGTAGGATTGTCTTCATGGTAGGATTGTCTTCACGGTAGGATTGCCTTTCTTTGCACACTGTGACTGGGTGAGACTACATGTCCAGTTCTGGCCAGTAAACTGTGAATAAGAGCAACTTGGGGGCCCAAGCATTATATTGTCAATGTAAGTCCTTTTAGAGCTTTCTTTACTCTCTTTCTAGAAACCTAAAATGTCCTGGCTCATTACAGCTTTGTCAGTCTAGACTACAAAGTGAGCAGGGTCTCCATTTTAACATGGTGGACACGTAGTGGGAAGAAATAAAAATCGGTAACTTTAAGCCACTGAGATTTGGGCTTTCAAATAGATGTAGATACAAATATAGGTAAGAGGAAATTTATTATAGGAATTAGCTCATGTGATTATAGAGGCCAAGAAGTCACAGGTTTGACTTTCTGCAATCCAGAGAACCAGGAAAACTTGTGATGTAATTCAGTCCAAATCCAAAGGCCTAAGAACCAGGAGAGCTGATGGAGAGAAGGGAGACCTTGAGATTGTGAGAAATATGCCCATTGCCCCCAGTTAAAGGAGGCACACGGAGACTCAGAGCATAGTGACCTGAGGCTTTAATTAATGTTCTTGCGAGAGCCAGTGTCTGACGGACAGGCACACTATGAGAGGTTGCAGCAGACAATTTATTGCCTAGCATGAAGTCCTTCCCCTGATTCCTCGTTGGCTGAGTACTACACAGGTTACAGCCTTATCCAGAAGTAGCCTATGTTTATGTAAGGCGAAAAAGTAGTCTGATTGGAACAAATGTGTGTTCCCTGAGGTGATGCAGAGACTTCAGTTCTTTGGGGCATGCTCCTTGCAAAGCCCTTGAAAAATAAGCCTGTGAAATGGAGAGGGGAACCAGGAAGTGAAGCGTCTAAGGGTTTGGGTCCCCACTGTTGTGGGGAGAATATTTCATACATATTTCCTATCGGTGGTAAACCTATTGTTAACTAGACAGCACAGCTTTTATTTGGTATTTCCGATCATCTCACTTACTTCTTACAAGATGGAATAAGTCTTGGTCCAAAGACCCTAGATCCAGGGGCACCATTGTTTAAGGACAGTAGAGGATGGATGTCCCAGCTCAAGCAAAGGGAGCATATTCCCTTTCCTCCATCTTTTTGTTTTATTCAAGCTCTCAGTGACTTGAATGATGAAAGGAGACCTTTCTTACTTGGTTTGCCAATTCAAATGCTAATCTGCTAATTGCTTTTGAAGACACTCTCAGAGACACACCCCAAAATAATATATTACCAGCTATTTGGGTATCCCTTAACCCAATCAAGTGGACACGTAGGATTAGCCATTACAATGTGTGAAGTGCTAATTGTATAAATTCCGAAATCCTCATAAGTATTATTTTATACAACTTGACTCTTTACTGCTGCACACTAGCAAGGTCTTTGGTCCCTCAGGTGAACCGTGTGGCTTCCTATTGCATTGCTTTCCTGCACACTATTGAAAGGGTCCTGAACATCCCCCCTCCTCCCCCCAGGTTTGTCCACTGATCCTTAAGATCTCAATTTAAATATCACTTACTTATCAAGCCTTTCTCTCAACTCAAGGTCCTGGCTGCCTTTAATAGTCTCTCCTGACACCCATACTTCTGATTAGTTGTTATTACCATTACCATAAATTATTCATTAGGCAATTAAGTGTTTAACTCTTCATCTTGCACTAAAATAAAAACCTTATGAGGGCAGGAACTTTATGCTTTGCTTACTACTTTATCCCTGATTTTTAGAACAGAGAATGAACACTGGAGTTTAAAACAGAAGTATTTTCATCAAAGCCAAGGTTACTAAACATTTTCCATTTTAGAAAAACTTTGTCTCTTCGTTTTCTTTCTTTTGAATTTCTAAATTATAATATCTTTTTAAATTTCGAGTAGGTTGCCTTTGAAGAAAAGCTAAATTTATTCAGTTTGGAATAAATAAGAATATTGTGTAAGGGAAAGAGGATATTAAAAACAAGTTTCATATTTACCTGAAGAAAAATGATAATAAACATGATAGTATTTCTGTAATATCAGTTTTATTAATAGATACTGGGAATGAGATGGTGTTGATTTTGGAAGCCAAGGATGGTTTCCTTTCAAAGAGTAACCAATAAACTTTCAGGTAAATGAAAACCCGAGAATCACATATATAGTATTGACATATCAGATGAAAGAACACTTTATTATTTTAGATGTTCTGTAGACACAATCTCCAAATCTTATGAGAAGCATCTCATTTTCCAAACCACAACCTGAATTTTAAAGTATCAACACCACAAAGATAGAGCGGCCAGAGGAGTTGTTCTAGCTTTGTACATTTCTGTTGGAATGGGTAGGTGTTTTCCAATGCTTATAGGGCTTTTAAAAAATTACATTTTTAGCTTCAAGGCAGATGACAGTAACTTAACTGGCATGCTTGCCAGGTGACTTCTACTTTTGCCTCTTTGGCCAGGACGATGTCAAATGTTTATGTCTTGCTCTAAGGGTAGCATGGAGGTTAGTGTTTTTAATTAAATATTTTGTCATGTAGAGTAAAATTGAACTTGTGGGTTAATAAGGAGGGGGAAGTGGTCATTGGGTGGGCAATTATCTATGTTTGTTGCAATATCTTTTAATAATAAAAATAAATTTAATAATAACAATAGGAAACCATGGTAATAACCTATCCTAAATGCTCTATTGTTTATTAAACCACTGAATTTGCACAACAGATTAATGAAGAAGGCATTATTATTTATCATCCCTTTTTACAGATAAGGTAGTAGACTGATAGAATGATTAAATAACTTGCTTTGTGTCACACAGCTATGCGCTATAGGCACACCAGGTTTTGAATCTAGCAGCCTGGTTCTGGATGGTGACCCTAACCACTCCACCACAAAAGTTTAAAAGTAAGTGAAGATAAGTCTTAAAGCGCATGCATGTATATTTGTATATTTTAGGGCTAAATATTAAGCTTCAGCTTGTGTCAAGAATGCAAAGTTCATTGGAGAAAATCACTGTAAGTTTTTATTTAACTTTGACCATTTTAAAATCTCTTTTAAACTATTTTAAAGAATAGTTTGAGCGAAATAACTAATAGAATTAAAGTGTATGAGGAATAAAACAGAACAGAATGGGTGATATACACAGACACCATATGGATGCAATGAAAAGCAAGGCTTTCTCTTATCGGTGCTCAAAGTCTCTAGTCTCTCTTCCCACAGGCAGCTACTCTCATGTCAGAGACTGTTGGTATCTGCCAGTGTCCAAAAGTTGCCTCCTTGCTTTCTGCACTGACCTTCTAAATTTTACCTGGCTACATGGAAGCTTGACTCAGCGCTATTCTTTCTGGCCTTCTTAGCTTGTAGCTAGATGTGGACCTTTGACTAAACCTCAGCCGATGGGAAATTAGTAATGTGATATGATGTGTGTAAATTCCAAATTATCTTTTTTTTAAAAAGGAACATGATTTATATTCTGTTTTCTCTCCTTCCATGGGTTATCATGTGACTGAAGTGGTGGTGATCTACCTCAGTTTTTCAGACAATGACAGAACAAATGGAATTGTCCCTGGTTTAGAGCAGAATTTACCTGTCTCCTATTCTACAGCTCAATTCTAGACCATTATTGAAGACAGAAGTGAAATTTTCCCATTTGAATTAATACACAGACGAAATTGCTGTAACGAAAGGTCACCAGAAGAACCTCTTTAATTCCTAAAATTATTTCTCAGTTCATTTGACAATGGCTAATGATAATATATAAATACATGTTCTAGTTGCATAAATATCTTTACATTTTGTAAGCCTTAAATATCCAGCAGGAAACTTTGTTGATCAAATTTCTCATATGTCAACACTCTTCATCAAAGGATAAGGTTTAACAGGTTCTTTTTTTAAAGATAACATGTAAAGAAGCAAAAATGAATAAATGATTTTGCTTTTCTGGACGAAAGTCTGCCTTTAGCCTTTTTAGAGGTGGGTATTATAATGTAGACTCTCAAAATGGATTTGGCACTGTTTTTTAAACCTTCATACATGGAACAATGTAAGGTTCTTATATTTTTGAAGTGAAGAGAGCAAACTGGCTTTGTGGAGTGTGTGTGTGTGTGTGTGTGTGTGTGTGTGTGTGTGTGTATGACTTTTTGTAGATGCTTCAATATTAAGTGACCAAAATAAGACAAATGCCACCAGCACTGAGAACATTTTTCCTTTTAATCCGCTTTATTATTATAGTTCTAGAGATTATTTTTTAGTTCAAATAAAAAATACTGTTAGTTTCATAACAGTAAATTGACAAAATTTGAATTGGTTAGACCCACCTTTGTTACAAAGCTCATGTCCAAGCCCATTGATCCCACTGTCTCTTAGTTCTCACCTTTCTTTGCCAAGAAGGCCCAAGCATATTTCTTAATCTCTGACATCTTGCATAAATTCCCTAGGAAACAAGGAGGAATTAAAAGACAGGGATCAAAATATGTTCAATGTATTTTTATACACTATTTTATTTCTTTCATCTCTATTTCTTTAAAGTTTTCATTACCTGAGTTAGTGTTTATTTTTGTAGTGGTTGCAATTGCTTTTCATATAGAGCCAAACACCTTGCAGAAAAGAAAAATGTAGTTCAAGGGCAGTGCATGATTATAAAGACTCATTAGAGAAACAATAAGGAAAACAAGAATCTAAAGGCACATGCCAGTTTCATCCCAGTGCAGAGGATGAAAATCTCTTTTTGTTTCTCCCTGAGTACAGTGGGGTGTTTTGTTGTTTATAATTTACTAAAGTAGGTTGGCAAAGCTGGTTGAGAAAGTAAATTCTTTTTTTTTAACTTTTCTATGAGTTCATATTTAGTAGGGACTAAAATATGTGTATTTGATGGGAATAACAGTGAATATTACATAGCTCTGGATTATGATGTATGGAACTGACTCATTATTTTACATCCACAGATACTATTAGTAGTTGAATATATAAAGTTGAGGGAGTGAAGCCCGTAGCACTGAAGCTTCTAAAGCAGATGTCAGTCTCAAATTTCGATGAATTACTATAAATATGTTTAAGAAAGGAAGTTTTAAAAAAGATCTCAACAGTCTTCATATATTTTGACTCCAAGTATGAAAATTTCTGGGTGAGCTTTAAGCTTTCTTTTCCCCCCTTGTTACCACAGAGGGGCTGTGAGCCTATTATTTATGAACTTAGCCTTTACCTGATTTGCACTAAAGTCAGGAGGGTAGTATCCTTACCCAGAGGTTTAATTTCACAGAGTAAGGAGAAGTTGACCTGCCACCTTCACTGTCTGCCATCTGCCCTGCTCTGCCTCCCTCCCCTGTGGCCACTGTCACCACTGTCCACCAAGCTTCACAGCACCTTTCGAGATTTTAAGTGAGTTTCAGAGAGCCATTTACTTATAACCCAAAAATCAGCAATAGTGTTTTTTAGGAGTAAACAGCTTCTTTTCCCTGGGTCCAGGGTGTTTTCTTAAAACTTCCTATCTTTCCCCCACATATCCCAACACTTCTTGGTCTCTTACATACAAGCCATTGAAAACCAAAAGGGCTGCTTTACCTGTCTACCTACCGTGTGATACCAATTTGGCTCTGATGCCTGGGTGCTGAATGTCAGCACACAACGCTTTCTTCCTCCTTGCCACTGCGCCACCGCCTGAACGTTCTTGGCCACCACTGTACTTATGTTGGAGTTTCTAAATTTTACCCCTCTCCCACATCTAACTCCATATTCCCTGGGACTGCAAAAGGTTGGAATTTTCTCCCTTCATGTTCCTCTCTTGACTATCCTTGCATAAACTGAGAAGTGTGCCAAACATCTGTTTCAGTAATACCAGGATTTCAAACATGTTTCTTGTTGCAAAATCCTATTTTAAGAGCAAAAACAGCTGAATATTAACAATTTCTTTCTATTTTTGTTGCTCTTATTAATTTTGTTAAACACATCTCTGAACAGATGGGCTACCTTTGGCTTTTGGGGGAGAAACTTATATTAGGGAAATGAATATATATGCAAATGTACATATGGGAACATATATAGATAACAATACACTGATTTATTTTTTAATATTAACATATGTGTGTACATAATTATGTATACAGGGAACAAGATCATGTGAGGTCTGTTAGTGTTATCTGTGGGTGCTATGGAATATGTGGAAATTGAGTTAAATCTGACACATACATAGTATGAATGTAAATAAACAGGTAGGATGTGGCACGTGAGGGCCACTTGGATACTATTTCTAAGAACATGATCTATAATTTTAAACCATATGAAGAGTGACTATTTATATAAACGGATATAAAGGCATAGAATTATTATAGGGACTCATTTTATTTTCTCTCCAAAATGTCATAGAAAATTTCTACAAACATGTAAAAATAAGAAAGACAAGATGTTAAACCAAGGTGGTAATTATTTTAGTGTTGTTTGAAATGCATTCTTTTCTCTAATTAATCGGTGATTTTGTTGTCTGCTAGTACTGACTAGGGGAAGTGTGGAAGTAGGTGCCAAAAGGTTTGGAAGCTTTTTTAAGGGAAGAAAGGTTAAAATTGGAAAAAAGAATCTCCAGATAACTTGATTTTCCCATCTGCAAATTGGAAAAAGATCATCCTTACTCAGTTTTAAGAGCAGAAAGCCTCTCTAGAGTTTGCAAAATACTAGGGTTTCTGGAAAATACATTCAGAGCCATTATACACTGTAAAGTCTCTTCTCAGTAGTTGCTTATTTTAAATTTAAGAGCATTGTTGTTTTTTTTCTTCCCACTTAATTTTGTACTAGTCCTGTAGAATAATGTTTATTTTTAGCCTTTGATTTTGATGTAAATGTGAGTCAGGAAACACAATTTTTCTCAAGAATTTTCTATATTTATGTATTTATGTTTGTTACATATCTGTTTATAATGTAAAGTAATACATATTTTCAAGACTGTTTTCACCTCTCCAATTTTTCCTTTATTAGCTAATAAAGTTTAAGTGTAAGAAGATGTATGTGATAGGAAGAATAATGTCCTCCCAAAGATGTCTACTTCCTAATCCCCAGATTAGGGATTAGGGATTATGTACCTGGAAAGAGGGAATTAAAGTTATTAATCAGTTGACCTTGAACTAGGGAGATTATCCTGGATAATATGGGTGGTCCTGTGGTAATGGGGGGAGGGGTCAGAGTCAGAGATGCAAACTGAGAAAGATCAGCAATTGCTGGCTTTGAAATGGAAGTAGGTTATGAACCAAGGAATGTGGAACCACTGGAAGTTGAAAAAAGCAAGAAAATGGGTTCTTTTCTAGAACTTTCTAGAAGGAAAACAGTCCCATCAAAACCTTGGTTTTATCACAGCAGGATCCATTTCCAATTTCTTACTAACTGTAAGATGATAAATTTGTGTGGTTTTAAGCAACTTAGTTTTTGAAATTTGTTTTAGCACCAATAGAATCTAATAGAATGTGTTATTCAAGTGCGAGTATTTGTCTCATGTAGGTATTTGAAATTGGGTTGCAATTATTCCTTTTAGTTGAGTAACTTTGAGCAAGTTACAAAATTTCTGCAATGACACATATGCACATCTCTATTTGTATTATCTTTCAGGATGTAAAAGTAAATAAAATATATGCTCGTCTTAAAATCTAAAACATACGTTAAATTCTTAATATGAGCTAGCTGTTTTATAGATGAAATCAGATTTCTTAGGAAAAATAAAGTCTCAATTTTTAAAAAATGTGTAATTATTTATTTTGAAAGAGAGAGAAAGCGAGAGAGAGAGTGAGCGAGCACAAGCTGGGTGAGCACCAGTAGGGGCAGGGCAAAGGAAGAGGGGGGGAGAGAATCCTAAGTAGCATCTGTGCCGACAGCAGGGCTCAATCCCACGAATTGAGTGACTTGAGCTGAAATCAAGGGTCAGAAGTCCAACCAGCTGAGCTACTCAGGTGCTCCTAAAGTCTCAATTTTTAAGCAGTTTATATTCAAATCTAGGAGACAGACATTAAAATGAACAAATTAAAGTAGAAGATGATATTATTATCATAGAAATAACAGCACATTCTTAGGGAAGGCTAAGGAATATACAAAAAAGTCATTGCAGGGATTAGATTTTGAGAGATGATAAAGATTTTGCATGGTGAATGTTTTATCTGGAATATCATCAGTTGTTCTTCAGGTATAGATTTGGTTTGACATATATATTTTTTTTCCATAATATTTTATTGTCAAATTGTTTTCCATACAACACCCAGTGCTCTTCCCCTCAAGTGCCCACCACCATCACCACCACCTGTCTTCCCCCCTCCCCCCTCCCCCCCAACCCTCAGTTCATTCT
>NC_043712.1:46028711-46127808 GCF_006229205.1 Suricata suricatta | reverse complement strand
ACTCAGGTATCCTTGAGGTTCTATTCCTTCTGGAGTTCGTATTTTCTCCTTCCGCTCTCTCAGTTGAACGTAATATCCTTCACCGTTCGAAAAACAGTGCGGAGGGAGTTTACAGAGCTCCCTTCTTCTCCGCCATTTTGGCTCCACTTGACATATATTTTTAAATGATGTTAAGGGAATTTTTATTTGTTCCCTTAAATTATTTTTTAAAAATCAGGAATGCTTTTTAATTTTACCAAATAACATTTTTGGTATGTGTTGAATTAATTAAAGATTGTTATTCTTTGAGTATTCCAATTCTTGGGTGAAACAGTGCAATTTACAAATTGCAAACAAATATATTTATAAACAAATATATTGCTGAATTCTGCTCGTAAAGTTTTTTTTTCTTTTAAAACACAATTGAGGTATATTTTACATTCAGTAAAATATATCTATTTTAAGTATAAATTTTGATCAGTCTAGTTAAAGGATTATCAATTTTATTGATTTTTTGAAGACCCAGCTTTAGATGTCATTGATTTTTCTCTATTGTTTGTCAATTTTTTATTACATCGATTTTAGCTCTGATCTTTTTCTCATCTTTATGTTTAATTAAAGTACAGTTGACATGAAATATTTTATTAATGTCAGGTGTACAACATAGTGATTTGACAATTATATACATTATAAAATGTCTGCCACAATAAATGTAGCCACCATCTGTCACCATATAATATTATTGACTAATTCTCCATGCTATGCTTTTTGTCCCTCTAAATTCTTTATCTTAAAAACTGGAAATTTCTACCTTTTAATCTTCTTTATCTATTTCACTCATGCCCTGACTCCCTCTCCCCTTTGTCAACCACCAGTTTGTTCTCTGTTTTTATAAGTCTGTTTCTGTTCTTTGTTTTGCTTTTATATTCCACATATAAGTGAAATCACATAGTGATTTGTCACACTTATTTCACTTAGCATAATACTTTCTAGGTGCATCCGTGTTGTCAGGAATGGCATAATATCATTCTTTTTAAGGCTGCACAATATTCCATTATATATATGTGTGGATGTATGTATCACATCTTCTTTATCCATTCATCTCTCTGTAGACACATAGATTACTTCTGTATCTTGGTTATTGTAAACAAAGCTGCAATAAACACAGCGGTGCATATATCTTTTCAAATTAGTGTGTTCTTTGGAGTGGATCATATGGTATTTCTCCTTTTAATTTTTTTTGAGGAACCTCTGTACTGTTTTTCATAGTGGCTGCACCAGTTTACATTCCCACCAAAAGTTCCCAAGGGTTTTTTTCTCCATTCAACTCTGATCTTTATTACTTCCTTCCTTCTACTTACTAAGGACCTATTATTCCCTTAATTTTCTAGCTTCCAAGATAATTTATTTTAGATATTTATTTCCAAAAGAAACATTTACAAATACTGGGAATTTTCCAAGTGTCTTTTGTTTCTCAGTATTTATTTTAAAATTTATATACAGTAAAATTCACTCTATTTGGTGTAGAGTTCTATGAGTTTTGATAAATGCTTGGAGCTCTCTTAGCATCACCATAAAGCTACAGAACAATTTCATTAATCTCCCCAAATTCCTTTCTGCTTTCCCATTGTAGTCAATGTCACCCTCCACTTCTACCCCTTTACTCTGTGGATATAATCTTCTCATTTGGAGAATTCAAGATGAATTATTGCCCTGGTTCTCTGCTAGTTATTGTATTTCTTTCTTTTTTTAAACATTTTAAAAAATGTTTTTTATTTATTTTTGAGAGACAGAGAGAGAGGCAGCTCGAGCAGGGGAGGGTCAGAGAGAGAGGGAGATACAGAATACCAAGCAGGCTCCGGGCTCTGAGCTGTCAGCACAGAGCCCAACGTGGGGCTTGAACCCATTAACCATGAGATCATGAGATCATGACCTGAGCCAAAGCCGGACGCTTAACCAACTGAGCCACCCAGGCGCCCCTATGTTTCTACTTTCATCCAAGACTTGGTTACCAAGATGAGCAACTACCTGGACTGTAATTTTAGTATCATAATATTCCAGTTTCCAGCTCTACCTTTGTTTCACTATTTTCTCTGTCATCTCCAGTTGTCAGTTTAGTGATTTTAAACACAATTTTGGTTATTGTATATTTTAGTTTCATAATTTCCATTTGGTTCTTTTTTATATTTTTAATTTCTACCCTGAGACATTACTTCTATTCATTTCAAGGCTGATTATCCTTATTAATTAAAGCATAGTTCTAATAACTGTTTTAAAGTTTCAAGTCTTTAATTAAATCTGTGTTGTCTCAGGGTTGGTATGTGTGTATTGTCTTTTCCTTTGAAAGACATTGAAATTTCCTGGTTTTTTGTATCTTGAATAATTTTAGATTGCCTTCTGCACATTTTGACTTTTTTTTTTTTATGTGACTCTGGGTCTTGTTTAAATACTATGGAGATTATAGACTTTGTTTTTATTTTTGTTTTAGCATGCAATTGATCCAGTTAGGCTCAGGTTTCAAGTTCTTATCTTCCTTCTATAAACTGTTGGTCCAATGTCAGTTTATTTTAAAAAATCTTTTCAGTGGTATTTGGATCTGTTCCACATGTTTGCTATCTAGTGGCTTGTCTTGGATTTGGGAAATGCATCCTGAAGTTAAGACGTTGGTGTGTTGCTTTGGGTCAGATCCAACCATATGCAGCTCAAGGCTATCCCTAGAGTTCATATTTAACTTTACAGGGTCACTTGAGGTTTTTCTCTGCCTAGTCTCTCCAACATCTTCTGCCTCTCAAGCCCTCCTCCTTTCCCTGGTCTTCCGGATAAAAAGACATGGCTTTAGTTTACCTCCTTTGTTACAAGTATCTTGAAGTTGCATCTCTGAGACCATGAGGAAAGAAGTTAAAGGGGAAAAAGGGAATTGGGATTTTTCACATGCTTTTGAGACCACACTTCAACTGATCTACGGAAAAGTTTCCACTCTTCGGGGTTGTGGGTGCTTGTCTAGAAATCACTGCCATAGGAATGGCTGGGCTGGAAATGAGAAAGGAATAAAGAAAAAATCTAGAGGATTTTAGAGTCCTTTATTTCCTGTCTTTGGACAGAAAAAATGGGGCTTCTCTTGAGACTCTTTCTGTCTATACCTGGTGCTCATTTCCAGTTTTTGTGCTGTCTTTGAGCTCAGGCTTGGAGATACTTGAGAAAGGAAAATCTCACTTCTGGGTCAGTGATACTCCTAGCTCTGATTTCCTTTCCTAATTTACTTGCTACCATTTGTCTTACCAGCTCTTAACATACATGCTCCATGAATCATCTCCTGAGTTTTAGTTGTATTCAAGGTCATTAAAAGGGTAGAGAGTAGTTTATTTTCACTGGAACTGGAATCTGGAATCATTTTTAAAAACTGAAGGAAGTCAGTGATAAAGAAGAGAGGCAATAAAATGATACAAAAAATAAAAAGGGAGCTGGAAATGCTAATAAAATAATGAAGAATAAGTATGGAAATGAAAACCATTATCAAAGTTATAATTCTTTCTATGAATAGATTAAATTTGGCATCTGTAAGTAACTAAGGTCAAAGGATTGATAAAGAGGCTAAGGAACATTGAGTAACTGGACAGACACTATGTGGTAGCTGTAGCTTATATACTAGTTTGGATTCTTATTATTGGTGTTGGGAACGAGTACTATAAGGAAAACTAGAGGTTTTGTGTAGGCAAATGGAGGTATGAAATCAGAATTGTGAAATCAGAATTTTTTATATTAAAATGATTCCATCTTTATTTATTGTCTGATGAGATCTAGGGAAAGTCTGGTTATAGAAATGTCAAATGGGATTTTGATGACAGTCTTGTTCTATTGATGAAGTATTGAGAAATAGCAAAAGTAGATTTAAAATTTAGAAATGAATACAGATATTTGGCCACTGAATAAATGACTTATAATATCAGAGACTGTTTATTTAGTTGTGGTAGCAGAAGGTAGAGTTAGAGATAGCATTTGCTTTAATTCAAATTAGCAGAAGCCTTGAATTTAATTTGATTCCTTAGGTGCCAATAGAATTAATACATTAAAAAAATAACATACAATAAGAAATCCATAGCTTCATTTGTCTTGGCCATTATTTCTTTATCCTGGGTACAAGAGAGTGTTTACAGGTATGCCAGAGGGCTAAGACTAAGCACAATAAAGGTGTCTTTTACCTTTATAATATTACCAAAATTAGAATGCAATCTATCAATTATTAATTGTAGACAAAATGAATCCTGTTTTGAGTAATCATGGTGTTTCTGTTTTTGGTCCCTATTATTTCTTCTAGGATTTCATTCTGATTTTTTTTTCTTTTAGACTTTAAATCTAGACCTTCTTTTCCTATGCATGTTGTTTAACTCTTACCCATATCTACTGAACTTATTTAACTAAGTCCACTTAGCTTTAAACAGTCTTCTTTCTTTTTCTATATGGTTATTTCCTAAGCACTATATCTTGTTTTTTCAATCCTTTGATTCTCCTTGGACTCAAACTTAATCTATCCTCCTCCTTCCCAGCTTTCCTGCAAACTATCTCATGTTTTTAGGGAAAAAATAAATCATAGGATCATATTAGTTGCCAAACATTTACCTCTGGATGAATGACATAATGACACTTTTAAGACTCTCAGATTTGCCAAATGTTCAATGTAAAATCATCCAGCAGTCGGAAAGGGAAATCATCTTTGGGGAGAATTCTATATGTATGTGTGTACATTATTTATAGAGCCTGATAATGTTTTACTCAAATTTATGCATTGTATTAATGTACTGGTAAAACCTAAGGTATAAACTTCAATTCTCATGAGATAGTAAGATAGAATGACATAACAATAAAACAGAAAGGAAGTACATTGACCCAGGTGTCCAAATGTTTACATCCCATCAGAATTAAAATCATTTTCCAGAATTAATTTCTTTCTAACTGTATCTTCTAATGTATTAGGTTGGCATTGCCTAGGTCTTCCACACAGATTAGAAATGGTCAACCATCACGATTCTAATAAACTTCAATTTCAGTGTTCTATACTGAACAATAATGAACTAATCTGATCTGTGATGATTCACATATTAATAGGAAGCAGAGGAGGGTGTTTTAGTATGGCTCTGACTTGGATTTTATTTAATGTAAAAATAATACTGAACACTGAAAACACACACACACACACACACACACACACACACACACACACACACACACACAGAGTTCTTCTTTCCCAGACTCACAATTTAATAAAGACTTAAAGAAACATTGAGAGTTAAACCATTACCTGACATAACATAGTTTTAATTCCTAACAGATAAATTCATTTGTCCAGCACTCCCCCCCCGCAAAAAAAGGTACATAGGAGTGTAGGAACTAAGACACATGTTGCTTTGGTTTAAATTCTAACTCTGTTATGAATTACTTCAATGTGTAACTCATAAGTCAAGTGAGTTACATCATCTCCCTTGGCCTCTTTTTACATGTTTAAAATGAATTTGCAGGGGCACCTGGGTGGCTCAGTCTGTTAAGCATCTGACTTTGGCTCAGGTCGTGATCTCACGGTTCGTGAGTTCAAGCCCTGTGGCGGGCTCTGTGCTGACAGCTAGCTTAGAGCCTGGAGCCTGCTTTGGATTCTGTGTCTCCATCTCTCTCTGACCCTCTCTGGTCACACTGTCTCTCTCTGTCTCTGAAAAATAAAATAAATAAATAAATAAATTAATAAATAAATAAATTAAATAAAATGAGTTTGCATTAATTTCTGCAGTTATTTATTTACATCTCCAATATTCTATAATTATGTAAAATATGTTATAAATGTTTGAAGGGATTTTTATAAAATATCGTTTTTTGGATAAAGGTATACATTTCAGTTTTTATTTCATACTTTTATTTAATTTAGTATTCATATTGATGAAGTAATTTTATACTCAGGAAAATATGTTTACTAGCCAGTAGCTGGGATACAACAATCATGGGAACAAGCTCAGTGAAGTCATGGCTACACTTAATATTATTTTATAAAATGGATTGGAAGTGTAAACAATTAGAAATCTATTTCAATATTTTAGGTAAATTTCAAAATTTTAGGTGATTGAAGACATTGTAGCTACTGATGCAAGTAGGAAGGTGTGATGTAAGATATGTGAAGAAGACTCACTAATTTCTTTATTTAAGCCACAAGTGTATACTTTAAGAGGAATTGATATGTAAAGAGAAGTACAATTCTGGTTTAAAGTTATTAGCATATCTTATGTTAATATGTTGGACAAAACCAAACGTGCTAATATTTAAGTTCTTGTTGAATATTGGTTTAAATTTATGTGGAAATCAATATCAGATTTCTGATAGTTCTTATAATAATCACTGTTACTGTGGTTTTCTATGAGGTGGTTTCTCCTTCCCTTGGGACAGTTTGAAAATTTGTCGGGATGACACTCATTGTTCTAATAATTGGAGGTAGTACTACTGGTGTTTATTGGGTGGCATTCGGGATGCCAGATGCCTTTAATGCTCAAGAGAGGTAAACAATAAGTTGTACTCTTTCCTTCACAACTTTCAAATATTCCACACAATGTTAATGTGCATGAAATACCTGTTTATAATTTTTGAACTGAAACAAACTCTAAAACAATTTTGCATAGTTTAAACATAAGTGATTTTCCAAGAATGCTAGTATTGTGAGAATTGGAAGAGGCCATATTTTTTTTTGCTCTTTACCTAGAATTTATTTAATCATTTTAGAAAAGCATGCTACTCTCGGCAATGCTGCTCATGATATTACAACACACCCGACTGAGTCCGTCTGCCCCGGTAATTGTCACATCCCTCGTGATGAAACACGTTCTACACATATGTTCAAGCATTCTACTGGTGTAGCCCAAACATTTGTATTGAAATACATAATATTTTTAAATACATTACTTTATATCACAATTATATTGCTCTTTAAAAAAAAGTTATGTGTGTAGGTAGATTGCATTATCTATGAATTTCATTTTAGGAAGTTAAAAGTAAGTTCAATGCTTCTTATATAAAGGGGCATTGAGTCTGATAGGGTTGAGAACCACAGCCTTAAGGTATAGAAAAACTTCATTGTATTTTAGTGGTGAAAGAAAAATTAGAATTCAACGTACATAGCAGACAGACCACTTCAGAGTTTGAAGACTTGAGTTCTAATACAAGTTCTGACATGAGTCAGATTACTTCTGAAAATTGTAGTTGGCTTACATGTAAATTTTAAAAGGTAGGATGACTTAACAATGAAGGGAATAGACTTTTTCTCTGTTGCTCTTAAACCAAAATAAGTAGCTAGAAAATACAGGGAAATGGCATATTAATTAGCATGGGGATGAACCCTCAAGTAATTAGAGCTATGCAAAAATGGAATCAACATGCATTTAAGGTATTTCAACCAGTGTCTGGTTACCTATCTGCTATGGCTGGTATGTTGGGAAGGGAGAAAATTCCATAAAAGCTTCTCAACCAGAGACGCACATCAAAATCATTAATGGAGCTTTTATAAATCAGGAATTTATAATGGAAGTAGTGGCATATTTTCTAGAGTTTCATGTTTGATTCTGGTGCCCATTCCAGATGAAAAACAAAGGAGTTAGGTTACCTCTGGTATTTTCTCTGGTTAGAAATTATTTTCTTACTACTGTATAGAGAGTTACCTCTAATTTAGAAATCTTGTTTTAGAGACTGCTAAATTGTCTCTCACCAAGTGGTATTTAATTCATATATCTCATGCAATTATCAGATGTTGTAGAATCTTAGAAGATTTAGAATGATTTTAGAAGATTAGAAGATTTAAAAGTTTTTATAGTCTGGGTTAAAAGTAAGAATTCATTGATATGACCAATAATCCAAAAGAAATGTTGAAACTTAATGGAGATCCTTTATTTAATCTTGCTCTCCAATTTCACCATGTATTCTATAAACCAGGTTTTCAGATCATTGTAGCCATCCATGATTGGCTCAGCTGTCAATGAAGTCGCTCTCTATAATACCATGATACCAAGTCTCTGAAGCTGTTGCCTACTCTTTATTAAGCATGTCATAGTCTTATATTAGATTTTTTTAAAAAAATGAACTGAAGTTACTCATGGATTACTACCCGTGGGTACAAACAAGTTCACATTAGCAATATTGCTTGAATCTTATTAGCCACTGTTTGTATAGTAATAGGAGTTCAGTCCCCATTTCAGAGCTCCAAGTTCTTCCCAATACGTTGGGGGATCCATAGGGCATGACAACATTCCGCAAAGTGAATCTGAGCCATTGCTCATCCCTGAATGACTTCTCCCTCAACTGTTAATTCCTATTGCTCACTTTGGCTCATTGTGGCTGCTACCATTTTCATGTAGGACACTTATTTGGGGTTGGGAGGTGGAGACAATTTAGTTCCTCTGGATATGGATCCTTTCTGTGAGACTTTACTGTGCTATCATAGTGTGCTGTGTATGCAACCACATCATTCACACAGAGGCTCTTCAGCCTTCTTGTAAAACAAAGTGTGTGTGGGTAGAGGAGTAATATTTACCATCACTCAGCAGGCATAGTCACATTGATTTGAGCCAGGACTATTCTACACTAGCTCATATATTTGACCTACCATGGTGAAGTTGGGGGGGAAATGAGGGAAGGGTTAGAATAACTGAAGTTTAGACTAGATTTTGTGACTCACTTTGTAACCTTAAATGAATCTTTTTATTTATGTGACCTTAGTTTCTTCATCTGCAAAATATCAAAAGTCTGGAGTAGATTATCTATAAGTGGCCTCCCAGATCTAAGAGTGCATCGTTTTAGGCATAAGCTCACTGACAGAAGAAATTTCATACTATTGTTCTCACTGTCCTCATCCCTCGCTAGCACAATGTTTGTGTGTCTCAGGACCTTGCTTGATAGAGTGATCAAAGTTCTGAACTGTTTGTCCACAGACTTCAGTTTGAGTCCCAGCCCCTGTCCCAGTGAATTCTGTAACTACAGACAAATTATTCACTTAATTTGTTTACTGTACGAGAATGCTCTTGAAGGGGCTTTACATCTGTGGGGAGTGAGGGAAGGTTGAGCTATTGGCTGTATTATTTATATGACAATACGAGAAGATATCTTTTGAATTTTTCTGTCTGTTTTTTGTTTAGCTTCTTACCTTGTCAAAGGATATCTCCAGAGGAGGTTTGCTCAGGTGTCAAATCTCCACTATTTATCATTGGTGTGAAATCTTCTTTCACTGAGTGGGAGAAGGGCAATTTGAAATTGTGTGTGTGAATTATGTTTACTTAGCAAGGCTTTACATGATGCACTTAGGGGGCTTGCATTAAGCTTATGATGCCTGGCATGATTGATTGTGTTTCCAGTGGTTGGACACTTTGCTGGGAGCTGTGGTTATGTCTTGGAAAATCACACTAATCGAATTTGAAGACACTAATATGCATTCTCAAGTAAGAGCCTGGCTCTTGGGGGTTTCATCTAGGTCAGGCCTTATAAATTAAGTGATGATTTTTTTTCCTTAAGTCAGTAAATAAAATTCATCAGTAGCCTTATAGCGCCTTCACATTTCTGCAGCTCAGCCAACCTATGAGTCAAGCGGCATTTTTATCCACTTTAAAGCTAATATTTTGTGGTAGTTGGCAATCCATTTATTAAAAGCAGAAGGTGGGAACACAGAGTAATTTGAGAACAATTTCTGAGATCACTGAAAACCCAGAGAAAAATAATCTTTAAATGTATATCTTAGAAATTGTTGGAGAACATACATTTACTATAATTTCTCTTGTACAGAAAGTAATGCAAAATTTTCTAAAAGCCTTAGGTCAGAAGCAGTTTTAAAATGACAAAATGATGTTGTCTTTTACATTATACTTATTTGTTCATCCACATATTTGAAAATATTTATCAAATATCTATTCTGTGCCAGGCACAGAGACTACATGGAATGCGAGGAAACTGATTGACATGGAAGCAGGCAAACCTGCATCTGAATTATGTTGGCTATTTTAACACATAAAGAAAATAACCTTTAAACCTTCAGAGATTTTGTTTGTTTGCTTGTATTGCTTTTGTTTTTGTTTTTTTTTCTTCAATAAGGGTTGGAGAAAATAAAGCAGATGCTTGGAACCAGTTCACAGGAAGGGTAACAATAGTAGGGTAAGAACTTGATGTCTTCATGTATGTCTCTTTCATGGTATTACTGGGACAATTTTTAAGAAGTATGAAAGTTAAATGTATGGTATTTGGATTATTATAGGTGGTTGATATGTTAGTCACTTTTCACTGTTAGTCACTTTTCTTCTTTAGTGAGAGATAAAGCTGAAAAATGTGGATTGTTTTGGCCACAGATGATCTGGAATCCTATGAGACTGCTATATTATTAATTGTTATATACTAGTACAGTTCTTACTAAGCACAGTGCGTACTGTACAATTTCTTTGTAATGAAAGCAATGAATAAACAGGCAATACAAAGTTATTGAAGATAGAAGAAATCTGTTGAGGATGCTATAGACAGAGATCTTACATTAGATAGGATGTTGGTCTAGGTGACCTTTATGGGAAATAAATGTTTGCAGAACCAGAGAATTAGGGACAGACGCCACTTGAGTATGAAGTATGGTTTGTTGGGGAAGAAAACTTAAACAAAGACTCACAGGGTTCCCAAGCTCTCACCCCATCAGAGGAGTGCTTGGCTGGAATATGGTTAGACACTCAGTGGATAGTGCTGCAGGAGAGGAACCCTATTCCTATCCTGATTTACACTTCTGTAGAGAAACCCAGGGATGGGTCAGAGATCAACTGGTCCACACTGTAACAAAGGGAAGTTTTTGGTCAGGAAAACCTGAGCTTTGAGCTTTGGGAACTCACATAATTGTCTCGGTTAGTGTGCATACTATCCCTAGTATTACTGAGAGACTCCACAGAGATAAAGTGCTTCTAGGCACCTAAGGGAGAAAGGAAGCCGCAGAGATGGTCCAGTACATAGATTGTCTCTCTTCAATGTCATTATTTGTGCTTTGAAACTATCACAATGTCCTTGATGCTGCTGGACCTGGGATTCTTGGTATTAAGAAGAAGCCTTGGGTTTGGTTTTCCTTGGTTGTTTTGTTAATAATTGTGCAAAAAACATCAATTAGTGTAAAGCACTGCTGTTTATGGGGGAATTCCTTAATGTAATCTGAGTTTAGATTCAGCTTAGGAAGGAGTTCATAGGAAATCACAAAGTAAGGGTGGAAGAACTACATGGATGTTAAGAAGACATCTACAGGAAGGATGCTAATGTTGGAGACCCATATTTTGAAAAATGATGTCCATGTTAAAATAAAAGAAACAGACTGATGGATTTGCCTAGGACTGGGGTATCTGCCAATGTTATTATATAGTAGTGACTTGGAGGAGAGAGGGTTAGAATTATACGTAAATTTGGTGGGTTTGCCTTAGGTTTACCTTTCTTGAATTAGGCTATTCTCTCATTAGCTGCTGCACTGAACTGGGAGAAGAGACTATAAAACATGGATTGGATGCTAATGAGTTCCCCCTGCAGGTTGGATTTGTCCTGAGTTCTGGGAGCTACATTGTGAGTGAAAGCCCAAGGAAATCAGTGATATTTCTGCATTTCCACATAATAGATTCAGTATAATCTTGGACATAATTTGTTTCTCTTGGCTAACTAAAGCTAAGCAAAACCCAAATTTCTACTGTCAGACACTTTTTCTCTTAATTATAAGTACTTGTATGGAAAGTTAATTTGTGTGGGTTTAATTTATTTACATATATTTACATTTGGCTCATTAAAATGTTCCTTCTAAGAGTTGTTTGCAACTGTTTGAGCATTTTAAGTCCTTTTGGAAAATGAAAACATTCTTTTTGCCAAATAAGAATAAATTTAGAAACCCCCAAGTTTGGGTTGTAGTTTGACTAGGTTCTAAATATGGGAAAATATTTTATGCTGTCCAACAGTACATATACAACAAATGAAAACAGAGCACCAAAGTGAGTGGTGAGTCTCTTTTCTTTGATCTGCATGTGTACCTCCCCTACCCCTTAAAGAAATTGATAGACTCCAGGTAAAAACACCGCCACTGCACAAAAACTTGCAAGAAAAAATGCCAGATAGACTTAATTTGTGAAAATGTAGTCACTTGTCAGGCATTTGTTAAATACCCACTTTGTACAAGACATGGCATTCAGTTCTAAAGCACCCAAAATTTGTATGAAACATGATCCTTGCTCTCAAAACACTTACTATCAACTAAAACTTTAGAGTTACTTATTATGACTCGGATACAAATCTATCATTCCTAAACCTTCCTGTCTTATTGTTTCATCTTATCGTGACCTAATAGCAGTTGTCATTTATTGGTCCCTTCTTACCTTTAGCCTATGTGCTTAGAGTGTTAGATGCATCAAATCATATGGCCACCTTTAATGGTAGATGTTATTATACCCATTTAACAGATAGAAGAAAGATTTTGAGAACATGATTAACTTTCAAAGGGCTGTCTGAATTGATGCCTTAACTCATTATGTTTGCCCTCTTTCAAGTAGTTGAATGAATTAATAAATATATCTTTAGGAGTGAAATCTGGGTAATAAAGGATTATACAAGATAATTTTTCATATTTTATCTAGAAAACAGTGGTCTTTAATAAAGAAAAAAAAACCCATGATGGGTAGACCCAGTAAATCATACAGAAAACTATTCCTAGCTAATAAAATACAAACAGCAGATTCATGAAACCAAGTATTTAGAGGAAAGGATAAAGTTTAACTGCTTTGTTTGTGATATCTTAATAAAAATATCCAGTCTGATACCACTGGATGATTTCAGTCTACATCCAAAGAGATTTTAGCTGATTGAGTTCAATTAATCTTTTTCTATTCTAACCACTTGATAATGGCTAGTTCAGAAATCCAAATAATTAAAATAGCTTTGCTTTTCTCTGAGCCCTCATAGAAACCACATCATTGGCTCACTGAAGAGTGAATGTTATGTTCTGGGGAAAGAAATCAATTCTGTTAAATTCATTATCTACCTTTTGCCAGAAACAGAATTGGGCAGAAAAGCTGATTGTTTCACCCACATTGCTGGATTCTGGATACGGGATGATTTAGGCTTTAGAAGAAGTAAGATCTCCAAACACAGAATTTGAAATAGACCCGAGGGAATGAAAAGAAACTGTCACTTTCCAGTAGGATGAAAGAAATAGTGTTAGGCGACATTGTTCTCTAAGAGACTCAAATAATTTTGGCTGCCCAAAAGGGTTTTAGTTTTTGTAGTTTCATCTGTTTCCTTCCTAGTAATGATATTTATTGAAATAAATGCATCATCCTAAATCCAAGGAATATCTGTCATCTGCAGTTATGTTGATCTTTCTTTGATTTCACTGGAGTTTCCCATTATGTTTTAAATGTTACATGTTGGTCTAAGCCTGTGACTATTACAAAAGAAATTACTCCATCATTGTTGAGTTACTCAAAAGAAAGTTTCTTTAATAATAAAGCAGATACCTGCCTGGTTAAATGCATCAGTGGTGAAGAGTCATTTTATTGCTTAATTATTTTATTTATCTATTTATTTAAGAAAAGAATGATCAAAATTTCAATTGAAAGCTTAAGTATTGCAGTAAAAACTAAACACGTGGAATTTCTGAAGAAAGTAAGACCTTCTATCAACATTGACTTAAAAAATCATACTATCTACCAGCAATAATAAAAAATGTATATCATTTTACCACAAATACAACAAATTATTTACTACAACAAATACTGATATGGAAATGCTCCTTTCTTTTGTCCATCAGAACCTTAGTGGTTTAAATAGCAAACTAACAAATAACAAAGTGCTCACATTACCTTTCCAGAATGGGTAAGTGGGAGATTCTGTCGTAATCATTCAGGGATTCAGACAGAAGAAGTAGTTACATTCTTAAAATTGCTGATCCCCACGACAGCAAGAAAAAAGAGAGCTCTAGAAGATCTTGTAGTAGTAACTAAATTCTTTCCAGTGAGAGTAAATTCTAAAGTAGTGGCATGCGTTACTTCTACTCACAACTCATTCGTGAAAAGTCATCATCTCTCTCTCATGTCCTTACACATTACTAAGGAAACTAGGAAGGGAATCATACAAATAATCTAGAAGTAGGGAGAAATCTGTGGATGTAGAATTAATAACTAACACAAACACCATTCTTGCCAACAAATATTTTATTTGTTTTTTCTCCTTCCACATGAAATCCACGACTTCCTTTACAAGAGAGACAACTCAAAAAGACCACTTACTCTTTCAAGGTCAAACTCCAGGACCACTAGGTGATGCATGACAGTCTCCAAAGTAAGTTTGAATGTGGCTCCTCTAAATCTAGAGTCCTATGAATTAGAAAGAAAAATGAATATACAGTTGAGGAACCACAATTAATACTTCCATTTATAAGAGAAAGATTGGGAGGCACACAGTGATTTTACTGCTCTGCTGAATGTATAAAATCCCACCAATCAAAAATTTTAAGATCTGTCCTGGAATGAAAAATGTTGCTTAACTAGGTCTTTATTCTGCTTCTTGGAGTTCTCAAGTTCAGTATTCTTTATGACTCCTGGCTCTATAGTCTTGGGGTTCCTTTTTTTTCTTGGTTTTGCTCATTGGTCTTCCCTAAAAGAGCAATGGAGAATATGCACTTTTTGATAACTGAACAGGTTTCACAGCCTGTTTTCTACCTGTAGAAGTTTAGTGCTCATGGGTCATTTTAGATTTTAATAAATTCGAGTCTCTTTTAAGTCCAAACTGATGGTCTTTCTTCTCCTTCTTCTTCTTCTTCTTCTTCTTCTTCTTCTTCTTCTTCTTCTTCTTCTTCTTCTTCTTCTTCTTCTTCTTCTTCTTCTTCTTCTTCTCCTTCTCTTCCTCCTTCTCCCCATTCTCCTCCTCCCCCACCTTCTCCTCCAACTCCTCCTCCTCCTCCCCTCCACCCTTTCTCCTCCTTCTTCTTCCCTCCTTCTTTTCCTCCACCTCCTTCTTCTTCATTCCTTCTCATTCTTCTTCATTTCTTCTCCTTCTCCTTTTCCATCTCCTACTCCTTCCTTTTCCCTTTCCCCTTCCCCTCCTCCTCTACCTCCTCCTCCTCCTTCTCTTTCTCCTTCTCCTTCTTCATTTTTACCATTTTTACCAGATGGTCCCACTCAGAAATGTGTTTAACTTTTCTCTATTTGATTCCAGTAAGAAACATGTGCCAATAACCAACCCATGGTTCTCTTTGTAGTATCTGTTTACCTTTGTTTCTCAACTAAATTGTAGGAATCTTGAGCCTATGAGATTTTGGTGGAGAAGGATATTTTTAATCATCTTTTCAAGAGGGCATTTTGTAGAACTCATTGGATTTTTTTTAATACAACTTTAATTCTTTAAACCTGTTAATTCATTCAGACCTTTAAAAAAAATGTCTGCAATGACCAGGCTCTTGGTTTGATCCTTGCTTAAATTTGATTGGTATTTTCATCCAACATGTTTTGTAAATTTTTATTTACTGTTTTCATTTACAGTTGCTTTTTCCAATGTTACAAACCCCCAATTTTGAACCTGTCCTAATCTTTTTAATTTCTGCTTGGAAACTCATCATTTTTTCCTTATTATTTTAGTAACAGTCTATCAAATGCTGACAATTGTAGCTAGCACTAGATCAGTAGCTAGAAATACTGATGTTCTGTTTTTCCTATACTGTATTATTAACATAATACTGTAGGCCATAAAAAATTTTATAACCACTCATTCATTCCTATATAGGTTAGGCTACTATGAACCAAGAGTACTGATTATGCTAGTCTACCAAAAAGCAATCATATGGCTGCTTCTTCATTATCAATGCATGAGTTGTTATATCTGCAAATAAATGTTAATTTCTTTTTCACATTATCTTATTTTTGAGGTCTAATGTCAACAATATATATAACGTCTACAGTATTTTATATCATAGAAGACAATATTGGTGTAGGTACTGAGAGATGATTCATCTTGTAAACAGATGATGTACACTTAGCTTATAGTGCTGATAAGTACAGTACAGTACTATCAATGTATTTTCTCTTCCCTATGATTTTCTAACTCACTTTGTTGTCAAAATATAGTATGTAATACATGTAACATATAAAATATGTGTTAAGAAACAGTTTATGTTATTAGTAAGGCTTCTGGTCAACAGAGGCTGTTAAGTTTTCAGGGAGATTTTTGACTATGTGGGTGGTCAGTGCCCCTAACCTCACATAGTTCAAGGGTCAAGAGAACCTTCAAAAAGCAACAATAGAGTGCTATATGACTTCCTAACAGAAGCATTGGAAACCAGAAGCCAATGGAATAAAGTCTTCAAATAAGTGAAAGTTAGTAACTTCTAGCCTAGAGCTCAATAACCAGCAAAAACATGCTAGAAAATTAGGGATAAAAAAAAAAGCTACAGTTGTTTGGGTACATTATCTGCATTTCAAGTCATTGTAAGTGATGTTTTTTTATCAAATGCTATAACTTTGGATAACATGAAATATCATCTTTCTACCCTTTGATGTCACTCTTTTCTCTTTTCATACCCCTTAGTCATAACCAATACCAGGTTAGATTTTAATACAGCAGCACTCTACTTCTAGGGGAATTTTTTTTATCAATAAGGAAGACTAATCTATTGTGCTATAAGAATCAACTTCCAAATCTTATTAAACAGCAAAGAGTTCTCACTCTCATACTACAGTTTCATCATGAGTTAACTGAGGGGCTTTTCTCATTTAGTGAAGAGGATCATCATCTCAAATGCTGCTGATCTCTGGGCGGACTTAAGGGACAACCAAAAAAAAAAAAAAAAAGACCAACCCAAAAACCTGCTCAGTGAGGTCTTCAACTCACTGATCAGAACTAAAAAGCATTTGATTACAGAGAAATTTTTCCACATGCTCTGAAAAATAGAGAAAATAAATCTTTGTAGAATGTTGTAGTGACATTCACACTCTCTTCCTTCATATTTTATATCTAGTTGCTGAGCAAATACTGTTAGATTAATTTAAAAATTGTAAAATATCAAAAAAAATCAGAATTTGACTATTTTTCAACTTTTCTGTCATTGCCATCCTGGACCTATATTATTCCAATAGCTCCCTGTTCTTCTCTTTGAGGCATCATTATATAATTTCCCTGGCTAATGAAAATACCTTCAATTTAATTGCATAAACTTTGAGTGTTTATTAGATGCAAGGCATTACTCTAGCTACTGGAAGGAAGGGTATTGTTAGATAAAGGAGAGAAGAAGGAAAGTTACAAAAGATGAAGAGAAAAGTCCCTAATCTCTAAGATTTTATAATAATAAGTAGAAAGTGTATGGCTTGGAAGGAAGAACATCAAAGCTAAAGGAACACTTGGGAGTCACTTAATAGGCATGTAAAGCAAAGTTGTGAGTGAAATTTCAAAGTTTAAAGAGCTATTTTTTTATAATGTTGCCTACCTTTCTTACTAAATAGATGAAGAACTCAAGGTTCAAAGCACGAAGTCAAAAGTAGATGGGTTCTGCTCTGAGGTGAGCTGGGATGATGGTAATAAGCCAGTGGGGAAGAGAAAAAAGTAAGGTCAAAGAGTGACCTGGGTTGGAAGAAATGACGCAATTCCTAGCTTTGGTGTAGGAAATACCAACAGAATGATAGGGAAATGAGATAGGTTTTGTTCAGGCTCAAGGCAATATACAAGGAAGTCATATGTGGTAGAAAAGGCATGCCATCAGGGGATGCAGTTATCCATGAATCCTTATAGACAGCTGATGCTATTATGTAATAGTTGGTCAGTCCATAGGAGCACCAACGTAGAGAACTAGGAGTATAGGCATGTATTTTGGTCCGTCTTGTGGAGTAAAGACAGGACAGGGTAGGAGTGAAGCAGGTGTTTAAAGCTTGAGCTAAACTCAGTAGAATTCCACAGTCAAGGCCTTTGAGCCTAGCACTCTTGGTCACACTGGAAACCAAACTTAAGATGGAAAGGCCTCCAGTCCTCTCTGTTTCTACTGATCCTTAAGTAACAACTGCCTGGGTCATGATTAGTTTAAAGGAGATATGTTGCACCAGGTCTGTAGGTTGAAGCAAGAAACCAAAGTTTAGGAAGGCAGTGACTGACTCAGTGATTTTTCCCAGATTATACAAAAAGTTGGTGGGATCAGCTTGGTTTTCTGACTCTACGTCTTGGGCATTTTCTATTATAGCATATTTTTTAAAAACATTTAAAAGAGAGAGACGACCAAAGCAGAGGAGAAGGCAAAGTAGAAATGATTAATTTGCTTAACTCTTTCATGACAGTTTCAAATATCCTACATCGGAGAGAATTGAGGGTCCCCAGGGGTTTCAGTGTTTTGCTGCAGGCAGGTCACATCACACAGACGCTGATTTGCTCAGGCGTGGCTGCAGCCTGACTCTCTTGCCTGCCAACACAGCACATCCACCTACTGTGCTGCTCTCCCAGTTTTAATTACGTGTACAGATGTTCTTGTTTTGCTTTTGTCCTTTTTCTGTCTGAACTCGTCATTGCCGTGTTTGGACCCTACTTATTATTCTGAAATGTCCTTAGAGTGGGAGAGCTTTAACACACTCCATCATGGGCTTTGGACTCAAAGATGTATGTTTGATTTCAAACCCTCTTGGGCAAACTATTTAGGATTTCTGGTGCGTTTTTCTCGAACAGAGATGATAGTGCTGGTAGGTACTGAGGAGTGGCACAGAGGAAGGGGCTGTCAGGTTAGGGGGCGGTGGCATTGGGCAACAGTCCAGTTTTCTTTTTCCACATCTTACTTTATTCACGAAGAAGAAAGCATGGGTGCATTTTCTCATTTCTTATTGGAAAAAGAAAATTTAATCTGCAGAAGCATCTCCTGCCTTTCCCTAGATTCGATGTGGCCTATTCTTTGCATGCAGATGATCAGCTGTTATGCCAGGTCAAAGTAAACTCTATGTTTTCTATTTGTACCCTGAAGATATTGGGGATGGAGACATCAAGGAAGAAACTGCAGATCAGTTACTGTGACCTGGTGAGTAACATGGATGTAGAGGGAAGGAGTAGTCCTTGGGTCAGGGCTGGACTATGTGACGCCCACCTCCTACCAACAATCTTAATGTTTAATGTTTATTTGACTAGTATATCTCAAAGTTACAGAATTTAAAGGACAAAGGGCTGTCAAATCTCAACAAACATCAACCCAAAGATTGGCTGTTAAAGACAAAGTTTATGCAAAGTACCTAAATTATAGAATATGTGCTTTCCCCATCATTGTTTACATTTAATTTCTTCATTAATGTTAGTGCTCTTTGACGTTTGTTAGAAATTGCAAGGGAGAGGTTCCTGGGTGGCTCAGTCAGTTAAATATCAGTTTTAACTCAGGTCATGACCTAGCGGGTTCGTGGGTTTGAGGCGTGCATCAGACTCTGTGCTGACAGCTTGGAGCCTGGACCCTGCTTTGGATTCTATGTACCCCTCTCTTTATGCCCCTCTCTTGCTCATGTTCCTCTCTCTCTCTTTCTCTCTCTCTGTCTCTCTCTCTCTCAAGAATAAATAAACATTAAAAAAATTTAAAAGCTCACAGTTTCATTAAAAAAAAAAGGAAATTGCAACAGGAAAGCAGAAAGAGTGCATTAAAACCTTGATTAGTGTACCACCTGCTATGCCAGTTCCTATTTAGACATTATCTCTGAAACATTTGCTTTTTCTTCTGTCAGATAAGTAGGGCCGGTCATGAGTTAGTGTAAGCTAACTAGTAAACAAAAAGCTACTAGGTAAGCAGGAGCAATACTAATTCAGGTATCCTTGAAGTTGACCTATGATTCTTAAATCTGGAATTGTACTAAATAAGATGTTGGGTTACAAATTAAAGAAACCAATGCAAGCTAACTTTACAAAGTGGAGTTTTTCAGAAGATTCCTGAGATATCTCAAGGAATTCAAGGAAAAGTTAAAGAACCAGACCTCTGGAAGGGAGGAACCCTTGGAATAATAGTAGGAGGAATAGGTAAATATTGATTCCAAACTCTGCCACAAGGTACCCACTCTCCCCTCCAAGTCAGCTTCTGACCAGGGCACGTTCTCATTTGTCATAACTTGAATATCAGGTATCTGGCAGGTGTGAGTAACTTGACCTTATGGTTTATATGTTAAGCAGACACCTCACAAGTTGTTTCCTATATGTCTTTTAAAAGACAGAGAAGATGTGAAAATAACCTGAGAAGATCATTATGGTGGAAATTATTGGAGCATTCTTTATGTTGCTCAGTTTGTTTTGTATAAAGATCCCAGTGGCAAATTCCTCTTAATGCTTAGATTGGGGGAAAAAAAGCATATTCCTTCTCATTAAGTGGATTGCTTTTCTCGTAGACAATGATCAATATATCATATCCTGTATCTTTCTTTGCCTTTATTTCTACAAAACTCAGAAAGAAATCATCTTCTCTCCTTTTTGTAGCTCTCTTGAATCAGAATTTTTGATGTTTCCCACTATTATTTTCAGATTCTTGTTTTGTTTTGTTTTTCTGGTGCTAAATGATTTTGCTGTTATTATCATCCTTGTTTAAAGTGTTTCAAATCTGTTTTGGAGCAGATGTCATTTAAACTAGTAGAAATCATTCCAAAGTTTTGAGTAATTAATATATTGGAGATCTATGGGTATGCTAAGCTAATTAGTTAAATTTATTTAATTTGATCTCTTTGTAATCTAAATAAAGTCAACTAAATTTGAACATGAATCCTACCTCAGTAACAAATTGGTAACAGAGAGCTCATGTACTTGGAGGCCCGAATATCCTAGTATTTCCTCTGTTCTCTAGTCTTCCCTGGAGGCCCTTATATACTTGGAGGGAATATATAGAACTAGCTATGGAATCTTATGTGTTTTTCTCCATTTAGTTGTGGGCATTGAAATATAACATGTTGGTGAAGAGAATGGACTGTCAACTTAGTCTGATACAAATTCAACTCCCGGCTTTGATATTTGCTAGTTATTCTTGGGTAACTTACCTAAGTTACAATTTATATACCTATAAATATGAGATGTTAATACTCACCCAAATTGTCATATTCATTCAAATAAAATATTTTATATAAACACTTAGCATGACATAAATCAGGAGCTGTATAAATGGTAACCATCATGACTATTGCCATTATTATTGTCTCTACTGCAGGTTATTTAATTTCCAGTTATTTTGCTGATTTTGAAGGTTTTCCTGGTATTGCTTCAATTCTTTTTTTTAAGTTTATTTATATCTTTCTTTATTTATGGATAAAGAGAGAGAGACAGAGAGAGAGAGAGCGAGCGAGCAAGCGAGCGAGCAGGGGAAGGACAGAGAAAGGGAGAGAGAGAATACCAAGCAGGCTCCTCGCTGTCAGTGCAGAGCCTGATGTGGAACTCAAACTCAAGAACTATGAGATCATGACCTGAGCCGAAATCAAGAGATTGACACTTAACTGACTGACCGAAGCAGGCACCCTGGTCTTGCCTCAGTTCTTATTGGTTCATTTAATTTCTCCACCTATTGTTGTGCTGCTCTGTAGTGACTTCTTTTTGATTTCCTTAGAATTTCTTGCTGTATGTTCCCATGGCACTCTGCACTTTTCAGTGAGTTAAAACAATATGTATCATATGTGTGTATAATACTTATCACATGTGTTTATCTCCTCAGATTAGTGTAAGCTCTTAGAGGGATGGGATCATGATGGCTGTGTAGTTCTCTATATTATCACCAGTGCATAGCATGATGTCTGCAGCACAGCAGGGACTCAACAAATATTTATTGATGTGAATCACATTTCTCTGTCACTTTCTCTACTCTGCACTTGGCACTTCCCTGGTCTCACCTTACCTTAGGTAGTTCTGACAGCTTTTCCTCCCTTAAGGCTATTGCTCTTCCTAGTCTCTTCCGGTGCTGTAATTGCATTTCTTTGTTCTCAAGTACTTGGTTACTGTTGTAAATCTTAAAATAAAGAGGGCCATAAAAAGTCCTGTCATTTGAGTGAGAAAAGAACTGAGTTTCTGCGGTGCCACTAGGAAGGGAGTCATCCCAAAGAAGTAAACAAACCAACAAACAGAAACATTGATCCTGAGTGCCCACTTTCTGTCCCTTTAAAATTTCCTCCCAGTGGCAGCCCAAGGAGACAAGAACATCTACATCCATAGGCTGAGTCAGGGCTGCTGTCTCAGCATTTTCACTTATAACCCTTTGCTGCCCACTGCATGAGTTAGTGGTGCATTATCATCTTAACTGCCTTTTAATGGTAATGACGATGTCCTGGAAATTGAGAAAAAAGAGT
Organism: Suricata suricatta; assembly: GCF_006229205.1. NCBI lineage: Eukaryota > Metazoa > Chordata > Mammalia > Carnivora > Herpestidae > Suricata > Suricata suricatta. The sequence goes on along the minus strand of NC_043712.1, from coordinate 46,105,522 downwards.
TTGGCTGTTAATTCCAGGGAGATTATAGGCCAAATAACTACTGTTATTAGTTCCAGGATGATTGCCAATAGTGCAACATCGCTCGGGCTCCATTACTTGTAGTCTTTAGAGCTCTAAGAATCATTGAAATCCCTACACCATTCTGTGTAACTTAGACCAAGACAACCATGATGACAAGCACAACTGGGGTTCAGTCAACAAATATCTAAATTGGGAAATCGTTGCCTTTTAAACAAAGCACTCCTCTAGAAAAATATGTCAGAAAGAGTTTCTCAAGGTTAAGAAATGGTAGGAAAATAAATCGTATGTCTATTTTTTTTGCTAGTTTTTAGCCATTTCTACATAAGTAAGATTCTTTGTACACAACACAGTTTCAGCATGCTGTCTAATTAGGGGCCTTAACATTAAGCCTCAGAAATCTGTGAGTCACACTTATATACAGAATGTATAAGTTTCTGTCTGTTCTTTGGATGCTATCAAGCTCAGTTAATAGAAAGCATCAGTGTGAACTCCAGTGATGTTTATGATGTCTTTTGATTCTTCTAATTTGATACTTTTTCCTTTAGTTTCGACTAAAACACATTATCCCATACATGTATGGGATGAACTACTCAAAAGGCAAAACATCTGAAAATCAAAAAAAAAAAAAATCACATTTTCCATAGCAGTTTCTAAGATTCTTGATATATAAAACTAGTAGTGTGGTATATTGGGAAGGATATGAGTTTTAAATTAGGTATGTCTACTTAGTCATTTTCTAGATGTAAGGCCTTGATCATGTCAATGTCTCTGAGACTAATATTTATCTTGCCATATTTTTGTTAAGACTAAATAAGATAATTTATGCAAAGATCCTTAGAGTTTAGAAATTCGGAACAAGAAGGAAAGACAAAGAGGAAAGAATGGCATTGGCTTAACAAGCTGAGGCTAAATTTTACGGAGACATTGGAAGTCCTAATGCATAGGAACAACAGCAGTACAACTCATCAAAGACAAAAAAGAATTTCAAAGAAGCATTGCTATGGCCTTCAAGTCCCTTCATTATACTAGTAAAGGGGAAGTAAAGATTTTAAGTTATTTGGAATTATAGAAAAATTTCCCAAATGTGTTCTTTTACCAAGACATTGCTTTGAGGCTGGATGGTTGGGGTTGGTATAAACTCTTCTGTAACCATAATTGCTCCTTCCACCTTCCCAAATATCGATTGGTTCACAGGATTCCAAAGCAGAGAAAAATCCATAGAAAGTTATTGGTTTGATTTCATAAGATCCCAGGTTCAAGTTCCTACTCTTTCACTGTCTCACTTACGACCTTAAAAAAGTCATTTAACCTTCCTGATTTTTATTGTTTATTCTATAAATTAGGGAAAATAATACTTATTCATTGCTATAGTGATTACGTAAATTTATACATAAAAACACATACCATGGAAATGTGTTTTATGTTATTTTGTAATATTGATGCTGTAAACTTTAATTAGTAAAGGACAAGAGAAGGAGACTAAGAGCAATGACGATTTCAACTCATTACCATTGTGTGTGAAAATGGTTACTTAAGGGAAGAATTTGACAGGAACTTCATCTCTTTCTTCCTTCAGTTTTCATTCTATCATTTGTCTCTCTTGTTTATATATAAGTTTCTATTCCCAGTGCCCTTCTTCCTTTGGGTCATAACTTACAAAGAATATACTAGAAATGAAAGTAAGAATACAGCTGCATTTTGATAATTTTGTTCATATCTAGAACAATATTTTCTTCCCTCTTTTATCCCAAAGGGCTTTTCTGCATTTATTTTATATGTATCTATAATTATCTGATACACTCTATAAAGTATGCACAAAGATGGAATCAGGGCTCTCTTCTTAATTTGTTCTGTTTATAATAGCACAAGCCTGTTATTAATAGCACTGAGAACATAACGACATTTATTGAAAATGACCAGTAATTTTAAGACAATTTGCCATATTAATATAAAATAAAATGTGACAGAAGATTGCTAAAGATAGATATTTTCCAAAGGAAAAAATTCAGTTGTAAAAATCTGCCAATATCCCCCACTCGACTCTGAACTAAGAATTAAGAACCCAGCTCTATCCTCTATCATTGGGCCTGTCTTCAGGCAGAGTTCTTATATTTTCTAAGCCTTAGTATCCTTATCCAACAACTGAATTGTATCATAATTTACTCTAGGTGTCACAATTAAGAGGCAGTCTGTAATTACTATGTTTGGGGATCACAGAGCAAAAAGTAGAGGAGAACCACAGTTGTTGACCTGAAACAGAAGAAACAGGTAATCAACAGGTAAACAACAATCAACTAATTGTGGGAAGTGGCCTAGAAATGAATGTGCTATTTCCTCCAACTTTCAAAGTACTATGGTTCTGGAAAAAAATGTAACAAAAAAATAAATATAAATTAACTGATTTTCCTGATCGGGTAGCACTATTGTAATGGGTACAATAGATATGAATGAAATATATCAGTGAGAGCTAAATGGCTGCCAAAAAATAAAAAGTCATGAAAGTCAGAGTAGTTAAGTTACAGTCATTCTTTGACTCTGAAGGAAAAGCTTAATTAGAGAGAGAAAGCCCTCCAGAGTGAATAATCCCCAACTTTGGGTCCACCTATTTAAATGTAATTTTCATCTTAAAACACTCACACAGAAACATCCAGAATCATCCTAGTCAAGTTGATACACAAAAGACTGTCCTAGGGGTGCCTGAGTGGCTTAGTTGCTTAAGTGTCTGACTTGAGCTTCGGTCACGATCTCAGGGCCCATGTTGGGCTCTGTGCTGACAGCTCAGAGCCTGGAGCCTGCTTCGGATTCTGTGTCTCCCTCCCTCTCTGCGCCTTTCCTGCTCATGCTCTGTCTCTCTCTGTTTTTAAAAAATAAATAAATGTTAAGAAATAATTAAAATTACTGTCATAGGTTGGAGGGAAGATATGTCAAACAACTTCATGTCCTTTGTGTATTATATATGCAACATGCAATTTATTATAATCTATAATGTATAACATATAACAATGCACTATAATATTTTTATTTGCCTACACCTATTTATCTGTATTATTTTTAATTTTTTTTTTCTAGTTTCTAGTAATTGGTGAAATCTCTAGCCGAGTATTTTGGTCTATTTGGATCCTCTTTTTATGTTGTTATAGGAATATGTCCTTAATCCTTTTTTAGAAAATATGTCCCTGCTTTATATTAAAATGGGTTTTTCCCCTTAAATGAAGACCTAGTTATTTATTTAAGGATTTTCTGTCATTTCTTTATTGGGGTAAGGAGTGTGTCATTCATTCAGACAGACGTCTGTGCTAGGCTGTATGTGCAGACAGGTGTGCATACTCCTTTGTATGTACACCCTTTATATGAAGATTTAAATACAGGCATTCTGATAGAGTAGGCTCTGAACTTCAGTTCTCTGTTTTCAAAACTTATCCTTCACCGGTGCTGTCCTGAAAGCTGGCTTGCCCTGGCTTGCAAGACGAGCTTGTGTGTGTCTCCTCCTAACACTGTGCTCAGAGACCATGTGTGATGGTAGCTTGAAATCAGCCTTGGTTTACAACAGAGAATTTGGCAAATGCTAAAAAGCAGAGTTTACCCTCTTCTCCAGAGCCAGTTGCTAAACATTTACTGTATAGTACTGACCTTAACATGCATACGTGATGTAATCTATGCAAACAGATTCTGTTCTATGGCACAATTTTTTTCATGTTCAAATTAAAGAAAAATATGATTCTTTCTTAGCTGTTTTCTTTTTTAAATTAAGAGAACATATGATAAGTATATTGTAGTGTCTTGACAAAAAGTACTCAATAAATGTTTTCTTTTATAAATTGTGAAGAATTTTGATTTTGTATTTAGTTATTTAAACTTAATACTTTAAATAAAAGATTTAATCACTATATACATTTTGTTTCTGTTGCGTGTCTCTGATTTCCTGCTTCCTGGACCTGGGCAATGCTGGAGCTTAAAGATATTCATGTTTTCTAATAGATTCTTTTCTATATAACCAAAATCCAATCATCAAATCATGAAAATACCTTTATTTATTACTGCAATCTAATCTCCTATTCAAGTTTTACCTGTTGGTGCAATAAAGTTCTTTATAACAAAACAAAACAAAACAAAACAAAAACACTTATTGTGTTTAGTTGTCCTGATAGTTAATGTCTTTAGATGTAGAACACTTTCTCAGACTTTCCTTAATTTTAATGATCTTGTGGACTTTGAGGTCAATACAATAGGTCAACTGTATTGTAGCATATGTCAAAATTTGCATTTATTATGTATCCTTATGAATGAGATTCAGAACATGTGTCTTTGGCAAGAATATCATAGAAATAATGCTTACACTTCCCATCATATGGGACACATTTTTTATTTGCCCCATTTTATGTAGTATTCATTTGATTACTAGATGAAAGTGGGATCTGAAGGACTTTTCCACTGTAAATACACTCATTTGCCTTTTGTAATTATTAGGTATTTTGTGAAGAATTATTTTGAGGCTATATAAATTTCTGGTCCTTATCAAAATTTCAATATATTCATTTATGTTTTATATCACTATGTGTTTATAAAATACTATTTCAACCAATGGCTTATAATTCATAATTATCGTTTTCATTGATGCTCAAATTGTCCCAGATTCATTTAGTAGGAGCCTCTTCAATCTGGGTTCTGTATTTTTTTGACTTGTCCTCATCATTCTTTGAATGCTTCCTGACTTCCTAGCACAAAAATGATATTTCAGAGTCATATCTGAACTATCCATTGTTCTACAATTGATTGCATGTTCCCATTCTGAGATCAGCTATTTTTCCAGGGACCCATGATTTCTTATTATGTAGAATGGCTTTTAGAAACAAATATCTGGGAAGTAGGTATGCTTCTTTATTGGGAGGTATTGCTGCTTAGCTCTCTCAATAGACGAAACTAGAGAATATTTTATCTACACTTACAGCTTTTTATACCTACCTATGTTTATTTATCTATATATATTTCTATGTATCTTTCTGTATATTTTAACCCATGTAATAACTCTAATATTTGCAATTTAAATCCAACACCACAGGGTTTTTTCTAGTTTCTCCCTTCATTGACAGTGAGAAAATTGGTTCCTATTATCTTCAGGGCAGTTGCTTCATTTTGGTCACATATTCAAGTATTTATCCAAGCTGCCATTATCATTGCATTGTCTACTTCACCATACATTTTTCTTGATGCCCTCTTTGCGCTGCTTGGGCTTTGATACCCTGCACCAGATTCCTTCCGCACCTTTCCACTTGAATGTACACTCTCTTCACCTCATTTGGGACCTGAATGCCAGGCCATTTTCACCGCTGTCCTTTGAGTGGATAATCTCACCCTGCATGGGCTCAGACACCCCACCTCAGGATGCCCTCCTGCACGGAGCCCTAGTTTCTCCTCTTGGTTCTGGGCCATTTTCTTGCACAGATGCCATAGCCATCCCTCTGGAGTCCCAGCACACCATGCCAGGCACTGTTACTTCCCTCCCATCATGTGAATACCTGCCTTGCTCAGTTCTACCAAATGGTTTTGGACTAAATTGTGCAGAAAGGGGAAGGAAGATAGAGAATAGAATGAAAGTGAAGAGAGGAAAAGAATGGGAACAGATACAGTAGTTCTTAAGAAATTTTGTAGAACAATTGATAATGTGAAAAACGGTGATAATCCTTGGTTTCAGGTTATTTGGAGATTTGTTATTTTTTCAAAGGTTTATTTATTTTTTGAGAGACACAGAGGACAGAGGATCCAAAACAGGCTCCACACTGACAGCAGAGAGCCTGAGGTGAGGCTCAAACTCACAAACCACGAGATCATGACTTAATCTGAAGTTGGACGCTCAACTGACTGAGCTGCCCAGGTACCCCTGGAGTTTCATTTTTGTGTTGTTTTTCATAGAGTTAGAGGCGGTGGGAGTGATGGGTAAAGTAAGGCAGGCAACAGAAAGTAAAGCCTGTATTCTAGAGGTTTTCTGATACAGGTATTTCTCCAATCCTATGCTAAACGATGTCAAAATCAATAACTTATTGACTAGGCCATTTTCAGAAAACATTTTTTTTATGGTCACAAAAAGTAGTAGAAGTTGAGTCACTCAATATTCTGGGAACAAAAATCTAGCCCTAATATCTTAATCTATGTCCATAGATGGAGTTGGGTAAGATTCTGGTCCCCTTGGAGCTGAGTTTGTGGAGGCCTTGGCAAAGGCAGAATGTGCACCTACAGTATATAGTTGAAACTAGGTCAAATTTAGCCCATCTTAAATTTCTCTGATAGCCCCAAGGAGGGACAGCACTGGTACTAAATGATTTAGAATCCTTGACCACAGCCAATCCAGCAGGAGATTACCCTTTGGTTTGCAAGAAGCCAGTTAGCTTATCTTTCTTAGGAATTTGGGTTGAGGCACAGTTACTCTGTTAGTTCTTTTTAGGGGACTTAAATGAGCTGGGGCAACACAGTCAGTGTTGGCTCAAGAAAGGTATCAGAAAAAGCTGGTCTGTAGAGAAAAGGAGAACAAAGCAGAGATATCTAGAGAAACGTAGAAAGGAAGGGAAGGGAAGGATAGAGAGGGGAAGGGAAGAGGAGAAAAGAGAAGAGAAAGAGAAGGGCATGCAGCCCCAGAGTTGCTGCTTTGGTTCTGGCTAACTTTGCATTTCTAGTTCTCTCCCTCTTCCTGAGGTTTATTGAGATTTTCCTGCGATTGCTCAACAGCATCCCCATCTCCCCCATTGCACTCAGCTTATGTGACTGTGTTTCTCTTCCATGCAACCAATGATTTCTAAACAAGAAGTCCCTCTTAGTCCTGGTAAGACTTGAGCCATGCTTAATGGCAAACCGCATTTATGGGGCTTCAACAGACCTTGACTTCTACCTTGTCCCTTTTAAGCATGGAGAACTATTGTGAGAAAAGTAGGAGATGGCTAGAGGACTGCTGGAGTGAGAAGGGGTGGCCCTTCCTTTTCCTCTCCCATTGAAGCTCTGTCTCCTATTTTATTTGTGCTTCCAAAGATAAGTGTTCTACTAATGAAGCTTGTCTTCAATTTTATTATTTTTGGTGCATTTGTAAATATTTTTTATTCTCTCATCTATTTACCTTACTGCAATTCAGAAGCTTTAATGAAAAAGTCCTATGAAAATTGTTATGAAACAATGGTTTAATAAAAGTGAGTTTATAGAATTCTTTTAAGCTGTTCTTGACTGTGCATATAACAAATGCATATTAATAGAAAAAAACATAGGAGGATAAAAGCAAAGGTGAAAGTGCATTTTCATCTTTAGGTACTTTCTGGGCCTAACATCTAGGATTGCCACATCTTTGGCTTGATTGGTCCTTTTTTGTTAAATATTTTCTCAATTCCACAAACATGTTTTTTCAGAAACAAATGAAACTTTATTTCTTTGTCAGATCTAAAATTTTGCTAGTTTCCCAGATATTTACTAATTAATTATATGCATTTCAATAATATTAGGAATGTGATCTTTGTTTGGTTACATACATTACTGCATCTATTTAGCTAATAATGGTAAAGTACCAGACTGTGAGTGAAATAAGACAAGAGCAATGCTAACAGCAGCACAAAGATCCATTACGTTGTGGTGCATAAGATATTTCATTTTCACTTTAGTAAATCATAATTGTGGCAACACGGTGAATTTGTTGTTCAGGAAAAGATGAAACCAGGTTTTAAAAATCATTTCCTGATATCTTTTAATGGGAAGAGGAGAATGATTATTCTATAAAAGTGTTTATATGAATCGGGCATATATTAAATGAAAGGAGGCATTCCTCCATATAATATATAAAGCAGTTTTCAAAATTATAGCCTGAAAAACTAACAAGCAAAACATTTTAAATGTGATTACATTTTAGGAAAATATTAGAAAGCTATCATTCTCAACAATAAAAGTTTATTTAATGGATGCTAGTTAGAGAGCTGTGTGCCACCCTCCAAGGCCATAAGGCTGATAGACGTATTTCAGTGGTTGCTGACTTCATCTCATTTCTGGAGCATACACCAAAATAAGTAAGAAAATGGCCTCAGAAAGCTTATGTTTTATTAGTAAAAGAAAAGAGTCATGCTTACAGCTGGAGTGAGTAAACTACCCTTACACCTAAAACCAGAGCAACAGTGCAAGATGCTCTATGCTAAGCACCTACCTATCACAATAGATGATGAACGCTCAGACTTCGAAGAGTGAGGAATGGTTACTTTTCTACTACATAGTTGGGAGAAACTTTATGAGGGAGGATGCTCTCTAGCTTGGCCTTGAAAGGATTGTACACTGAATGTACGGAAGTAGTGTTCATATTCCTAAGAATATTTGTCCCATGAGAACCATGTTCTTTCTTCTCAGAAAAGTCTTTACATATTTTTAGTGTTTATTTATTTTGAGAGAGAAAAAGAGAGAGAGAGACAGAGAGAGACAGAGAGCATGGGAGAGGCAGAGAAAAAGAAAGTGGGAGAGAGAGAGAGAGAGAGAGAGAGAGAGAAAGAGAGAGAGAGAGAGAGAGAAAATCCCAAGCAGGCTCTGTGCTATCAGCTGATGCGGGGGTTGAACTCACAAACCATGAGATCGTGACCTGAGCTGAAATTGAGAGTTGAATGCTTAACCAACTAAGCCACCCAGGTGCCCTCTCAGTTAGAAAAGTCTTAATTAGATACCCTAATATGATTGTCATTTGATACGTAATGATCAGTATGGGCCGCATGAGACAGTTCCTAAAAAGAGAATACAAATTTCCTAAGGAACTATATTTTGGAGTGCATGGATGTGAACGACCAATATCACAGATGATAGACAACATGCTGCCTGGATGGCCCTTACACAGCTTCTCAACACGGACATCATTGCCTCTGGAAATCTCCTCCGACCCCCGCATCTGATTTAGAAATCCCTGTTTTCAAACTCTGTATCTATTTATTTATTTACTTACTTACTTACTTATTTACTTATTAGTGAAGCATAATTGACATTCAAAATTATATTAGTTTCAAGTGTACAGCATAGTGATTGGACAATTCTATACATTACTCAGTGTTCACCATGGTAAATGTTGTCACTGTTACCACACAAAGTTATTATAATATTGACTATATTTCCTGTGCTGTGATTTTCATTCCTGTGACTTATTTATTTTATAACTGGAGGTTTGTACTTCTTAACCACCTTCACCTATTTTGCACACCCATGCCTGCAACCAGTCCTCTATTCTCAAAACGCTGATTTGTTCTCTGTAGTTATCGATCTGATTCTACTTTTTGCCTATTTGTTCATTTGTTTTGTTTGTTAGATTCCATGTATAAGTGAAATCACATGGTATTTGTCTTTTTCTGTCTGACTTATTTTACCTAACATAATAACTTCCAAGTTTATCCATACTGTTGCAAATGGCAAGATCTCTTTCACTTTTATGGCTGAGTAATAGTCCAGTGTATATTCATACTTCTGATAAGAGCATGCTGCCAGGCCCAGAATAACATTTACTTTGGAGCATCTGCTCAGTGTCAGGTACTATATGCTATGCACTAGGAATGCAAAGAGGTGTGAGGCTTTTTAGCCTCCATGGCCATTTTATCTTATTATTGTACACTCCTTGAGGACAAGAGCCACATATAATTTTGCTTTGTATCTCATCATCTAACATAGTGCTTGACACATAACAGATGCTTAATAAATATCTGCCAATTGAATACATATATTAGTAAGTCAAACCTATAAGAAATCTATGGGTGCTAGAGCAATCAGAGTTTGAATTAAATTCCAGTACTTAGAAGGTATACAACTGGATGAATCAGCTAGTTTTTCTTTTTCTTTTAGATTTTTAAAGATATAATTAACACATAACATTGTGTATGTTTATAGTATATAAAATAATGATTTGGTACTTGTATATATTGCAAAATGGTTACATAGGTTAGTTAACAGTTATCTATCATCTCATATAATTACAATTCAGTTAACCTTTTTGAACTTTGATTTCTTTGTAAAACTATGCAATTGATATACTAAATTAAATAGTAACATATATAATTAATAAATATTACACATTAACATATTAATAAAGTATGTTAATTATTTATTAAATAAAACACAATCTTATTTTATTGGTTTCATGATCTTTTGAATTTCTTCAATGGGTTTTTTTAAAACCTCCTTCTCTGATGCCATAATCAATTTCTATTATATGCTCTAATTAATTTTTTAAATCAGAAAGACAATGAAATGATGTTTTTATGAGTTATAACCAGTGATGAAATATTCACAAAAAACTATATTTAGTCCTTTTCCTCATTTCAGAGGTCCCATCAAACCTATTCTTTGTCTATGAATTTCCATTTCTGGAAAAGACCTCATTCTCTAGAATAGATTTCTATATAGCAGAATAAAGAAACTGCAAAAGAATGATAGTAACTAAGGATGTGGCAAATGGGGAAGCTTGTTTTCTAGTCAATTCTACCCTGACAATATGTTGGCACAGTGAATGTAATAAGTTATTTGACAATTCTATGTGCTGATGATCTTTTGTTGTCTATGGATACATCTCAAAGAACCAATACCTTTTCATCAAGCTGTCAGTATAGAAACATGCATTCAATACACTCTTATTTTCTAGAAAGACTTGCAGATTTCTGTATGTCTAATATTTGAGTGGAAGACTGAATCTTTATGATTTAAAAGTCTTAATTATCAGTGTTTATTTTATATATAGTCTCTGTCTAGCATAGGTCCTTTAATACCAACAAATGTAATAGCCTAAATAAACTCATATAATAGTACTCATATAACAATACTAAACACTGAATTCCAAGTAAGCTTGGAATCATATATACTTGTCTCTCCCATTGAGCCTTCAAATTTTCCCTTCATTTAGAGTTTGAAAAAAAAATCTCAGAAGAACAAGTACAATGACATTGGCATGAACATCAATCAAGTAAGAGTTTGGCTAAAGGAAGTTTCCTGTTTTATAACTTAAGAAATTTCAGGAGTTGTGGTAGAACTTGTAACCCTAGTGCTTTCTTGACTCAGCATTCTTTTCTAGGTTCTGCAATATTCATACCTGGAACAGAGCTAAGAAAAAAGAAGTGTAATTTTATTAATAGCTAGAATAACATGAGGATGCAAATAGTCAATAGAGATCCTTTTATTTTTCATTGTATCACCAACAATTTCAGAGATTTCTGGTAAAATAGCTTATATCTTATGGTAAGAGAGATGTTGTGCTTTACCACATTCAAAGGAGGAAATTTGAAATTGAAGATTTACTTTTAGGAACAGTTACAAGGATACTGTATAAAATATTGAGGATTATGTCCATTAATGACATCTGTGATGTGGAGTATTGATATTTAGGTGGGAGATAGAAATGCTAGAGAGCCTAACAGAGTTTGCAGTGCATTGACAAATTCAGCGGAACCCTGGTGTTAGAAGGTGGAGGAGGGACAGTAAAGTATCCCCCAAACTGAGGAAGCACTTGGAGACCAAAATGCAAAATAAGCCACTCCATACTATTTACACAGAGTTTTATTCAGGGTAACTTACTAACAGGGGCAGCAGGGTGGGGGATTGGGCAGATGACAATCCAAGCACTACACTGCTATTCTTCACAAAGCCTGGACCTTAATCCACGGAATTTCTAGAGCAAGGGGATCATTGTGGTGAGGTCAATGAGTAGTTATCTAAAGTAATGCCATCTGTTAGAAAAAAGTGGCAGCAGTTGGGTGGCTCAGTCAGTTAAACACCTGACTTTGGCTCAGGTCATGATCTCACAGTTCTTGAGTTCAAGTCCTGCTTTGGGTGAGCACCAGCCCCTCATCAAGTGAATACAGGACCCGCTTCGGGTGACCCCCGCTTCCTTCTCTCTTTCTCTCTCTCTCTTTCTCTCTCTCTCTCTCTCTTCACTCTCCCCATGGGATTCTCTTTCTCTGCCCTTTGCTCACTTGTGCCCTCTTTCTTCCAAAAATAAAATAAAGTCCCTTCATCTGTGTGCCGGACGGATCTCTTCCAGTTTATCTAAAGTGGTGCCCTCTGTGCAACACATGTTAGAACATGCCTTCTCTTATTTGAGTCGGGGCATACATTAACTTCCAAAGGACCTGGAACAAGTAACCCTGAAGGAGGTGATTGGGTGGACAGGAACAAGATGGAGGGCCAAAAATGGAGTTGGTATTATCAGCACTCTTACTCCAGGCATTCTACCTCTGTCTTTTCTAATAAAGAGAGATGACTAACGTGGGGGTGGGTGGCACCTTGGAAGACAGTTAGAACAGGAGAATATTACAGAGCAGTAATGCTTCATTGCTTGTATCACTTTAATTTGGCGGGGGGGAGATGGTTATGGCTTTATCTTTTATTGAAGTTTAAAGTCATGTTGAAGATGAGAAACCTGGTATACTATTCCCTGTCTGGAGTTTTCTGACTGTTAGGAGATAAAGAACCATTTCAAAAATCCAAGCATAGAGGGGAAATGCCAGAGGGATGGTGTAGGGGTATAGCATATGAGAAGGGGAAAAGAAAACCTTGTCTCCCTGCTTTTTCCTTTATTCCTTACAACTCCTCTGAGGCAGGGAAAAGGATCCCATCAATTCATGCCTACCTTCAGTGGGACCATAGATAGCAGATGAAGTTTCATTGGCTTATCAGAGGCCACTTTAGTGAGGAGCAGATAGGCATTTTCATCAGAAGAATGTGTATATGTGACTACCAATTGGAGTAGGTAGCAATGGAAGTGTCATTTTGAGTCTCTCATACAGACCCCTGAAATCATGGGAGCTGCATAGGCCTGGGTCTTAAGTATTTAGACAGTGTTTCCCTAAATGCCCATACTGATTCTATAGACAAGATTGTGAGTTGGACTAGCATGAGAAGCCAGCAGAAATAGACACGAAGCATAATTTTCCCACCAAGAATGTATGGTGAATGTCACACTTTGTTCTCCCTTTATCAACACAAGCAAGTGTAAGGAAGGAGAAAAGGAAGTTAGAGATCTCTCCCTCCATCCCATACTCATCTCTGAAGTGATTCACCACAGATGTTTGCAGTTTCTTGACGATGAGAACTCAAAAATGACTTCTAAAAATATCAAAATTACTGAGACTGACATATTACTAATTGTTAACTGTAAGATGCATGTGTTGTGGGGGTGTGGATGATCTTTGAAAAAAAATTAATGTTACACAGTAGAAAAAATAAAATGTGTGTGTTTGTGCGTGACTGAATTTTAACTGTGACATTAGGTTTGGGCCGAAAACTCCAAGATAAAGGGTTCTTTGTTAACGTAGGCCAAAACAAACTACTTGGGATGAAAGCCTAAAAGGCTTTCTCTCCCTGCCTCAGTTCAAATCCAGACTTCACCACTGGCCAGTCTCTAGGGAAGACAGGAAGCAGCAGAAAGGAGAGTGCCCATGTGAAGAGGAAAGATTGATTTACCGCTATTTGCTGGCTTTTTCATTCACTAGGAAACATGGGTCTGTTTCTTTGGATCTGAATAATTCTTTCTCTTAAAGAAAATTTAAAGTGGAATTCAGAGAAGGGCCTAAAGTGGCAAGATCATTATGTAAAACCATAACTCTGATTATGTTTGAGTTATCAGATTATGAATCATTTTTCTTTTCTTCTAAAATGCTACATAATAAATATCTTGTATCTGTCACAACTGGGCAATCCTCTGGCTATAACATGAAACCAGACATAGACAGTAGATAAATAAATGGGCTTGATTATATCCCACTAAAATTTAACTTATGAAAGTAGACAATGGGATGTTATTCAGTATAGCATTGGAAGTCCTAGCCTCAGAAATCAGACAACACAAAGGAATAAAAGACATCCAGTTTGGCAAGGAGGAAGTCAAACTTTCACTCTTTGCAGAAGACATGATACCCTATGTGAAAAACCCAAAAGAGTCCACCAAAAAACTGCTATAACTGATCCACAAATTCGGCAAAGTTACAGGATATAAAATCAGTGCAAGGAAATTGGTTGCATTTCTATACATTAATAATGAAGCAACAGAAAGAGAAGTCAAGGAATCAGTCCCATTTACAATTGCACCAAGAATCATAAAGTACCTAGGAATAAACTTAAACAAGGAGGTGAAAAATCCATACACTGAAAACTAGAGAAAGTTTATGAAAGAAATTGAAGAAGACACACCAAAAAAATGGAAAAATATTCCATGCTCATTGATTAGAAGAACAAATATTGTTAAAATGTTGATACTACCCAAAGCAATCTACGTATTCAATGCATCCCTATCAAAATAACAGCAGCATTCTTCACAGAGCTGGAACACAAAATTCTAAAATTTGGGTGGAACTAAAAAAGACCCCAAATAGCCAAAGCAATCCTAAAAAAGAAAACCAAAGCTGGAGACATCACAATCCTGGACTTCAACATGTATTACAAAGCTGTAATCATCAAGACAGTATGGTACTGGCACAAAAACAGGCACTTAGTGCAGTGGAACAGAATAGAGAACCAGAAATGGATCCACAAATGTATGGCAAACTAATCTTTGACAAAGCAGGAAAGACTGCCCAATGGAATAAAGACAACCTCTTCAGCAAATGGTATTGGGAAAACTGGACATGACATGCAGAAAAATGAACCTGGACCACAAACTCAAAATGGATGAAAGATCTATACACTATGACAGGAAGCCACTGGGGCATCTGGGTGGCTCAGTTGGTTGGCTGTCTGACTTTGGTTCAGGTCATGATCTCATGGTTTGTGAGTTCAAGCCCCACGTCAGGCTCTGTGCTGACAGCTTAGAGCCTGGAGCCTGCTTAGGATTCTGTGTTTCCCCTTTCTTTCTGCTCTCCATGCTTGTGCTCTGTCTCTGTCTGTCTCTTTCTGTCTCTCTCTCTCAAAATAATGAATAAGCATTACAAAAAAAAAGGATAGGAAGCCATCAAAATCCTAGAGGAGAAAGCAGGCAAAAACCTCTTTGACCTAGGTTGTAGCAACTTTTTACTCAACATGTCTCTGGAGGTAAGGGAAACATAAGCAAAAATACACCATTGGAGCTCATCAAGATAAAAATCTTCTGCACAGTGAAGGAAACAATCAGCAAAACTAAAAGGCAACCAATGGAATGAGAGAAGATATTTACAAATGACATATCAGATAAAGGGTTAGATTCCAAAATCTATAAAGAACTTATTGAACTCAACACCCAAAAAACAAATAATCCAGTGAAGAAATGGGCAAAAGACATGAATAAATACTTTTCCAAAGAAGACATCCAGACGGCTAACAGACACCTGAAAAAATATTCAACATCACTCATCCTCAGGGAAAAACAAATTAAAACTACGATGAGATACCACCTTATACCAATCAGAATAGCTACAATTAACAACTCAGGCATCAACAAGTGTTGGCAAGGATGCAGAGAAAGAGGATCTCTTTTGCACTGCTGGTGGGAAGGCAAAGTGGTGCAGTCACTTTGGAAAACAGTATGGAGATTCCACCATGCAACAACATGGGTGGAACTAGAGTGTGTTATGCTAAGTGAAATTAGTGAGTCAGAGAAAGATAAATATAGTATGACCTCACTCCTATGTGGAATTTAAGATACAAAACAAACATAAGGGAAGGGAAGCAAAAATAATATAAAAACAGGGAGGGAGACAAAACATAAGAGACTCTTAAATACAAAGAACAAACTGAGGGCTGCTGGAGGAGTTGTGTGTGGGGGGGGATGGGCTAAATGGGCAAGGGGCATTAAGGAAGACACTTGTTGGAATGAGCACTGGATGTTATACATAGGGGATGAATCACTGGATTCTACTCCTGAAATCTTTGCACTATATGCTAACTAACTTGAATGTTAATTAAAAACAAAATAAGGATAAAAATAGGCAATGGGCTGACTTTGTCCCACAGTCTATAATTTCTCAATCCATATTACAAATAATTATCCATATTTTCCCAAGTTTCTAAATAAGCATGTATTATTTCTATAAATACACACACATATAAAACATAACAGATTATAGAATCAAAAATTTCTAAACTAAGTTGCTCTGCTTTTTAATTTTTTTATCTTTAGTACCAGAGAGTGTTTTTTCCTACCCTTTTCATAGGAGATCATTGGCTATTTGAATCATCCTTAGCAGAAATCTTGGTAAATCGTTTGCCTTGGTAATTTGTTGTGGCTCTTTGTGAAAAGAGGAGAATCCTCCCTTTTCAGGATTACTTCCGATGGGTTTCACTCTCTTCTCTGCATTACTCGAAGTATGTGAGCAGTGGTTGAAAGCATAACCCAATTATAATGTGCTTAGAGCATTTGCAGAGTTGGTCCTGGAGTCTTGAGCAAAGGAAACCACAGCTGTGAAGCTTTGCTCCTACTCTTAGCACAGATGCCAAAGCAGATGGAAGGGCAGGGATCATCTGCAGAAAGGCTCCAGATCTACCACAAGAGTGGAGAGTGAAAGGCATATCGGACATTGCTGAAATGGCTAGATTGATAGACTCTGCACTCCCAGGAGCAGCAGAGGCGGCAAACCCTCCCCACTCTGTGCCTCATACAGAAATATGATGGATG
This sequence comes from Suricata suricatta, assembly GCF_006229205.1. Classification (NCBI taxonomy): domain Eukaryota; kingdom Metazoa; phylum Chordata; class Mammalia; order Carnivora; family Herpestidae; genus Suricata; species Suricata suricatta. Next base: position 46,088,943 of record NC_043712.1, on the reverse strand, counting down.
GTGTGTGTGCAGTTGTCTCCAGTCCCTTTACAGCCCATGATCCCCTATTCCGACAGGCACTCATTTGGTGCCCTGCCTGGAAATTGTTCTGATGTTGTTTGTGTTTCAAATGCTTAGGAAAACATTTCTATTAAGGCTGCATGCCAAAATACAAGGCTATCCTGAATAGCAAGAAGGAAAGAGTACATTTAGTGCTGCTAATCTGCAAAGGAAAATATTACATATGCTCTCTCTGGAGAATAATAACACTTTGCATGTTGCTGTGCTAAATTTACTGCAGGACTATAAGTGTTAAAACAGCAGCCGTGTAAATGGGCCATGGGGTGGTAAAAGGTTGACAGGATGATTATGCTTGAGGGGCCACTGTTATGTACGTCCTTCGGACAGTAGCTTGGAAGAGTTTCAGAGACACTAATTAATTCTGCCCCACAGTGAGGGGGCAGCAACCAGCTAGCTCAGTAGGAGGCTGAGCCAGAGCTCTGTCTCAGGTCAGAGGACCCAGAAAACACTTCAGGGTATGTCTAAGTTGATCCTCTAGAGAAAAGCTCTTTAATCTTACTTAAGGTTACAAAGTCTTTGGCCTCATGAGAAACATTTCATCTTGTGCAATTTTCAGCTGTTCTTATTTTTTTGAATAAAGTAATGGGATGAATCCAGCAGCTCAAAAAGACCAGTAGAATCTTATTCTTTTAAAATGCTGATTATAGCTTAAAAGTATTAATTTTCAGGCTCTTCTAATCACCAAATCTCTTTCTTGTACACATTTCAGATTCCTCTATTGTATTTCTTACAGCTTCAATCATAAACTTCATTGGATTTTTTTCCCTGAAATTTCTAAACAGGGATAACCCTGATTCCTGAGGAAAGTAGAAGAAAAGCTAATTTTCTATGAAAAATAGTGCCATCTACAAACCAAAGAACACTTAAGAATAGGAAGCAGTGTAGCTTTTCACTAGGTGAGTTTTGGTTGAAATTTTTATTCTAGATTTTAAGAACTGCTTAGGATATAACTTAATTAATCACTTTTCTTATATCACTTAATAAAGATAGTTCATATTTATTGGGTATTTACTTTGTCCCGGCATTGTGCTAAGCATTCCATACAACTGATTCATTTTTTGACTCTTAGGAATAGTAGTCGGGTTAGGGGATGAGACCTATGTAAGACATATTTATATAACTGAGGTAGAGTAGTACAGTATGTTGTACAGTGTCCTGGCAAAAAATAGAGTGAATGTAGTTGGAGACAATTATAGTAATACACTGTTATTTGGTATAGTGGTAGGGTTTTATGAATTGTTGGTGCTCATAAATTTCCATCTTACCGTTTATGTTTGAGGCAGAGTTAATAGGTGTGAGTGGGAAGGAAGGAGAGAATGGAAGGAGGGATAAAGAGGACAGGGAGAGAAGGACGGGGTGTCAAATTAGTGACACAGAAAGAATTTCTGAGAAATGAGTGACGCATATCTGATAGAACATAATAATTTGTAGATAATGATTAACAGCACAGTAGGACAAAGGATTTTGTATCTTTAAAATGTGCTATAAATTAACCTTCACAAATGAATTTCCATTACGTACCCTTTGACTGATTAATATCATGTCTTCGACAGTTTGAAAAAAGTTAAAATTCTTTACTTTATTTGAAACTTAACTAAATTGACTGAAATTATGATTTTATCTTTTCTGAAACCTGAGTGTTTAAATTTGGTATAGTCTGATGAGTGAAATTTTGGTGTGATAACTGGCATTGTACTGATTTAGTCTGTCTATGAATTTGGCCTAGCCATTTAAGCATATTATGACATAATTATTTTATTTGTAAATTGTGGGGTAAGTTCATGATATCTTTTTTAACCTCTTTCATAGTGACATAGTTAGAATTTAAAAAAACCAACTCTCTGAAACCAGTTATTCCTAGGAACTATTTTAAGGTCCTTTGGAAAATATTTTTACCCACTGAGATTTCAAGAAGATAATTCAGTTTTCAAAACATTATAGGAATTTGTGAATTATAGTCTATTGTATCCAATGATCTTAACAAAAAAATTTAAAGATTAAAAAAATACTTATGATACCATATTAAACAAATAAAATCAGACTACAACTCTAATAAGCATGATGATTCCCAAGAATTCAGCTGCTGCTCTCTTTTCCAGAGCACTCAGCATCCTTTGGGAACCTATCTAGGTTAATAATGGAGCATGTGAGCTGGATTAAGCAATCATTGGGTTCCATGTCAAGACTTTTTATGGAAATTCTGTTACACAAATGACCTTTCTCCTTCTAGTATGCTGTGATGTATAGATGGAAAGCTTAGAAATATTGTGGTCATGTTGCCATCATAAAGGAAGTTAACTAGTCGATGAAACTAACACACAGAAGAAGAATGAAACCAAGAGAATCAGAGAGACAGAACTCTGATCTAATATAACTTGAGACTATACTTCCTGTAGGTCTTAGAATTACATGAAATAAGCTTGCTTTGAAATAAGATCTGTCCAAAAATGAAAAGAGAAGAAAATCCAGCATTTCTAAGAGCAGTGTTTTCCATTTACAGCCTGCAATTCACATTGACTGAGAGCTGCTCATTTAGAGCTTGTAGATTTGGAAAAGCCAAATTCTTCAACTGAAGTTTAACATCAGCACTAACAGTTGTAGAGAGATTGAAGATAAAGTAGAAGTAAGACTTCCAAAATCCTCTTTGAAGTAGTTTCTTTTAAATCTTCTTTGCTTGATGAAAGTAACAATCACTCTCATTGTGGAGATTACGCTGAAATTCAGTTTGGGGGTGAGAAGAAAATAAGCCATCTACCTTATGATTTAAAATTGTTTTAGGGGGACTTCTGTTCTGCCATGCTGGAATAATGAATACTGGTCTAGGTCTCCTGACATAAACAGCTATATAAAACTGGAAAACTACCTGTAGCTTGTTTCAGGCATTTTACTCTACATAGTGGAGAACTATGATTCCTAAGAAAAGGGTAATCTTTGGGGTGCCTGGGTGGGTCAGTTAGTTAAGCAGCCAATTTTTGATCTCAGTTCAGGTCTTGATTTCAGGGTTGTAAATTCAAGCCCCACATACGCTTCATGCTGGGCAAGAAGCCTACTAAAAAATAGAAAAGAAAGAAAGAGAGAAAGAAAGAAAGATAGAAGGAAAGAAAGAAAGAAAGAAAGAAAGAAAGAAAGAAAGAAAGAAAGAAAGAAAGAAAGAAAGAAAGAAAAAAGAAAGACAGGAAGAAAGACAGAAAGAAAGAAGGAAAGAAAGAGAGAGAGAGAAAAAGGAAGGAAAAAGGAAAAAGAAAAAAAGAAAAAGGTAATCTTCATGACTTCCCAGGGTGCACTTTGTGGACCACAGTGCAGGAAAGTAGACCATGTCGTTACATCATGGTGGTCTCACTGAACTGAGAAGTTAAAGATCTGAGTTTGAGATTGGGGCTACTGAAAGAGCTTAATTTGCTATGGGCACAGTCTCATAGAGGTGAGAAGAACACAGAGAAAGAGCTCCAAAAGTTGTTATAGCAGTACCATTAATTCTTTGGAGGAATACTAAGATCATGAATACAAGTAAAATTTTTGTAAAGGATGATAGAGAAGAACTAGTGGAAATATTAGCTGAACAGAAATTCCAGAGATCTCATAGTACTGCAAAATGTTAGAGGTCTAATCAGTCATGTTGGGGAAAACTTGGCATTCAGATGAGACCCCTGAAAAGGCATGTATTATGAATAGAAATACTCTAGTTCTAGAGTGTGGCCACTCTCACCCCTTCTCAACAAAGTATTTTTTTTTCTTTTAATTTTTGAAGAACATTTATTTTGTGAGAGAGGGAGACAGAGAGAGAGAGAGAGATTGAGAGAGAAAGAGACAGAGGAGAGAGAGAGAGAGAGAGAGAGAAAGAATGAGTCCCAAGCAGGTTCCTCATTGTCAGAACAAAGCCCTATACGAGACTTGATCTCACAAATTGTGAGATCATGACCGGTGTAGAAATCAAGGGTTGGATGCTTTACTGACTGAGCAACCTAGGTGCCCCTCAACAAAGTTTAAAACACAGGTTGATCTGCTGATAACTGCCCTCATGAACAAACTTCAACACTAAAAAAAATTCAGCCCTTTAAAAAAGAAAACAACAAACATCCATTAATGTACCATTCACAAAGTTCAGAATACGTCTTCTGTGTAAAATGAGACTCAAATATGATCTAAATCAATAAAAATAAATAAATAAAATAGGATAACAGAAATCTTAGTGTTAGCAATAATGAACTTTAAAAGTTATCTTAAATATTTTAATAATATAAAGGAAAAATGGACATAATGAACAAATAGATGGGTAATCTCAGAAAAATTAGATAGTCACAGAAAAATAAATTGAGATTCTAGAACTGAAAAGTCCAATATCTGAATTGAAATCTTCATAGATGAGCTTAATAGTAGACTGGATACTGAAAGAAAAAAAATCAATAAACATGAAGAGAGGAACATAAACTGATGCAGGCAAAAGAAAATTGTAAAATTGAACTAAGCCTTAGTGACTTGAAAAAAAAAGCATATGCAATTGAAATTCATGAAATAGAGGAGAAATTAGGGAAGGAAAATTGTGAAGAAATAGTGCTAAAATTTTTTTCGAGTTTTATGATAAATGTTAACTCTCCAAACCAAGAAATATAAGGAATATCAAGCAGATAAATCTTAAGAAGCACACATTTAGATAGTCAAATTTTTGAAAATAAAATATTAAAAGAAAATTAAAAAAAACATCATAGAAAAAGATACATTGCAGGAAAACACTAAGTAATTACATTGACTTATCAGAAAAATCAATACAAATTTCAAGACAATGGGAAGGCCATCTCTAAAGTGCCAAAATAAAAACCAAATTTGTCAACCGAAGCAATGTCTTCAAAAAGGAAGGCAAATTAAAGACTTAAAAGTTTTTAAATGTTTTTTATTTATTTTTTGAAGGACAGAGAGAACAGCACGAGCAGGGGAGGGTCAGAGAGAAAGGGAGGTACAGAATCTGAAGCAAAGCTCCAGGCTCTGAGCTAGCTGTCAGCACAGAGCCCGACGCAGGGCTCGAACCCACAGACCTAGAGATCATGACCTGCACTGAAGTTGAATGCTCAACTGACTGAGCCACCCAGGCGCCCCTAAAGACTTTTTTAAATAGATAAAAGTATTATGAGCTCTTTATAACCAAAGTTACCCTCTTAAAAATGTGAAATTAATTTCTGGGGACTGAAGGGAAATGATAGTATATGGACAATTAGAGCCATATCAAGGAATGAAGTCAGAAATAGCAATGTGCTGGTAAATATATTGTTGCTTAATTTAAAAAAGACAATTGGCAATATGGGATCTCTAGCATATGTAGAAATAGGCAAAATGTTATCAAATGTGGGAGTGTAAGATGAAAATATGATTATTAGAAAATGTGTTTTCTGCCTTGAGTTTCTTGGGCCTGCACCCTTTTGGCAAATTTTGTACATTATTTTTTTAAATACTTTCTTCTGTCCTCCCCATTTATTATTCTTTTGTGCCTCCAATAATACACCAATTAGGTTTCTTTAAACTTCCCATATGTTTTTGATACTCTGTTCATTTTTTAATATTTCATTTTTTCCTTTGTATATTAAATTTGGATGATTTCTTTTGCTATGTCCTCAAATGAACTGATCTCTTTCTAAGTCTCTGATATGTAAATCACATTCAATGTATCTTCTCTTTAGTTACTATATTTTTCATTTCTAGAAGGTCTATTTGAGACTCTTAAATCTTATAAATTTCTCTCCTCATCATGTTCATATTTCCCTGTACCTTATTAAACATATTAAGTTTATTTAAATAGATGTTTTAATAACTATATCGGTTAATTTTATCATATGTGACATTTGTAGGACTGTTTAAATTGTTTGATTTGTTTTCCTCATTATTTTGATTTATATTTTTCCATTTCTTCACATGCCTAGTGATTTTTGCTACATACTATATGTTATGAGCCATACTTTATTGGGTGTTAGATGTTGAGATATTCCTTTAAATACCATTGAGTTGGTTCTGGATTGTAGTTAATTACATGGAATTAGTTTGACCTTTTTGAAACTTGTTTTTAAGATTGTTGGAGTAAGTCCATTGTTGCCTTTATTTCAAGATTAATTTGGGCTCACTTTTAATGCCATTATACTTTTAGCACGCTACCCAATGCCCCCTGCATTAGGGGCTTTCCACTTTGACTGATGTAAACACGAAGTATTTTTAGACCTTGGTGAGCTCAAGGCATCATTCTGCCTATTCTTCCTTGTTGGTTCTTCCCTTGTTTGGGTCTAAGGCCACAAAACTTGTAATGTGTATCCCATTGGATGGATATCTTTACATATTAACACATTATATTTTAAAAGTCTTTATGAGACATTGTGGAGAGACTATGAGGCAAATGGAAGATATAAGGTATGTGAGACTCCAGTTCTTATAACTTTGGGCCATAAAATTTATCTTATACAGCGTTATTACTAATTGATTTATTTTTGTTTTAAATGTGCAACACAACAATTTACGACTAACTCTATTATGTTTTTACAATTTAAAATGAATGTGCACTTGGGTGACCATAATATTTATCATTCAAAGTGGAAACTCTTGTGAGTTCATGGCATGCTGTTGGAAATTATGCCAGATACGGGCAAAAACTGATACGGTTTGGGATATACTAGATACCATGGTCACAATAGTTACAGTATCTAGTTATCAATATTACTGTAGAATTTATATGAATACATATATACTAAATATATATATACACAAATACATATTCTAAGATGACTATATATATACATACTCCTTTTATATACACATATATACATACACACTATATAGGCTATAAGCATATACATACATAATATGGTGGATTCTCATTATTGTGTATGTGTATTGTCTTAGAAATATGGACTTTTCTCCTACAATGAAATGGTGTGCCTTGTGGGATCTATTGAGAAGTTTTGGGTAAGAATTATTTTCTTTACACCCTTCCCCTCACACAGTCCTTCAATGTTGGATTTTTATCTCTTTCTTAATATTATGGATAGAATGGCCAGGGATTTGGGTATAGCTGAATATTTCTCCGCTGAGTTTTTACTCTTTTGATATCACCATTTGATCTGAAGCTAAGGGCTGTGAATAATTTGGCATTCTATCTCTTGCGTCTTAAAATATAGTTAAAATTTTTCAAAATGGCTTAAGCCAAAAAAAGAAAAAAATCTTGGGAATATTATAGAATCTAAGAACAACAGATCCATCAGGGATCTAGGAGACTCTTCTCTGTTCCCATCCCCTGTGTCTGATTCTCACTGCATGTCAGGTTCATTCAGCCTAAATTTGCTTTCTTTAATTTTTCATGTATATAGTCCCCCCATGTTTATTAAGTTTCTCTCCTATTCATGAATCCAGTCAAGGCTGCCATATTCTTTTCTCAATTGCAATTCCAAATTTATAAGAGAAGAATAAGGTTGGCTAAATTTCAGTGCAGTTGACTCCCCCCAGCTCAATAAATAAAAAGTATATTCACAAGGACACAAGTCTCAGAAAAAGGGGTCACTGTGAGCTGGGCAGGCACCTCCAAAGAAATTTTCAACTTTGGCCTAAACTGAGAAACACAGCTATATTCTCATAACTTAAATACAGGCTTTTAAAATATAGCAAGAAGTGGTTATACTATAAATGATATTTTAAAATTCTTTTACTTAGAGCTTAACATATGCCATTATAATTTTTTGTATTATTAACCTCCTTAAAATAAACAATAAAATAATAGTCACACATATTAGATTCAGAGACAAAAGAAGCACCAAAATCAAATAGTATCTCACTGAAGGATCCTTTGGGATAAGAATAGCAATCACTGTGCATGAAAAAGAAACTCAGGACCTTGAAAATTGCATTACTATAGCAAAAAAAAAAAAAAGTTAGTAAATCCACTAGACTGTGAATGTGAAAGAATAAAGAGACCTGAGAAATCTATCATTACCAACATCACCCCAACTGCATTTTTTTAAAGTTTAAATCATGACGCCCAAGTGACAGAGATTCTATGATTACATTTGATACAAATGACATTTATATTGCCTGGCTACTAAGAAAAATTTGGGGGGAATGTGGCTGAATAAATGTTTTGGGGATGGTAGGATTTTCAAATAAATTAGCACAGGATTCTTATTTTCAAAATGGAACACTAATAATAACCTAGGTGATGTGAATGTTTTTACATTTATGGGGATCTAGTTTGCAAGTGACCCCTGGGAACAAAGTCCACATGCGTATGAGATAGCAGATAGATACTACTGTAAGCATATAGATTGACTACTGAGCATTTATATTGCATTATCCAATAGAGAAGGTAGGGAGTTAAGAAATTTGATCAGTAAGCCTATGAATTTGAGATTCATAGGTACAAATTGGAGGGAAAAAGGCTACAGACTGCTATGGGGAGCTTTGTATCGGGCAAGCACAGAATTTCTTTTATTCTATGAGGCACAAATATATTTCAGAATTTCTATAGAAAACTCTCTTTGAGATGAACCAAGAAAGTACTTTAAATAAAAGAAGGAACAATATAAAAATGAAGGTTAAAGACAAAAGGATAGGATCCCAGAAATGGCCCAAAATGTGAGGGTTATAGGCCAATAAGTTGCTCCATGCCATTGGATACATTATCATGCTATTAGGTGAAAATTAATTTACATGATCACATTAGCCTTACAAATCATGTTTTATTCATCAGAAAATAAAGCTCCTTGACCTACTATTTAAGAAAAGATAAATGATGATACAGTTTGTTTGTGTGGCAGGAGACATGACATGTATAGTTTTTTCCCTTAAACTAACATTTCTATTTTTTATAACACTTTAATTTTGAAAGCATCTCAAGCTTCAAGAAAAACTGGAAATATAGTGCAAAACACTTTTTCTCCTGAACCACCTGAGAGTAAGTTGCTAACTGAATGCTCTAATCATTCCTATTCCTACAAAAAAGGAATTCTCTTACATCAACACAACACAGGCATAGAAATCATTTGATCAAAACTGATATATTACCAACATCTAATCCCCAGATCCCACTCAAGTTTTGACAATTGTCCCAATAGTGCTTTGTTTGTTTCTTTGTTTCTTTCTTTCTTTATTTTTATGTAGCAAAATGACCCATAATCCAAAAGTCCATAATCTTGTGTTGTCCTGTCATTGTAGTTTCCTTTATTTTGGAAGAGTTGCTCAGTCTTTCCTTGATTTCATAACCTTGACACTTTTGGGCTTGACTGGTGTTTCCTTATGATTAGATGGAGAATTTGAAACTTTTGTGGGAATCTCACAGAAGTGATGTCCATTCTCTTGCATCCTACCAGATGGTGGAAACTTTCAGTTAATAAATATCTAGTAGCAAACAATTCTGAGACTATTAGAATATCCTCTTTTCATCAGACTTCCAATTAATTAATTAATTAATTGATTAATTATTTTTATGGATATGTGGCTTTCCATTTTATTCAATAGGTTACAATCTGTTGTTATTTTTATTAGCAGTTGGCTCTCAATCTTTGTGGTAGTTCCATGTTTCATAAAGTTGCCATGAACAATGAATTGCAAATATCCAAGTATTACTCCTAGGGAAAACACAAGGCTAGGTTCCTTTGAGCCTCTGGTTAGAATATTTTAATTCACTGATCAATAAGTAATCTTGTTATGTGTATGTTTTTGTTTAAAGGGAATTTTTTTAATATATTTTGTTGACTCATTAAAATTGAACTCACCCTAATAGTACTGTAACTCATGCCTTATTGAAACTTAACACACTATTTTCTACTTAAAGACATTTTGCAGCTTTCTTATTCCTAGGAACACTAGATAGCACTTCAGGACTATGCTTAGGGGCCATTTTAAACAGTGTATTCATCAGTAAAAAGCCTAACATGTGAAAACCATGGCATTAAGTGGACTGTGAAGAGAGTAGTTTTTTACAGTATGAGAGCTCAAACAGGAAGTGAGGTGTTATGTTCGACCTCAACAGGGAACATGTACATCTAACAATACAAAGTTTTTGCTGTTCTTTGTATTCCTGTGAGTATTGAGAAAATGTAATGAGTATTGATTTGGGAGTTTCAAATAAATTTTAGGAAGTAGATTTGCAAATATGGAATCTGTGAATAATGAAAATTGACTATATTTTGATACTAACAAAGGGACATTAACAGTGGGAAGCCCATTGAAGTTGGCTTCAGAGCCCTTTTGGCATGCCTTCATTGTTCTTTGAGCACTTCATTGCTTTCTGTAACAAAAAGATATAACAGGTCCATATTATCAGCTCTGAACTTTGCCATTTATCCATGGATAATTGTTTCTTTTAGTGGAACGTGGTCTTAGGGAATCAAGATCTAGGACCTAGTTGTGTTCATTGCTAGTGCGTATTGCTATTCCCAGACCTTTTTATAGGACAGTTCTAGAGAAGATAGATAGATAGATAGGTAGTGTTTAAGCATAGTGTAGGTAATAGGGTTGTACCCAAGGAGAACAAGTCTAGAAATATTGCCATTATATATGGTGGTGATGAGAGTTACAGTGGAGGGAAAATATGAGAGGCAGATGGCATGTTCTTAATAAATCTGAGGAACTAATAAGGAACTTAACATGATAGCATAGAAGAATATTAAGTTAATAAACTGTTATTTCATGCACTCCAAATAAGGAGGGTAGATTGGCTTGAACTTGAATTAGTGTAAGTATCAGAAAGCCGAAAGTACAAGATTTGATTATTATTACAAGGTAATAATTTTTAAGTAAAATTTTAGAGGTAAAAATTCTAGGGAAAGAAGGGCAATTTATTGTCAGACTTCATAGATCTTACTGCTCCTCTATATGCATTCTCCACTCCCAAGTTCACTTTCTGTAAGTTGGAAATATGCTTCTATTTAAATTTTATGAGTCAGAATTGATTCACATTGAAATTTAATTTCTATTCCAGATAGGCATGTGCCAAAAGAAAACATTAATATATCTATTTAGAAAGAAAAACAAATACTGAAAGATAATTAGCAGCATCTATCACAGACAGAGGTTCATCCAAGATGGAGGAAAATGAATAGCTTAAAAAGGCAAAGGACAGGGGTGCCTGGGTGGCTCAGTCAGTTAAGTGTCTGACTCCAGTTCAGGTCATGAGCTCTTGGTGTGTGAGTTTAAGCCCCACGTGGGGCTCCATGCTGGCATCTCAGAGCCTGGAACCTGCTTTGGATTCTGTGTCTCCTTCTCTCTGCCCCTGCCCTGCTCACACTCTGTCTGTCTCTCTGTCTCTCTCTCTCTCTCAAAAACTAAAAAAAAGAAAAAAAAAGATAAAGGAGAGCTAGGGGCATGTGGAACAACTTCTTCTAGCCCCTTAAGGCAGAATGAATATAACGTTCCTGTTAGAAATTATCCCTTCCTTCATCTTTTTTATATTATGCTTTGCTTGTGTTATTTTATAGTTTATTTGCATCTATGATTTGCTATCTTCATTAATGTTTTGCTTGCCTCTGTATGTCTGTATCTATCCATCTCCTTCATTGAGAGTGAGCTTGTAGGCAGAGAACACAACCTCAGTGGTTGTTATTTTTTAGGAAAACTGTATTCAAGTAACTGTAAAGAAGCCAGATCCCGAAGAGAAATGGTTCTGTGTTCAGATACTGGGTCTGTCACTTGCCAGCCATATGCCTTGGGCAACCTGCCTGACGTCTCTAAAGAGTAGCTTCCTTATCTGTGATAGTACATGCGAAGTTCTTAATACGTAACCTGAAAGATAATATCCTAAGTTAACATTAGCCACTATTTTAGGTAACTGCTACCAAAATACACATAGTAAATGCCTTTTCAGTGTTTATTTGATTTGGTGGAAGGCTTCACTATTGTTTTCAAATGAAACAGAGCCTGCAAAAACGAGAAACCTGTTACCATTTGACTAGATATGTTATTGAAAAATTAACTTCACAGCTGAGGAACCCAGACTCACTATCAACAGATTACACATCATTTTTTACTGCTAAGCCACTGACCTGCAGATGATGATTACTAGATTCTCTTTTCCAGTTATTTCACACTGTGATGAAGCAGTGGGCAGAAGTGTAATGCATAATTTCAAGGAATTTAAGATGACAGAGGGGAACACCATGTTCACATCACGGAGCAGCGGTCAGACAGTTATTTACATGCTTGTCCCAATGCACGTGGTCATCTTCTAATCTGGTGGATCTTCCCCCCGAGTTATATAGTAAACACAGTCAGTGTACGTGGAATTCACAGGGATAACTGCACTCATCAACAGTTGAGGTGAGGTAGAACGTGGCAGCATTTAAAACACTTTTCCTTTGGGAAAGTTTGGATTTCACACAACAATCTCAAACAAATGAAAAAAGCTCAGGTCTCCCATTCAGAGTTATATGGGTCAGTTCACAAAGAGTTTGTGTTTGCCCAATTCCTTTTCTTATTCACAGTTCCTACATTAGGGATTTTTGTTGTTGGGTACTTGCCTATTTGTCTGGGACAGAAAACCAGACACATCTTGGGGGATTTACAAGGAAATCTGTGAATGTCAAATGCAAAAACAAAAGTAAACACTCAAAGCAGGCAAACAATAACAAAAATTCCAAAAAATAGGAGCTATAAACCAGATAAGGAAACTGAAATAAGGATGATAGATCCCAAAATATTAAGTGTAAATAAGGTTAGTCTCAGTTCCAGGGTAACTGGTATTCCAAGGAAGGACTTGAAGTTCTTAGAAAAAAAAAATAGCAATTGAATGAATTAATTAAATTATGGAATCTAAATCACATATTACTTAAAGCCATCTCTCTCTCTCTCTCTCATCAAAATTACCTCACTTTTGTATGTGTTTTAAATGTGAGATTACTGAGAACCTATTACAGATGGGGCAAATCACACATCCATTTTTGGGATTAAATTGCACTTAGTGTTAGTCATTGTTCCTCATTTGAGTTATACCCCATGGTTGTTGAGAAGAGTCAATGGGATGACTTATGTAAAGCACATTACATGGTCTCTGGCACACAGGGAATGTACAGAAAATATTTGTTTATTAGTTCTTCTAGAATTGATGCCTGAAATCATTTCATGTATGTAGTTCAGTTAAGTGGGAGAGAGATTTTTTTTAAGAAGTGAAAGACATGGCTCTCTAATGGCAACATGTTAAATGAATAAGAGCCATGTAGTTTCTTATGATCATCTGGTAACTAGAATGTATATACCCCAAATATTTCTAGTCTGCCTTTCATACTAGAGTAATTATATAGCCAGGAAATCTGCCATGAAAATTAAACCACTTACCTTCCAAATAGCCAGCACCCTCAGATGATTCTGCAAGAGTGAGTGATATGTTGAGCGGTGCACATGATTCCAATTCTAGTAATTATAGAGCTTTTAATAAACAGATAATTGAAAATACTGCCTAATATGACTATAATCAGGGTTTCAAATGAAGTAGAACATAAATTGAGAAAAGAGACCCTCTTTATGAGAGAGAAAACTAAAATCCTTTATACCCTTGGTACCCCAAATTAACTTCTTGTCTGCACTTTGTGCTGTTTCTATATCTCCCAGGAGGTCTTAGCACTGATTGCCTCATCCGACTGAGCAGAGTTCTGGATTCGAAATTCAATTTTTCAAGGAGTCTGGCAAAACAAAAGATTGAATGCAGTGAGGCAAGGAACCCAGGGCTCTTTATCAAGCACTCTATTGTCTCCTTTTCTCCTTGGTAAAATCACTTTAGTACTTTCTATATCCTGCATATAGGGAAAGAGCCATTTTTCTTAGAATCCTCACCAAAAAGGCATACAAAGACAATGAAGGTGGATCTAGAAGGTACTTAGACCTCTTTGGAAAACACCTATGAAGTGCATTCATGTCAATATTTTTTATAGTAAAAAATTGAAATATTACAAGTTTCAAATATTTGCCACAAAATTAAAAATGAGAAACGGTTATATTATGTAAAAGTGGGACTTGAATACCTGAGAATAATCTTTAAGGTCATGTAAATATCCACTGTCTTACTTCTTCTGATTAAAATAACTATACCAAACCTATGATAAGGGCACAGATTTGAGAACTTAAGATGTTCACATTTTAACCATCAGCACCCAGTGCCGATAATACATTCTAACAATTTTGTTCCAGAAAAATAGTATTTGTTTTACCACTACTACTTTGTGACCTCATCTTTGACAGACACTACCTCAAAGACATGTTTATACTCATTGGAGATCAGAATTCCAGCTAAGTCATTTGAATTCATTTTTCAAATTGCTTCCTTTCCAGGCTTGCCAAAGATACTAATAGTTGTTAAGTATCTTCAGTTATTAGCCAACAATTCTCATATGGAACTCATAGAACATATTCATTAATATTCTAGGTATTAAGTTCTCTTCCCAATCAAAATGATGAAATCAGTAGATTTTTTTCACTAATTAATCTACTAGTGAAAATTAAAAAACATAAACTAATATTTATTGAGCTACGGTAAACTCACCATTGAGTAAATTTACATGTATTATTTCATTTAATTTCCAGTTAACTAATATTTCCCCACTTTTCAGATAATGATGCTTGGAGAGGTGGCAGTTCTGGCTTAATATCATACATGTGTGCTCTTGTGGAACTGGCATTTGAAGCCAAATGTTTGGACCACAGTCTCTGCTTATAAATACTTTCCCCCCAAAAGCAAGAAATCTATATGAATTCCAGTGAGAGCTGTCTAAGAATATTTTCTTTGACCACATCTTCTTAACATACTGTTTCTTGAGGATTATCATATCAACTGGATTTCTCATTCACCCTTACCTCCCTGCAGTCAATTTTAGATCCTTCACCACCTCAAATCTGCACACTTTCTCCTCCTTGAGGTAGAAACCACCATGTGTCTCAGTTACAACAAGCAATGTCTTATATGATAAGTGGTATGAAGGAACTGTTGATGTTTGTTGTGGAGAAAAGTAAAATAACTTGGAGACATAGGAGAGCTGGTTAATATTTTATTTTATTTCTTTATTTTAATGTTTTATTTTATTTTTGAGGGAGAGAGACAGAGACAGAGCACAAGCAGGGGAGGGACAGAAAGAGAGGGAGACACAGAATCTTAGGCAGGCTCCAGGCTCCAAGCTGTCAGCACAGAACACAATGCAGGGCTCGAACTCAAAAAATGTGAGATCATGACCTGAACTGAAGTTGGATATTAAACCAACTGACCCACCCAGGGGCCCCAAGGCCCTATATATTTTTAAAGGGCTGTTACAGAGAAAACAGGCAGCAGAACTAGAACCTATGGGAAGAAAATAAAAGGATGAAGATTTTAGTTTAAAGTAAGGAATAACTTAAAAAAAAAAGAAATGTGTTAGTTTTATCTGAATCAGAGTTGAGCAGTCTTGGGATGCAATGAACTCCCTGCAGATCAATTCATATTTTGGAAGGCAGTAAGACAAGGATGTTACAAAAGATGATCCAGTGACAGATGGAACTAGAAAGGATGTCAAATATAAGCCTGTAGTTACATAGTTGTGTCAGTTTCCTCCTGAGTATCAAGGGTTTGTGGAAGAGTCAAAGAGGCCGCAGGACATGCAAAATCCCAGATGAGAGAGGACAATACAGAATGAAAAAAGGAAAAGAACAGAATAGGGAGTATGAACCCAAACCTTGTTGACTTGACAGCTATAATTGGTAATAGACCATCCCCCCTTTCCTGCTCGTTTGTTGTCAAGATCTGGAGATTTTTTTCATTGTATCTTCCTGTTCTTGAGCAATTTTCCATAGAGTCATCATGATTGAGTCTGAGATGGGGACAACCTTTCTTTGCTTGGTTTACAGAGCTTTCCCTTTGTGGATATTCCTCAGCATGGCTGGTTTCCTTAAGAAAAAGAACTTGGCTTTCTAATAAGGCATCTAAACTTCAACAGATTTAAGGCCTTATCAGCAAATACTTGGTGACTTATTGTCTCCTAATAAGACTTAGTAATAAAAGGGCACAAAATGTATATCTTAAGAAATTTCTCAGGTTCTTTTCCTAATCACTAAACTTGTCTGGAGCAACAGTACTTTTAATTTGACAGTATTCATTGCATTTTCCTACTCAGCTTTTCTTCTTTAGCAGAGATGTCATTGAACTTAAATCCGAGCTAAGGAGGGGCTCCTAGGCAGTCAGTTGTTTAAGCATCTGACTTTGGCTCAGGTCATGATTTCATGGCTCATGAGTTCGAGGTTATCTGGTGTCAGCATGGAGCTTGCTTCAGATTCTCTGTCTCCCTCTCACTCTGATTGCATACTCTTTCTAAAAATAAACACTAAAAAAAAGCTAAGGAGAGATTTTATATTGACATACTGAAAAGTTTATAGGTTTAGTGACCAGAAAAGTATCAAGTTCTCTAATCAAAATCTGAAACTGGAATCACATGTTTTGTGAATATAACTTACCATTGTACAGTATTTCCAAGCAGCTGTCATGACAAAAAAAATCGGAGACCTGATTATTCTTTAAATTTTATAATCTAAAATTGCTAATACCATTCAGTATCTTCAACATTCTTTCCGTAATAGTTTCATAGTGGATTGCTGGCTCCAAAGTCATGCATTGACCTAATAATAATTTAAAGCTAGTAGGAAGAATGGTCATATAAAAGCCTTAATTTCTACCAAGCATACTTTATTAGAGAACAAGAAGTGTAAAGAGAGGCACCAGGTGGTCCATAGGACCTTCAGGTAAAACAAATGAGATTTTATTAGACTTACAGATACAATTTGTCTGTGTGTGTCAAGGGATAACAGGAGTGTTGATTTGAGTGGCTTATTAAACAGGCATGTTTAGCTCAGCAATATTTCTCATCACTTGGCTTTTTAATCTGCCAAGAAATGGGTACCATTTGCACTTATGAACTGTGTGTAATTATAGTGAGTCAGATATCCGCTTATAATGCATCCTCCATAATAGGCTGCTCTCTTGGTCTTTTATTTTTTGTTCCTCTAAATGAAGGGAGACCAAAGAGAATTCTACTCTGACCTTGGCTTAAGAGTAGAATGCATATATCTATAAAAGTATTTAGTATCTACATTGATAAAATTTTGTATCAGCATTTCCCCAAACTTTTATGTTTTTGATGATAAAAGAGTAAGTTGTGCATGCCATTTAAGATATATGAAGATAATTCATTTCTCCCAAATTATTTTTTAAATATTTTTTAACATTTATTTATTTTCAAGAGACAAAGAGAGAGCACGAGCAGGGGAGGGGCAGAGAGAGGGAAACATAGAATCCGAAGCAGGCTCCAGGCTGTGAGCTGTGAGCACAGAGCCCAACGTGGGGCTCGAACCCATGAGTCATGAGACCATGACCTGAACTGAAGTTGGACACTTAACCAACTGAGCCACCCAGGCACCCCCTTCCAATATATTTAATCTGATGGGTGAAGCATAATAGAAACAAGTCTGTATGTAGTCTTAACCAGCTGGGACCGTCTAAGGAAATGGAAAAGAGGTTGCATGTGTCTGGTCATGCTACATAATGGTAGAGGTTTCTCTCTCTACTCCCAGCCCCAGCTGAGAGTACAGTTCCATCTCTGTATTTATTTCCAGGTACCCCATAATTGGTGGTTAGTATTCGGAGGAGCATGGATCTCAGTGCATTCAATCCTCTAGTCTTTGCAGCTGAGTTTCACAGATGTTAAGTAAACTATCAAAACTGGAGCTAGGACTCCTGACCCAGCACAGGGATCAGTTTTTATAACATTCTATCTGGTCTTGATCAGTAATCTAGTTCCTTTTGTATTCTCCTGTCATCCCTCTCTTTCTTAGGGGTGGTCTAATCTCTGCTAATATAGTAACGATTTTAGGAATTAGTGATGTTTTGCCTCCTAGGGTCATTTAAATTAAATTAAAAGAAAAAAAAAACAGTGTAAAGGCATCTTAATTAGAAGGAATGAATCCGTGCTAGCGGATTTTGTGAGACCATGGTAGACCAAGTGAAGAAATTTTGTGTCTTGGGATTTTATATGAGTGGGGGTGGGGTTTGGAATTCTTGCCCCAAATCCTATTTCTTTTCAAGTGAATGTTGCCTTCCATGTGTTACACTCCTTGCTTCTCCCTGAGCATTTATTCATCATTCACATGGAGAGGTGGAGTGACAGATAGATGAATTTGGAGAGAATGAATTAGGCAGACAGATTAATTCCATTTTTTTTTTGTCTTGAGAGACAGCTACCTGTAGGGAGCAAGATTTTACCTGACAAATGGATATACTTGTTCTGGTCCAGTGTTAGTGTAAATGGAAGAAATCTGCCTAATTCCTAGATCATTGTTACCCAGTGGTTCTCACACTAAACTTTATCCTCCAAAGTATTTATTTTCCATAATAAAATTGATGTTTTCCATTGCATCTGCTACTGCTTGTCAATTTGATAGGTGAAGAATTGATACTATGTTACGGTTTCTAATTCGTTTTTTTGTTACTCACAAATGTAATATTTATTCAAAAATATTGTCAGTATATTTTCTATGTGAAATTTTTTTATTATGCCATTTTCCAATTTTTTTCTTCAGGCTGTCTTTGTTTTGTTTGTTTCAGGGGTAAAATTCAGTGATTCCTCACTTACATACAACACATAGTACTCATCATAATAGGTGCCCTCCTTAGTACCCACCACCATTTAGCCCATTCCCACACCTCCTTTCATCATTCCTCAGTTTGTTTTCTATCTTCAAGAGTCTCTCATGGTTTGTTTCCCTCTCTCTTTTTATCCCCTTCCAATATATTCATCTATTTTATTTCTTAAATTCCACATATGAGTCAAATGATATGGTATTTGTCTTTCTCTGACTGACTTATTTGCTTAGCATAGTATACTCTTGTTCCATCCACGTTGCAATGGCAAGGCTTCATTCATTTTGTTGGCTGAGTGATATTTCATTGAATAGCACCCAATCTCTTTTATCCATTCATCAGTTGATGGAAATTTGAACTCTCCCTAGTTGAGCTTCTGTTGATAATGCTCCTGTAAACCTCGAGGTGCATGTACCCCTTAAAGTCTGTAGTTTTGTATCATCTGGGTAAATACCCAGTACTACAGTTTCTGTAGCATAGGATAGTTTTATTTTTAACATTTTGAGGAACCTCCATATTGTTCTCCAGAGTGGGTACACCAGTTTGCATTCTCACCAACAGTGTAAGATGGCAGGCTGTTTTTCAAAAGTACTTTGAAAGAGACTTTGATGACTATTGGAACGTAGTCTAACATGTCCCTTGGCCAGAGACGAGGAGTAGTCCTGTTTGACTTTAGCCTGCACTTGTAGGAATATGTTCTCTCACAGTAAAATATTGAACACAATGATGTGGGGAGAGGGAGAAGGACAAATGGACACTCTATGGAAGAGATTGCTATTTAGTAATGCAGGAGTCACATGGACAGAAATAACCCAAATAGTTGATACGAGATGGCTAGAATACAGTAGATTCACATAAAAGTTAATCCAACAGTGCTGTAGAGAACAAGTTTTAAACATTGATCCTATATACACACTCTCACCCTTTCACCTAGGGGAAGCCCCTTTTTGAAAAATATAATAAAAATCCCATATTCATGCTTTTGGAAGATGAGGTAATGGATTTCTTGTTTTCCTGAGTTTCTCATTTCTCTTTTTTGCCTCTCTGATGTAGGCAATAATGCAACAAAGAAGAACTTTAGGAGTGCAGAGAACTGGAAATAGCCCATTGCAGTAGAAGAATATGTTTGTTTATAAATTAGCTCCCAAACAGTCAGTTATGTCATCGCTTTGCCTCCGAAGAGTGGTTTTTGTGGGTGTTCTTGCCATATTAAATTAGATTCAAATATTTTTGAAATACTCAACTTTAGGTTTAATACTTTTGGTGAGTCCCATTTCATAATTATTGAGAATTGTTGATATATAAACTTTACTCATATATACCATGAACGTTCTTAGGAAGAAAGATCTGTTTTTTATATAAACATTATTGGCATTTTATAAAATATTTACTCAAAGTTCAGGAGGGTAGGTTTCTGACTAAGACTTATCCAGCTACCATCAAGTCAAGCTCACACATCTTTTTCTTCTTAGTTGCTATTATTCTGTCCCACTCCTCAAGGGCTAAAGGAAAAAGTTTGAAGGAGCTATAACTTTATTGAAATATGAAGGCTTTGGATTTCTTCTCTTTCTTTAAAGATATAGAAAAAAAAGACATGGGCTCTGATTGCTAGCTTCAGAATCTTTGACATTTCATAATGAAAATGGCCTAGTATAAAGATTCCACTATTGGAGCCTTACATTTTAAAGGGAATTCTACTTGTTAGGCACTGTAACTATTTTTGGCCAAGAGAAAGAAAAATTGTCTAACTGAAAGCATGTAGTGACAATGTTGTGATAGGAGCCAAAATGTCTCCAGTTGACATTGTGCATAGAAAAAGAATTTTGTTGCAAAACACTTGGAACCATGTTTGCAAAATGGAAGGTTGGTAGGTATTTTTGCTCCTTCTCTGCTATACTAATGGATAAAGGCATGCTGATAAGTCACTGTAGCTCTGTGGGGTTCAAGCCAGAATGCAGTTCCAGATCTGTACTCTTTCTGAAGGGAGAGCAGAGTCTTCGGGACACCGTCACAATATGATTTCTTTAGGAAAGCTACCTTGCTTCTGGACTACATAACATAGGTCTGATTGTCTGCATTTTTGGCTCACTACAATGACTTTACCTAGAAACTTCTCAATCTCCATAAAGCCCACCATGAAAATTCCTTTGGGGTCTTTCTCTCTTTCTGATATCCACTCTTTTGTTTCTTTCCCTCCCTTTCTCACAATCCCCTTTCTTCATTTTTGTCTGAAGAGGGCACATTCTTTAGAAGCCAGCTCTGAGCTCAAATTTTATCTTGGTCACATGTAAAAATGTGGTCAGGAAAAATTATTTTATTTCTAAAATCTGTCTGCCTTGTCATATGGAAAATGGAGATAGTATATATTCCGTATGGTTAGAATTAATTGAAGTAATGTGTGGAAAACATCTAATACATGAACTAAAATGTAGAAGTACCTGATATTGTTCCTTCACTTTTTTTTCCTTCTCAATCAGCTCAGTGCCCCCCTAATAGGGAAAACAAGGAGTTTCCAGCTTAGCAATTTAATGCTTTCAAGAACTATATAATTATTACATATAATTATAGCTACCTAAACAGCATATAGAGCAAGCATTATGGTTAGACTAGTCCATTACATCTTAGCAACCACCAGCAGAAGTGCTGTTATTAATACAGGTCAGACATTGAATTTCCAAATAGGCAGCCAAGCTTTGTTCCCATCACTAAATGCTAGAACTGTGATAAATGACAGATCCTGAATAAGAATGCCCATTTTTACTGGTATTTTGAAATGGAGCAGGGTCTCATTTTAGAAAATATTTTTAAGGAATAAGATTATGGCTCCAGAGTTCAGAGCTGGAGAGAAGAAGAGAGAGAAGTTGGGTGTGTCTGTAATACAGAGGAGTGGGCTTAAAAGTCTCTTTAAGGTTCCTTGTTGGATAAAAACATTCAGAATCCTTCTAACTGCATGAATTCCAGGTCTATCTCTTCTAAATAACACACCTGGAGAACGTACCGGTTGCTATTTCAAACCACAAAAGCAAAAAAGGAAAGACAGGTAAAGAAAGTGTTTCCCAGATGGGTTCCTAAATCTCTGTTGCTTTTGTTAAAATGGTAATTCTCAACAATATGCAATAAAAAACATTCAGGACTTTATAAATGCAGATTCCTGAGCTCCATCCTTAGAGACCCTGGTTCTGTAGCTCTGGGGTATAGCTTAGGACTGGAGGTCTAAAATGCATTTTAGACATTCCTAAGATAAGTAGTCCTTGGACTTTACAAGAAAACTGTGCCCTGTACCCTACCTGATAAATAAGTTATATGACTGCTTCTTGGGGGCTGCTAAGCCGTAGAGTCTAGTGAGATAGTTGCAATTTCTCATGCTGAGAGAAAGAAATCCAATTAAGAAATGTAAATTCTTCTTCATGCTGAGAGAATACGAGGCAATAAAAATATGAATTTCTTTATGTTGCATGGAAGCTTCTGGGAGCCCATAAAGGTTGAGCAATCCTTGCTGAGCAGCTGGACTGTCATCTTCTCTGGCTTTTATGGGAGAAGATGAGACACTTTTGGCACTTTCTCGAGAACAATCTTTCTGTGAGATTTTCTGTACAGGCTATGAGGCTCTTTCGTTAACGCTTGAAATCTATAATTAACTATTTAGAATGAGGGGGTTGTTAAAGTATGTAATGTGTGCAATCCTTTCTTAGGACGATTATTTGATTTCTAATTGCACCCTCCCCCCTGATAGATTTGTGCAGAAAAGCTGGTGGTTGGGGGTGAGGAAAAGGTAGTTCAGTACCATTGGAAGGAACTAGTTAGTGCTCTGACAAAGACAGAACGGTTCTAACTAGTACCCATGCTCCAACGGTTGTGGGACTCTGATGCAGGCCCTCGTAGGGCTGAAGCCCATGAGCTAATGCTGAAAATGGCAGAAAGGAAAAAGGAAGATGAAAAAGTCAGTAGGGCTTTGGCATGAGAGATTCTATTGCCTTGATGTGCCCATGGCAGCAGAGTTGAGTGAGAGGAGCTGTTTTTATTATTTGGAGGATTCCTTTCATTTGGTTTTCTGAGAGGATTCTATATGATCCTGGCTGAATCCTACCTACCACTTCAAATACTGTCTTCTTTCCCATTTTGCTGTTAGATGGAGTGAGCTTGTTCAGATAATCTTTTCAAGTGGATTCCTTGTTATGTGTTCTTCCTTGTGGCCCAGCATTTGTAAATTCAGTCTCTAACTCAGAGATTCTAACTCCACATCAGTTGTGCCCTGTATCAGTAAATATATGTTGTTCAAGTCAGGTCCCTCGGTAGCACTCTCTATATCCCTTCTCTCTGTTTTTCATTCTGTTCCTGATTCTTGATTTAAATGATGTTATTTTGGGGAAACTAATGTGTACTAGGATTAGCAGCAATTCCCTTTGTAAATCAAGCCTATTAAAAAATGCATTTCCGGGAGCTCAGTATAACCTACACCAGCAAGTCAGAGCTTTTGCTTCCTGCGTGGGGAGAATTCTAGGCTCCTATATTCAAGGATTGCTTTATTAGCCACAGAAGAAGCAGCTAAAAGTAGAGATTCCCAGAACAATTATGAATTAATCATTGAGTTTAGAATACCGTTTTCAAATGATTTTCAATCAATGAACAGACTTAAGAAGTACAACGACAACTCAATTCTGGTGAGTATCTTAGCCATTTAAAGATATTCATAGGTTTGAAATTTAATGTTTTCTTTTCATTTACAGTGAATTTATTGTTGGCAGAAAATTCATGAGCGTCCAGCCTTGGAGAATTAAGTCTTTTGTACCTTACATAATGGCTATAGCAGAAATGGTTAGCTATTTGGGATTCACTAGTGCTGCTGTGCCACTCTACATTAGATATGATTTGGGAGCACCACTAGATGCATATATGTATTAAACTTTTCAAACCATATCAAACCATCTTGTGTCAAGACCTTGTTTAAGGAAGGAGAGCTAAGAATTTGGCTAAAAATCCTTATAGCAATGTAAGGATTGAATACCTCAGCACTTTACTTCAACCATAATATCTGACCTCTTTTGTCCCTTGGCTCATGACTCTATATACCTCTAGTCTATGACCTATTGCTGATTTTTGTAAGCAACCATAGGCACATTCTCACTGCTATGCTCTTTCCCAGAGGAGGAATCTTACAGTGTGAAAGGAGGAAAACCCCACCTTATATGAGGTCCAGAGTAGTGCTGTTGCTTACCTAGGGTCATATCCCTAGTTTGTGAAAGGGTAGAGACTTAAATTCAGATCTTGGGAAGAGGCCATAAGGTAAAGTTCAGCCAGAGGTTGTAATGTGTGACATACACTTGGCTTCTTGGATTCACATTGGATACTTGAAGCTTCTGTTGCTTTCTTCTGGAAAGGAAGAAGAAGTATTTATGGAACCCATGGATTCTGAGTCATGCGGACTTGGGCTCAAATTCTGTCCCATTGCTTCGTAGCTGACTGATTTGGCAGAAACCACTTACCTCAAAGATTTATTATCATCTGCTCAAAAATATAAATAATAATATTAATATTACACTTTATATGAATGTTCAATGCCATTTATAAAGACATTGCCTAATACAGACTTTG
Organism: Suricata suricatta; assembly: GCF_006229205.1. Taxonomy (NCBI): domain Eukaryota; kingdom Metazoa; phylum Chordata; class Mammalia; order Carnivora; family Herpestidae; genus Suricata; species Suricata suricatta. Next base: position 46,064,684 of record NC_043712.1, on the reverse strand, counting down.
TAAGTGCTTATCTGTAAGCCTCCTCTCTCCTGACCATACATACCACTGATCTTTTCTATTGGCAACATCACTGTGTTTTTCATTTTATATTTCCCTGTCCAGTCTGATGATAGTCACAAGACAATTTCTATTATAAGACATCAAAATTCCCAACTGGGGGATTACTTTAGCCAATATAGTTAGAAAGAGAAAGAAAAATGCCATTATATATTTGTAAAGGAGGATTTAAAATGAGATAATTGAAAGTCAGCTTGTTTATCTTTAGGGGACAATTGGTGATTCTTTTTTCTTCCCAAGTAATGGATTGTTATATATTTAATTGCTATTTTGAGAAAGGTATTCCTCTGAATGGGCATTAGGGAAAGAGGACAGATTTTAATTAAACCATTTAGCACATACTGAATAACCCCACCAGGAGGCATGATAAAGGTATGCTTAATTGGCTTAGAAGGATGGTAGCGATGTGAGAACTTCAAACACAAAGTTAACTGCAGAGATAATTCTACATCTATCTCCTAATCAACAGCAAGGGGAATTATTGAAAATTTTAAAAGCAAGGCAAGAGGATTTAAAAAAAATTAGGCTGACTTTTATTCAATTTGTCCCCAAAGTTTCTCTAGGGTGTGCATGTATGTTCCATTTTGTGGATAAGTCTACATTAGGAAGTGGCTGCTTTATTTATTCCTAAGGCTGTCTCACAGCATGTTTTCCCTCCAATACTTTTGTGTACTGTGTCTGAGAATGTTTCTCAATCTCTCATTCTTTTCGTTCTTTTCTCTGGCCAATCTCCCAATTAAGGCTTTTCTAAATGTCAGTACCAGCATGTGGGCACATCAAAACAGGAAGGCAGGTCTGGGTTGTATATCTCTCATGCACCTGTTTATTGTCCTCAGGCAATGTAATCGGTCAAAGATCAAGTGGACTGGTCAGAGAATGGGGCAGTCTTAGGACCAATTACAGGACAGACAGACAGACAGACAGCTAAAGAGCTATCTGAAGTCAACTAAGCGCTGAGATCTGAAAACCAGAAGGCCACAGGAGAGCAAGTAAAAGAGCAATAGAGTTGAGGCACACAGGTGAAAACCAATTCAGCTCCACTTAATCAGAATATAGAAAATACCCATTATGTACCAGGATTTGTGATATATTATAATACCTTTGGGTAAAAGTTAGAAGACAAAGGTATAATCAGCCTACACTTGTTCTTCCAAAAGAGATTATTGACTACCAAAGGAGACATGTACATGAAGAGATTATATCAAAACATCACGGGATTCCTGTAATAGAGGTTTGTATAAGGTGTTAGGGAGACATATATATGGCCACCTATTCCACTGTTCTTAGATTTTTCACTTTTACAATTATTGCTATTTGGGGGTAACAAAAGACTTTACAACACCATTCTTCTATTTTACTTGAGCTTTTCTAGCAAGAGTGTTCCAAAGGTAGGCCTTTCTGTGGCAAAATTTCTGAGGTCTGCATATGTCATGTTGCCTTCTATTTTTCATATATTTCAGCTTTAATTTATAGTTTCCCTCTTTTTATTTCTCCCTTCAGTGTTCGTTCCCTTTTAATTTTCAATTCACATATTTATTCCTCAGTTGCATTATGCTCTTTTATCAGCTCTTATATTCATCATTTCCACAACTTTTTCAAAAGGATTTCTTGTTCTTGCTTATATTGAATATATCTTCCCTCATCTCCTAAAGTGTCACACTTATTTTAAGTTCTTGATCCATCTATTCCAATGATCAGATAGTTTATTCAGTTTGCCTTTTTTTTCATGGGCCTTTCAATCTTTATATATCTGGTCATTTTCCCTGGGTGCCCATTTGATCCGGATGGTAGCTATTCCATGTGGTGATACGTACTATGTGAGACTTAAGGCCCTCCTCTGTGTAAGCCCAGGCGAATTTAGGAAGAGAGGAGGAGCTCAGTCGCTGGGCAGAGAGTTCAGGAGTCCAGAGTCTCTCTTTGCTGACCTTCCACCAGTCAACTCACATGGTTGGGATTTATCTTTAATGACTTGGGACGAAGTAGCTTTGAGAGAAGGTCATATATCTAGTTTGTTATATACCATCTTGGAGTTTAAAGGAAAGGGGACAGAGAAGAGGTGATGAAGTGAAGGCTGATCTCTTCAGTTGGATAGGACTTTTTCACCTCACTGGTATTGCCTTGATAACGTTTTGATGGCCTGGCCTGGTCCAACAATGTGAGTGAATTTGGAAGCCTTGTGAGACCCTAAACAGAGGAGGACCCAGTGAGGTTTCATCAGGACTCCTGACCCAAACAAACTGTGAGATAATAAATGTATGCTGTTTTTTAAGTCTCCAAGTGTGGTAATTTGTTGCCCAGACATAGGTAATTGATGCGGTACTCTTCTCAGGGGGGATGCTGGGTGAGGAAGAAGGGACAGGTAAAAGCATGGCTGTCTTGTAAATGTTTAAGTAGCTTGTTATAGCTCAACCATAGAGGGCAAGTTTAGGGAGTAAGAGGCCAGAATAATTGAGAACTCACTCTATGCTGATTAGTGTGTCATCTATTTTTCAGACCTCTCTCTGTCTCCTCTAAAACCCTGTGAGTTTGGCACCATTGTTGTCTTTTTAAAAATTGGGAACGGACTTAGAGTAGATCTTACTCACTGTCATGCTGCAGCACTTGGAAACAGGCAAAGCCTGTGCTGAGATGGTGATTTCTCCAAGCAGGGGGAGCAGCGGGTTAAGACTTGGGAGGGGGGCAGGGGAGGCTGGCTGCAAACAGCTTCTTCCATTTACCCCAGTGGACCATGAAAAATGCAATTAATTTCCTTGTGCTTTTATGTGAGAAAGTCTTAGAAGTAGAGTGGCTAGCCAATTAATCTAAAGTCACCCATCTCGCAAGTGGATGAGACGTCTTTCAAACCCAGGCGTTTGCTGCAAACTTTGTGTTCTTTACATTACATTGCACCATCTCAAGCAAAAGGTGAGCTTCCTAATAGGAGGAGGTCAGTTCATTCAGGAAGTTTTAAGCTATTTTTGATATAATAATTGAATTAGTGCCATAAGCTAGGTCTTGAATTCAGTATTTTATATCTATTATCTCAGTTAATCTCCACAACAAACCTGAAAGATTAGAGAGATTAGAAATAAAATCTCCATTTTAAGGGCAAGGCCATGAATGTAGAGGGAGATTAGATAAATTACATAAGGTTTCAGAGTTACTAAATAGTAGGAGAGTATTTAAATTCATGTCTGTCTAACGCTAAAGCCAGTAAGCTTAACTATAAAATAAAATGACTGAAAATGTCCTGTCTGAATGAAGCATGGAAATCTGCTCTTCAAGTTGTTTCTATATGATGTGTACAACTGTACATAAAAATGTTTGTAAATTAAATTTTGAAAATAACAGCTCTTTTTCATAAGGCAAAATGAACTGAAATGAGATTCTATCCTGGCCATCTATTACTTTTGTATATTTAGATGTATTTATAAAGTGATGAAGATACTGAAATTAGCTTAAAGACATGACTGCAAAAATAGTTCATGGAAGAAAACTGCTTATATGTTCCAATGTTCATAAAGACTGCAGATTACTTGATGGGGATGGAGGTGGTGAGAAATACACACTAGTTGTAAGGAAGTTCATTTTAGGGGTGCCTGTGTGGCTCAGTTGGTTTAGCACCTGACTTTTGATTTCTGCTCAGGTAATGATCTCAAAGTTTCATGAGTTCAAGCCCCATATTGGGCTCTGACTGACAGCACAGAGCCTACTTAGGATTCTCTCTCTCCCTCTCTCTCTGCCACTCCTTCACTTGCACTTTCTCTGTCTCTATCAAAATAAATAAATAAACTTAAAAAAATAAAATTCATTTTAAGTTTAACATTTGGACTTAAAATAATAAACCAAGTGAAAAGGAAAATTCAGATTGATAAAATATCTCTTGTATTTTGTCTTAAAAAAATCTAGTAAGCAATATGATAACAATTTGGACTCCATGACTACCATATATGGCTTTTTGACCTTTGAGCCAATTACCTTTTCCATTTGTCCTTCAGTCTATTCATCAATTAAATGGGAATAATAATACCCAACTCATACAGTTTTTGTAAGGATTAAATTTTACATATACTTGTGTATATCTTAGCATTTCTAAAATGGACATGTTCTACTCTTGAAATCTAAAAGGTGCTTCCATTTTATTTAATTTTAAGAAGCATAAAGCTGTTCTGTAGGTATGCTAAGTGTTTTAGATATTTAATTCTCCCATGAATTTCTGGCATCGTGTGTCTGGAGTACAATAATTTTGAAATTTTTAGTTTTTTGAACCATTGTGCAACACAGATGTTGACTTCTCTGCCCACCCTCCCACTCCACCAATGCCATCCATTCTGGGGAGAGTGATATGCAGGTGACAGTATTAATTTGGTGATGAATGTACTTTTAAAAAAATATTTTAAAGTTTATTTTGAGAGATAAAGATGGACAGAGATAGATTGAGGAGGGGGAGGGAGAGAGAGAATCCCAAACTGGCTCCACACTGTCAGTACAGAGCCCAGCATGGGACTTGAAACCTTGAACCATGAGATTACGACTTGAGCCGAGATCAAGAGTTGGACGCTTAACCAACTGAGCCATCTGGCATCCCATGACAAATACACTTTCTAGTACAACATATGTTTCTATCATTAGTAGGGAATAAATTTTGTGATAAATAGAAACAGCTAAATAAAGAATCTGTCTCCATCCAAAAAAATTTACTGGCTTTCTTTAAATAAATGGTGATGCTCTAAATATGTCCACTGTGGAAATATTCAGATCCCAATGTGGTTGGCTGTAAACTTTGAGAAAACAGAAGTACCCATTAGAGGATACTGATTTTATGAGGAAATATAAATTACACCTCAATTAACTAGACTACATTTATTTCCATAGATCCTTTGCAGTACATGAGAACATATCTTATGTTTACTTTAAACATGACAGAGACTAAGAGAGGTTTCACAGTATGTTTAGTTAATAAAATGAAATAGTACAAATTCAAGAAAGAGAAATCTGAATTCTAAACCTAATGAGGAGAATGTCCTTCTTGTCTGCTTTTGTGTGGAGGGTAAACATTTGGCTGTTTTCAGGGCCAATTGCTTGTTCTGCTTAAACCAGAGACTGCAAAATCAGGAAATGCTGACTTAAAAATGAAAGAAGGTAGGCGTAATTTTGCATGTGAGTACTGTAAATACAGTAGTAAAGTGGAAACTAGAACAGAGATGTAAAAAGACTGAAGGAACTGCAGTGATAAAATAAATTATTAATAGAAAATACCTTATGCTCAACTCATTAAGAGTATTCAGATCTGTGACCTACTTAGAAAGAAATATGTTTTCTCTTCTAGCGTTGAGAACTTGCTGAATACCAGGCAAGTATAACTGCCAGTAGATTTCTTTTAGTGAATCACTTAGGTTGCATGTTGTGCCTGCATTCAGAAGGCACATGAGGGAGGCATTCATAATACATGCCAGTTAGGAATCCTTATAGAAGCCTGATTTTCCTACCACTACGTTTATATGCCTTCACCATCTGTAGTTCTCAAATTCAAGAAGCCATGCTAATGCTAACAAAGTGGCTGGCTTGGCAGATCAATGTGAGAGGGAGCCTGGAGAATTACCGTCTTTGGAAAGGTAATTTAAAACTAAATCCACCTCTAAAAGTGAGTGTCCCCTTTGAGTTTACAGGTTCACAAGAGGGGAACCCTTCGTATTGTAAGTATTTCCTTCTGTTTGCCAACAGCAGGGAAGACTTAGGCCAAAACCCAAAAGGATACAACTTAGACAAGCATGAGCATATGGCTCTAGGAGTTTTAATCACTAAGAAAGGAAAATATAGTTGCAGCTAGTGGATAAACAGCTCTGTTTTGTAAAAACCTCAGATCAGTATAAACTTGGTTAGAAGATCCTCTGGTTAAAAAAAAATCATGGATTTAAAGGAATAAATCAATTTTGTATGCTAAAAACAAAACTGTATATAAAGAAAAAAAAACACCCAAAGAGAAGTGAGACTAACAGGACAAATTCAAGCAATGGAACAATTTGGTGCACTAATCTCCTATAAAGTAGGTTACCTGAAGTATTTTAGCAGCATCTGCTGTAGAGTAAAAAAGGTAGGAGTTCAGGCACCAAGTCTAAAAATGGTTTGGCACAGTCATTGCTAATAATATTAAAAGTTCTTAAGTTGTAAGGAAATAATTTCTTGCACAATCTTGGGCATCATATGATTCACATTATGGCAGAATTTTCATGCTAAAATTGGCAACTTCTAGGTGATTTTTCCCACTTTCATCCTAAGATTGCAAGTCTCTATTTTTAAATAAGGGTAAAGTGCAAATTGTCCTCACAAGAAGAGATAGAATGTTTCCAATTCACATAATGTTGCCATCCTTTTGCCTGACTACATGTACCACCAATCTATTAACCCATTATAAAAAGTTAAAGGTTCAGTAAGAATATGCAGTAGTCTTGAATATGCTTATCAACAACTCTTCAGAAAGTTAGATATACCTTTGTTTAACAAAAAATTAACTAATTTAGAGGGCCATTAAGCAGCTACGTAAAGAAGACCTACTCTGGACTAGCAGGCATTGTTCATTGTGTGAGTTTATGAATTTCAGCTTTCTTTAATATTTAACATTTAATATCACTGGTCATGTCGTAGTATCATAGCTTGCTCTCTCCTTTCTTAATTCTCTTGCTTTCTTCCTTCCTTGCTCCCTCCTTTCTTCTTTCCTTTCTTCCTTCCTTCCTTATCAAATATATTTTACGCTTCTTTTATATGCCAGGCACTAAATGAATGAAACATGAACTTGGTCATCTCAGAACTCACAGAAATTGGCGGTTGATATGTAAACACCAAAGCATGAAACAAAAATCTGAAAATTTGACTCACAGACTAAAATATTTAACAAAGACTAAAAAGGAAGAGGTATGCCAGTTATACTCTTTCTAAATTAAATACTGTGCTAAATGTTCTAGGTTGAAAGATGCCCAATGAGTGAGGTAGTCAGTCCTAACCACAAAGAATACACATGCAGTAGAGGAGAAAAGGTGTGAACACAGATGCCGGAATAGGGAGTATATGTACAAATTTCTCAAGGGTGTTATATTAGTTTCCTATTAATGCTGTAACAAGTGATCATACATGTATTGCCTCATAGCCACACACATTAATTATTTTAGTATGTGTGCTGCCGAAGCATGCATTACATTAATTACTTTAAAGTTCCTAGTCCAGAAGTTTGGCATGTGTTTCTGGAAGATCAAGGCAATGCCATGGTTATGTTCCCTTAATGAGGCTATAGAATCTAATCTGTTTCGTTTTCTCATCTGGCTTCTAGACAACACGCACACTCTCGGTGAGAAATGGAAACAGGCTAGACTCGGTAGGCTCTTACCATTGCATTTCTGTGTAGTCATATCTCCCTCTGACTTTCTTGTTCTGCCTTTCTTTCCCACTTTTAAGGATCCTTAGAATTACTTGGGGTCCATCTGGATGATCCAAAGTAAACTGCCTTAATTCCGTCTGCATTCAAAATTGCTCTTTGCTGTGTAACAAAAAATATTCACATGTTCTGGACAATTAGCATATAAATATCTCTGGTATCACAGTGTTGTCAAAGTGTGATAGGAATTCAGTTTAAGTGAGATGATATACATAAAATACCTTGAAAAATATAAAGGGCAATGCTGATTAAGCTGTTGAGCAGTAGGTTGCTATGCTGTGGTTTGGCTGGGCAGGCATGTAAAATTAGTCACATTTCCCTTTTCTCTACTCCTTCTGAGTCTCTAGCTAATTATGTTTGACTTGGCCATTTACCTCAGTTTTTAATTTTGATAGAGAAAGATGGTATTTTGGTAGTTTAAAGTTAGCCTTTTTCTCCTGCGTGAGGAAAATGAAACCATCAAATATTTTCCTCTGTGCCTGGGCACACGCTTCCTGATCTGTTGATTTGTCTACATTCTCTGATTTTATAGATCCCAGAATCACTATGGATAGAAATTTAGGCCTGTTTCCAGTTGCAATTCAGACAAAGACATGTCTGATAGGCTAAGAGTGAGGATGTATGTTGGTCTTTAAGAATCCCGGTTTACAGAAGGGCAATGCCTGTTCAAGTTCCCTCCCCAGTCCACAACCCCCAGGGGGGAAAAATCACCATAATTAGAAATTTTTTCTCAACTGTTGATTCATCTTAAGAAATAAATCTGAGAAGCCATGAGAAAAGAAAGCTCCAAATCACTTCTCAGCCTTTTGGCTAAGATCAAGTGAAGAAAGCTTCTTATTATAACATAGACTATATTTTAACCCTCTCTGATAGGTCCTAAATTGCTTGTACAGTAGAGTGATACAGGGTAAAAACAAAAAAAAAGTAAATCATATGGGAGGAGCCATGCAAAACATTGCTGGAATACTATCACCCTTTGTACTCATCTAAGGTTGAAATATATATACGTAATGTCTAAATTATATAAATCTTCCTAAAGACCCAAGCAACTACCCAGTGGATGGTAAATGAAGAATGTCACACGTATTTAGTAAAAGATAAGAAGCAAAGAAAACAAAGTAAAAGATGAGTTTCTGAGCTTTGGGGCGACTACAGCTAGGCTTTCAGAAGTTGAAATTGCACCAACTTGTATGATGTTTGTGATACTCAGAAAATCATTACACTGCTTCCAGTGGCATGCTACTACAATGATAAGGTTGATGCTCTTGTGTATGTGACTTGTGTCTGAGTGTAAGATTGATGATTCTACTCATAAATGTACGTCTTCCTCTCCACTGAGACTGGAAGAATTTTGCATGTAGTAAGCACTCCTTTAAACTTTAGTCATTAACTGAACATAAGGCTGATTGCTTGAGTTCTTTCTGACCAGGATAAACTCCCAGGACAGCTGTAATAAAACCTTTCAACCGCAACAGAATCAAAATAGAACCAACCTTCAGAGATCGGGAAAGATGATCCCATTTGTCTAGTGGTTATAAAGTTAGATTAACCTTAGATAAAGCCTAATTTTGTATATCAGTCAGGGTGGAAACTTAGTGTAGGAGAAGGAACAATGGCTTTGGTGTCAGACAATGTGAGTTAAATTTCCAGTTTCATTCACTCTGAGAATTATGACCTTGAACAAGTTTCTTTCCGCCTCTGAACTTTGGTTTCCTGAGTAAATGAGCGGGATCTCTGGGTGCCATCAGTGAGAAGGAACACTGTAACGGTCATCCACAACCCCATTTGAGAATCTTGGATATTCTTAAACCAGGAAAAAAAGGATTTGTGAGGTTTGAATTATTCCAGTTAACGTTTGTAAGGATTATGTGCCGAAGACCACTTACTGTGATCATACTCCTTTTCTGTTTGTGGCACTGGAGGACTTGAATCACAGCATTCAAAGACCTTAACAGTGTGGTCATCTGACTGCTAACCTAGTATTTGTTCAGGCCCCTTCAAAGAGGTTATGATGTGATTGTTACCACAGACTGGGGCTGTACTGAACTTTTACAAAGGTATCAAATAGGTTGATACTCTTCTGATGGAAAAGGACTTCTGGTTTAAATACCGGAGTATTTTGTTGGAAAAGGACTTCTGGTCTGAATACCTGAGTAGGTCATTCAAGTTTAAGTGTGTTGTACAGTGTAGAAATATTTGAACAGGTTCTGCATTCATGGTAGGCATTTGTACACAGCTCCTGAAATGTATTAGAGATCAATTATGCTGAAATTGAACACACTTAGATAAAAAGATACTCTGAAACTGCTCAGCTGTTTCCCCTATATTCTTGAAAATGATCTTGTAGAATGCAAAGCCTCTTTAACTTGCAAAATATATCATTATACTTTGCTTTGAGTAATGTGCAACTTAATGTCCCTCCCATCCCAATAACAATCCCTCAGCCAACTGTAAAAGATCCTTTAATGATTATTTTCTCCGCCTAATGCCTTTTTTCATCTGTGGTTAGACAAGTGGAGCCGGAGTGTCTTGCCTATTCACTATCGTTTGCTTTAGAGATTCTTGGGGAACTAAAAATAAGAGGCATTTGCAAAAAATGTTGAAATTTAAATGGATATATTCACATAGCACTAACCGATAAATTAAAAGTGCAATGCAATAAAATAAAATTTCAAATTCAAACGGTCTTATCTCATGAAAACTTAAGCTCTTCTAAATTTTCACGATATATAAAAATGCACAATTAACAAGGAACTCAATGTGCAAATGGTTTTAAAATATTAATTTTAAGCTTATAGTTTCCACTTTGTAATTCTTTTGGAGAGCTTCAATATATAAACACCACAACTCTTCATTTAAAATTATATTTTTAAGTTTCCTAAGTGATTTGGACACCCAAGCCTTTTTTGCAAAGGAATTTCTTAGTATGGTAATTAGGCAATGGTTCAATTCATTCCAAATGTCTAGTAAAGTTCCTCCTAACTATTCATTATATCTTAATAAAAGCTTCCAAGTGAATCAAAATTTCAATGTTTCAAAGGGTTATAATTTTCCAGGTCTTATAAAGAGAAGCTGAGTAAAAAAGGGCAGACTTGCTGAGAAATGGAATTCTGTCCTCATTCTCCTTTTGACTAGGTTTATGCTAGAGGAAGCATAAGAATGGTGAGCTCCTCAGGGCTGGTGCCAGGCAAAGGTTTGTATTAGTGGGCACCTGCTGTATTGCTCATGGTCTTTGATGCTTGTCTTTTCCTCGCAGAAGCTAACATTACCAGATATCCTGGCATCATGCTGCCCTCAACCCCTGCTCAATAATCAAAACTCTAAGTTATTTAATTTTGGAAACATTCCCTAGTCTCTCAGTGTCTACAACAGTACATATAAGCATATCAAGTTCTGAGCTGTTTGACATGTAAGTAACTATGTGTACGTACACATATGTGTATGTACCTACACACATATGTATGTGTGCATCGTGTAATTAAAATTTTTGTCTGGCCTTTGTCTTAGATTCCTGGGACTGAGCTTCTAAACCCTTGGAGTTTCTTGAGTGATAGGAGTGTCCTTGTTCATGATGAGCCTCTGGAATTACTCTCAAGATATGATTTAAGGTGGACTTGTAGATAGCTTATGCTATTGTGCTGACTCAGGACCAGGCCAGACATGCCAGGAAGACCAACCATGTGATTAGAGGATTAGGGCTTTGAAGTACATGCTCTCAAACTTGGGAAGAAGAGAGGGGCCGGAGATTGAGTTCCATCATGTGGTCCATGATTCAATCGATTGTGCCTACATAATGAAATTTCAGTAAAATCTGTGGATACTGAGTCTTGGTTGGTGAACATATTAATGTACTAGGAGAGTGACATGTCCTAATTTCCTAAGGGGTGGATCCTCAGGACTGTCCTAGACCTCTCCCTATGTGTCTCTTGTTTGGGCTGATCCCTATTTATATCCTTTATAATAAACTATTTTCATAATTATAGTACTTCCCTGAGTTCTATGTGTCATTCTGGTAAACTATCAAACCTGAAGGAATCATGAGAACCTCTAAATATGTAGCAGGTTGGTCAGAAGTGAGGGTTGCATGAGAACTTCTGAACTCACAGTTGGCATCTGAAATGAAAATGTCTTATTGGGGACTGTACCTTAACCTGACAAGCTTACACTAATTTTGGATACTTAGTGACAGAATTGAATTGCAGTATTAGAGCCCATGTATGTGTGTGTGTGTGTGTGTGTGTGTGTGTGTGTGTGTATGAAAATATATGAATATTTATATCTTGGAGTCTTTAATTAATGGTGGCAGTAAAGACTCTGAATTCTTAACTTTTCAAATAAATGTTAAGCCTTTACCATGAAGTGTTTGTATTGCCTTGTGTAACACCAGCACAGAGTTAATCTAGAGCTGGAACTTTATTTTTTTGAGAGAGAGGGATAGAGTGAGAGATAGAAATAGAGAGAGAGAGAGAGAGAGAGAGAGAGAGAGTTTTAAGTAGGCTCCATGCTCAGTGCAGAGCCCCATTTCATGACCCTGGGATCAGGACCTGAGCCTAGGGTGCTCAACTGACTGAACCACCCAGGTATTTCCTGAGCTGGCAATTTTAATCCCCCTGGGGAACTATTCTGGGTTTGGGGGAAGACTTTTAAAAGGCATTACTACTCTATGTGAATATGAGTACAGGATAGAGGGAGACTGCATTCACAGGCAGAAGACTATGCATAGGCTTTGGGGGAAGACAAGAAGGCCTCACTCATAATTTTTATTCTCTTTCTAGAGTTCTCTTCCATTTCATGACTTAGATTTCTTGTTTTCTCTTACCTTTTCTCCATAGTATTTCCTTTTCAAAAGGAAATTCCACTCCTTTTCGTTAAAAAGCAGCTTCCAGTGTTTTCCTCCCTCAGGGCAAAGCCAGACCAATATGTCAAAAAGGCCCCACTTCATATTCTTACCCTGTGAAATTGGTTCTTATGACATAATTGAACTAAACAACCTTGCCTCCTCTGGAATTTGTCTCCTTTATTCTTTTAATAAAAATAGTAAAGCAGTTTATTATTTGCCCTTTAAAATATTTTGTAAGTATTAAGCCTTTATATCTTAAACAAGCTGTAAGGTAAGTACTGTTTTATCTTCATCTTATAGATGATTATGAGATCCATGAGGTAAAAAGTGTGCTCCAGACCACTGAGCTAGTAAGTGGCGAAGCCAAGATTCTAACCAACACAGTTTGATTCTGGAGCCCATGCTCATAATTACTGATCAATGCTTCCTCACATGAAGTGCTTCTTAATCTGTGGAGAACTGTCCTCTTGCTCTGTCCTAGGCTGAGTAGCTCATTAAATATGTAAGAACATTCCTCCTTTTCCCACAGTTTTATTTCTCACAATGTCCTCACACGTACCCTTTTTCTACTGTATTGAAATCTTTGCTATTTTCTAATTACCCACTATTTTCTCCAAATTTCCACTTGCTTTTTGCTCTGCTTGGAGAGCCCTTTATGATTTATCCATATCACTTACCCTAAGGATAAAGCCATTTCTCTATCCCCCTCAGTATGTGCATGCTTTTACTGTGGTCCTTATTACAGCCTGTGGTGCTGACCCTTTAGTTTATTTATGTCAGAAGACCAAAATGTATTTGATGGAGGCCTTTTGTCTTACACATCTCTACCTCTAGGCCCAGCACAATTTCTGTAACATAGTAGCCACTCATTAAGCATTTGGAAAAATGAATGAATAAATTTTTTAAAAAACCTGGATAACAGGATTGCAATATTTCTGAAACCTATGTTGGTGACCAAAGATTTCCAATTCATCATATCCTAAGTATGCAATCTCTAAGAATGGTAATAAAGAAATTGTGCTCATAGTGGATTTACTTGATGTGTAGTTACACCATTGCACCATTGCACCTGAAAATTTAACTAACTATCCATAGGATATATGATGTATGTGTATGTATATATGTGTGTATATATACATAATTTTAATTAATTAATTAATTTCCCCATGTCCCTATGTGAAATGTGACAATGTATCTGATCACTTTATTAAGTCCATTTATTTGTTTGTAGAGAGAGAGCATGCATGCATACATGAGTGAGCAAGAGAAGGGCAGAGTGAGAGAATCTTTACAGCAAAGAGCCTGATGCAGGGCTTGATCTCACGAACCATGAGATTGTGACCTGAGCTATAACCAAGAATCTGACGCTTACCCTACCAAACTACCCAGGCAACCAACCCTGTATCCTATCACTTTAAATTACTTATTTACTATCATAACAAAAATACAGTAAACTGTCCCCTTTAAAGCTTTATGTTTAAAAAATATTTTTTAATTTATTTTCTTTTTAAAACTTGTTAAAAATTTAACTTATCATTGAAATATAGTTGACATAGAGTGTCATATTAGTTTCAGGTATACAACTAGGGTGCTGGTGATTCAACATTTCCATATATTACTCAGTGCTCAAAGCTTTCTCATTTTTCCCAAAGCTTTATATTTTTTATCCCATCATTTTGACAGCTGTTATTGAAAGAGTTCTTTTTTTTTCTTTTTGGCTTCATTTTTGATTTGGAAATTCAGTGAAAAGGCCAAAAGGAATGGATAGATCCATGACTGTAAAAGAAGAATCTCATTTGTGAGAATACCTACATGTATCTCTGTCTGCGTATCTTGAGATCTCTCAGGATGTAGGACTATTGCAGAACGAAAGCCTCTGCTGTCTGGTGTGAGTGAACTATTCTAATAATGAAAGAAAATCCATGCTAACATGAAATCTATGTAACCACAGAACAATGGTCAGGAAAAGCCAACTTGATAGATTCTGCTTCCGCATCTATTTTGCGCTGCATCTTACCACTTTTATTGTAAGGATGATTGTGGCAGCTTGTTAAGTATTCTTTCTTTATGTGAATTTATAAAGAATGCCTAAAACCAGTAACTCATATTTCATGGTCTGTCGTACTATGGCGGACCTCTGTGAACTCAGTCACTCAAGTTATTCTTGCCTGATATGGCCAAAATGTACTTGCCGTCATTGTCATCCTGAAGAGAGGCCCAAGTTTTCTCTGGAACACTTTAACGTTTACCGTAGCTTCTATTCTCCTCTTATACCTGCTTCATTAGGGTTCAATTCAGATTTTATGCAAATACATGTCAATAAGGATCTTATGTTACTCCAAATAGGTTCGTTGTGATGATACTTCACTGATTTCATAAATTGTTAGTAGCCTTCTATCTTTTGTGTAGTTCTAGCATACTGGATGGAAACAATCTAACACTGACAACATAAAATAACAAGTGCCATTTTTTCTTAGGAATTTACCAAACCCAGTGCTAAGAGCTTGAATATGGTTTTCATAAAATCTCCATCACAAATTATTTGGTGATAGGGATTATTATCTGCATTTACTTGTGAGTTTAATGAGACTTCATAATTTGATAACCTGTCTAGGGTCACACAGCTGGTAAGTGGCAAAGCCACATTTCACATTCAAAGCTTGCCAGTTCCGGTGCCCGTATTCATGACTGGTTTGTAAAACTACCTTCTTTACTACAGGCATGGGGAGGTGTTAGAGGGCAAAACAACAGAGAATAGAAAATTAATGATGTCTTCATGTTCAGAGGACTTTCTTAAGTTTTTTAATTTTTTCTTTTGTGACTTGTACTCATTCAGATAGTTGTTCTTTATTTGCCAAACAACAGTGTGATCTGCAAACCCATCCCTATTATTTCAAAATAAGCACTGGGTGGTTTGCAAAGGGAAGGGGATGGTCATGTCTGCAAAATATGTAGCTAGAATTTGCAGAAAACACTTTTGAAGAATACACACTTCCATGAATGCTAGTGTTGCCTTCATCTGGGTGGGAGAAACCTAAAAATATCAGTAGCTAATGTTACAGATATTCAACTGATCAAGTGCAAATGTGAACATGAGCAAAATGATGGCAGAGACACTAAAAATTATGTATAAAAGCTGAGATAATAAGGAAGTGATGATTGGAATACAAATTGGAACCATATGGATCATTGAACAGATTCATGAATAATGCAAAGCCAAGGTGATGCAAAAGTGATTTAAACAGGGTGATGATAGAGATAATTTTGTTATCCTACCTTGGCTAGGGATTAAAATTAATACCTGAATTTAACTTTCAAGTTTGTGACTTAAATATACCTCCACATATGGGTTATGTGTATGAGTCTACACATTGTGTGCCACATATCTGAACTTGGTCTGTCAAGTTGTGCTGACCCTACCTGAAAAGTGCCCTCAAACTACCTGCAGGTTCTTCTGGAACAGCTGCCAGAAGTTTTTCTAGGACGTTTATTATTTTGTCAGGGATGAATTGTTGCTCCAGTGAACGCTAATTCTTTGTATGTTGACTGTCTGGTAAACTGCTTAATATTCCTCCCCAAACATAGCTTCAACCACTCTCAATGAACTTTTCCAACTTGACTATAAAGTCTGAAGGAAAAGGTCCCTTTCAGGTGTTGTTAACCTCCAACAAGAGGTTCCGGGTGACAAATACTGTTGAATATCTAATGCTCAGATGGAGCCGACCGGGAAAAATGAGGGAATGTACCAAGGCACATTCCTGTCTGGGAATTTGGCTGGTTTACACAGGATCATGAATTCGGCTCCATAAATCAGCTACTGGCAACCACATGGATCCCCAATTCATTTTTTTTTACCTCATATAACCATAGAACCATTGATGAATAAACTTTTCTTATGGTTTAGCCTTTATCCCTTCTAAGAAGTCTTCCCTCTTTCGCTCCCTCCTCCATCTCTCTCTCTCTTTCTCTCACTCTCTCTGACACTCTCAGATGGTCTTGAACCTTAGTGGGTATCCCATCCCAATCTGACTTTCCTTTACCAGTGACTCATCTGGCTGAAGGACGCATTATGAGATCCCCAACTTTTCACCTTGAGCCTCCTCGGTTTGGCCGTTGGCCCACTCACCCCTCTTTACTTACCTATCCTCTCCTTTTCTTCAGGGCTGCTCATTTATCCCTAGGTCCTGTCTTCATCTGTCCTAATAGCAAATTGCAACAGAAACCTAGCATTTCTTTTTTATTTGTTTAACCATATTAAACTTATGTTTTGATTAAAGGAAATGAAAAATATATAAAATTAGTATTTTAGAGCATTGATTGCTAGAGCATACATGGAAGCCCAAAAATAACTTGTAGGAGAAAAAGAATTTTAATGTCATTTTCTTGTAGCACTTTTGCTTTATTTTTAAGACTTCTAAAGGAATTTTCAACTAATTTAACAATCTAAATTTTTCTTCAATGATATGTGAAAAAATGTGTGCTAAAAATGAAATTCGTTTGACTGAAGTGTGAAGTAATTTTCTGAAATTGTTCTTCTATTAAGTACCAGTATCCCATACAAAAAAAAAAGAGAGAGAGAGACACACAGAACCCACATGTAAATTGTAGAATATATTTTAATGTGTTGTGGATAAAGATGACTGAATTCAAGCAAATACAAAGCATGCATTGATCGTATCACATCTTTTTTTATTTTAGTCTCCACCGAAACTTCTCTTTACTCTTCAATCACCAAATCAAATGTCAGAATAACTGACTCACCATTTTGTCAAAATCTGATTCTTTAAAATGGTGTTTATAAAATTAAATTTCCTTACAATTCGCAGCCATTGGCAAATACTTGAGACAGAGTATGACAGTCCTTCAGGAACTCCCAACTGTCTTAATGTTAATGGTTTGCCAGAGGCAAAAAGCAACCTTAGCTTGACAATAGCCAGATCTTCAGGATCCTGTAAGTCTTCTTTTTCTTTCTTTATTTTTTAAAAAAATATTTTGGGGTTTATTTATTTGAGAGAGAGAGAGAGTGAATGAGAGAGAGAGAGACACACACACACACAGAATCCAAAGCAGGCTCCAGGCTCTGAGCTGTCATCACAGAGCCTGATACAGGGCTTGAACCCACAAACCATGAGATCATGACTTGAGCCAAAGTCAGATGCTTAACTGACAGCCACCCAGGTGCTTGGTGAGTCTTCTTCAACAAATGAAAATCCTTTTGGAAACTTGCTTTGTCTATACCCCTCAACTTAAAAGTATATAAGCCAATAGCTCCTCACAATCCTAAGGCAGCTCTTTTTGCCCTTGGATCTTGTTTCCATGCTTTAATAAAATCACTGTTTTTTTTAAACAAAAATTAAAATTAAATTAAATAAATAATAGTGTTTATCTAGTCAGATTGCTGTTGATTAACTTTTAGTATCTATCCGTACTGTCATCTGGCAAGGACCAGTAACTGCACAATATCTGTGTTTTTGCCATTTGGATTACAGAGAGGTCAGTTCTGCCCTTCTGTGGGGAATGAACAAGATCTGATGGCCAAGTTCTAAAACTCCTTTGGGAGGTAGGGTGGGAATTGTCTACACAATTTCCATGAACTTCTTTGATGAGACTAGAGATAATTATCATTTAGGTCATTAAAGAAAAACATAAAGTAAATTTTTTAGAATATATAGCAATTATAACATCCAAAGTTATATTCTTTTTTAAAAAATATTTATTTAGAGAGAGAGAGCATGAGCATGAGTGGGTTGGAGTGTGGCAGAGATGAAGAGAGAGGGAATCCCAAACAGGCTCTGTGGGGTTCGATCTCACGAACCACGAGATCATGACCTCGAGTCAAAATCAAGAGTCTGACACTTAACCAACTGAGCCACTCAGGGGCCCCCAAAGTTATATTCTTTAAAAAATGTTTATAGTAAATGTTTTATTGCAGTTTCTTAGGAATTATACAAGACACCTTTTTGTGTTTTTTTTATATTCATGTCTGTAATATTTCAAAATTAATGTATCTTATAAAAAGATAGAGATTGTGAAACAATAACATTTTATAACTCTTATCAAATATACATTCAGATAAAGAAAGATTAGCCTTTTTATGTAATTACTGCTTGTTCATAGGCAGTTATTGATGAATGATAATTGTCACTTCAGTTTTCTACTCGAATTGGTATCATCACATTGGGTAGCCGCCATTCTAAGTCAACCGTCCAAGAAGCCAACTTAATGTTAGCTGCAAAACTGTCTGATCGAAACGCATGGAGTTCTAAAAGCCATTAACTTTTATGTGCAGAGTGAAAAGTTTGCTCCATTGGCACGTAATTTCATTTTTATAGTCAGGAGATAACAATAACATGAAAACATTACAACCAATGGAAATATGCCTTATGAAGAATGTAGAGTGGAAGAAAATGGAAGATTAGTTATTCTGAGAAAAGTGGCTCTGAATAATGATAGAAAGCATGGACAAAAGTGAATCCACCCTAAGCATTTGGATGACTACAGCACTTGAGAATAATAAATATGATATAATCTTCACTAAAAAGGTAAAATGGACATTCAAAGTTTTCTCAACAGCGCACCTGAAAATTCTGACATCCATTGATATGAAATGGGAGAAAGGAGAATCTTACTTAAAAAGAGAATAGATTACTTCTCAAACAATGGGTGGAACACAAATTATGTGAATCAATATTGACAACAGTGTCTAAAGTAATAGTTAGCAAAGTAGTCCTTGTTCTACATTGATCATTGCAATTATCTGCACTAGATCATTTGTTCATATTATAGGTCCTTTCCATATCATTAAGGATATTTTACTTCTCAAGTTGTCTTCAGAAAATTCACTTTGTATAGCAAAGCCCTTCATGATTATTTTTTTCCTTTGGTCCAGATTCTCGATGCATGAAAAAGCATACGACTGAAAAACATTGTTACTCCTCAACATTGTTATTATATTGTGATTTTACAAGTACCCCAATTAGACAAATTTTTACCTCTTTGGTACGTTAAACAGAATTTGATTGTCAGAAGCTTATTATTAAGCTTATTGATATAAGTATCAACGTTAGAGGTCTGATATGGGTCTTGCAGGTTAAAATCAAGCTGTTATCCAGGCTATGTTCCTTTCTGGAGGCACTAGGAAGGTCTCTGTTTTCTTGCCTTTTCCAGCTTCTGGAGGGCACTCACAATCCTTGGTTCATGGCTGCATTCTTCTATATATTTTTTTAAAATTTTAATGTTTATTTATTTTTGAAATAGAGAGAGACAGAGAGTGTGAGCAGGGCAGGGGCAGAGAGAGGAGACACAGAATCCAAAGCAGGCTCCAGGCTCTGAGCTGACAGAGCCTGACGTGGGGCTCAAACCCATGAACTGTGACATCATGACCTGAGCTGAAGTCGGCCGCTTAGCCGACCAAGCCAAATAAGCCACCCAGGTGCTCCTGCATTCTTCTATCTTTAAAGCCAGCAACACTGGGCTGAGTCTCCATGTCACATTTTTTGACCTTGCTTTACTCATCATCACCTATTTTTTGATGACCACAGTTAAGAAAGTTTTTTCACTTTTAAAGGTTATGTGATTAGATTGCACTGAGCTGAATAATCCAGGAAAAATCTCCCCATTTCAAGGTCCCTAATTTTTTTTTACTTTATTCCTTTATTTTTTAAATATTTTTTTTGAGAGAGAGAGAGAGAGAGAGAGCGAGAGCATGAGCAGGGGAGGGTCAGAGAGAGAGGGAGACATAGAATTCGAAGTGGGCTCCAGCACAGAGCTTGACTCGGGGCTTGAACCCATGAACCGTGAGATCATGAACTGAGCTGAAGTCGGACGCTTAACTGACTGAGCCACCCAGGTGCCCCTCAAGTCCCCTAATCTTATCCATATCTGCAAAGTCCCTTTTGTCTTGTAAGGTAATATATTCACAGGTGCTAGGGATTAGGATTTTGAGGGGAGGTATTATTCTGCCTATTGTACATACCATTGGTAATCTTAAATTATGTCTTGTCTCAAATGGATTTAAACAGACTTCCTTATGTATAAGTACTAAATTATGAAACCAGTGATGCCACAGCTTTTGCCAATGACATGTAATTGATGGGAGGGAGGCACACATTTTTATGCCCTTATGGATATATTTCTTGCTTACCATGTAATTAAATATCCAGGATTTTAAAATTAGTTTTCTCTCCTTATTATACATATTTTCTGTGAATGAATTTATGCAAACCCATGTTACTATATGTTGATAACTATTCTTTAGCTTAGTCATTTCTCTTCATCAGCCTGACTATTGATACTCAGTAGGACTCTCAAATACAGCATACCGCATGCTGACCTGTTATTTCTATCTTTTCCCTACTTCTAGATCCCCTCTTTCTATTCTGCTCCTCATATTAATGAAGAAAAAAGTCAGTCAATCAATCCCTTGAACAAAAATCCTGGAAGTTCTCCTGTTTTATCTCATAACCCAAACCTACCAAGTGTTAGAGATTCTACCCAACTAACTGCTTAGCAAGTCAGGTCACATGCTTCCATACTCAATGGTTTGTCTTCAATGTATCATCTTTTTTTTTTTTTTAATACAGCAAATCACTAACTAGTTTCCTTGTCTCAAGCATTACTTCTCCCATTCAAGTATCCAGACTGCAGATAGAGGGTTTGTTTTTTAAAAGAAAACTCACAATGTTACTGTGTTGCTTCAAAACCCTTTAATTAATGGCTTCTATTATCTCAGGGTAAATAGCCACCTCTCAAATCCTTCTGAATAATTTTAAATGCCCTGAGCACTCTGTACTTTTTCTCACCTTTGGATCTTTGTTCATATTCTTGCTTCTTTTACTTCCTTATCCTCTTCCCCGCCCCCCACCCCGCTCCAAACATTTTCCCACAGATCTTGTTGCTATTTACAAAAATTTAAATTATTGCTTCCTCTAAGGAGCTCTCCCTCTTCTCCAAGGCGAGATGAGGTTCTACTCTTACATCCTCTCTCATACAACAGTACTGCTTCTATTATTGTAATAATCACACTGTATTCTAATTCAGAGACTAGATAGGGAGTAAGTGTTTTCAGATCAGAGAACCATCCTGCTTTTTACTGAATCTTCAACAGATGGCATTATGTCTGATACATTGAATGTACTGATTATTTTATATTGAAAAGTGAATTAGTTTTTAGATCTCTTTCAAAATTAGAAAATGCCTATTAGTTTGGATTAATTACACATATGGCGCTCATGCTTGGAATAAGAGTGATATAGAAAAAAGTGTATTGGATTAAAAATGTAATGAGAGAGAACATTTATTGAGACTTCTTATATTCCAAGGCTTTGCACTAGAGGTTTTGAAGATAATATATTCTTAATCATTCCAACAACAGTTTTTTTAAATGGTTATTAAATAAGAAAGTTATATGGTACATGAAAATTCAGAGTGGAGTCATCTGGGAAATGCTAGCAGGCTATGGAAACATTAACCTTGAATGCTGTGTATTAACAGCCACAGGCTTGTCTTTTACCCTTATGGTCTCTAAAAAGAATTTTGATTAAGGTTTCCAATTTGATCAGATTCAGGGATGATGACTCATACAAATTTCTAATGAATATAATCTATGAATTTATTAATTTTTCAAACCAATCAAACTACTATGGAAAGTTTCTACTATGCAATATTTTTTTAAGTACTCAGACTACTACAGAAGTTTGTATGTACCTAACAGAAGAGGAAAGATTGTAAAATTTAAATGCTGATTGTTGCGGAATGATTACGAAAAGACCACCAATGCCAAATAGAAGCGAGGCATAATTTTATTCATGGCCGCATGCTTTTATTATGGCTGGGCTGAACCTGATCTCCCTGGTGTTAAGGAGCAGAGAATGGCCCCTAACAAAGGCGGCAGTGAGATTATATGGACAGAACATGTCATCATTTAGTCAATCAATTACAATTCACAGCATTCCTAGGTAGCCAATTACATTGTAATACACAGACCTTAGTTTTGGTGGGAACCTATCATTTTAAGGTTCTTTGTCCCTTTAGAATGATCATAGTTAGACACCTAAGATACCACGAGAGACAGTAACCAGGTGACTTTTACCTGTGGACTTTGCTTCAGCCAGGTCTTAGTAGAGGGGTGGGGTTACTTAACAGAATCTTGAAAAACAAGCTAAACTTCAGGTTACAATGTTCCTCATCGAGTTACATTCTTAGGGTCTTTCCAGATTGCCCAATCTTTAATTATTCACCAGAATGGGAGTTTAAACCGAACCTATATCCAGTAAGCTCTCTGGTATCTTGTAAGTTGACCTAGTACATTTCATAAGTTGACCTATAACACTGATGACATCAGACTTCCAGGATCTACTGTGTGCATTTCTACAGCATGTGTTTTTTTTGTCCAGAGGACCAAATCTTCACTCAGCCTAACAAAGTATTCTGTTCCTGGGCCTTGCATGAAATGTCTCAGCCAACAATTGTTTGAACCTCTTCTTTTTCCAGCCTTTGCACAGACTGAACCAGACCTGAAGAATTGCTTCCATCTTTAGATGTGATTGCTAACTCTAGTCAGGTTTCTGAATTAGGAGATGAGTTCACTGTTCTCTGTTCTGATCCATTTTTTTTCATATTGTAATTTGAAGAAGGCACATTTGTTTTTGTTGCGAATGACTTCCGTGGACACTGCATCATCCCTTTTTTTCCTGTAACTTTTCAAGTGTCAACTGTAGGTGTAATAAATAACTCTGTGTTACAGGAAGAGGATTTATGCTCAAGAATTTAAGTGACTATTCTCAAGGCATAGGTGGTATTTAAAGAGAGTTTCATGTGGATCCAGAGCCTTTACCCTTTCAAGTCTTGCTCTTCAATCATAACTCTATGTCCGAAAAATGTTTGCCAATAGGCAGATCACTAACTTCTCACTCTCCAAGTTTGTTTATTGTAAGGATCAGATGTTGTTCTAGACTATTTCTAAAGTCTCTTCTAGGTCTATTTTTTTTTTATTAATAAGAAGCATTATCATTTCCCTACTTCCCTCATAATCCCGTGTAGTGTCTGTTTTACAACACAAGACAGGGATATGCTGTGAACTAAATTCTCACTCTTTCTGCCATGCCAGATACTGCCATGAAGTTGGATAGTCTTATTTTATAGTGTTATGAGCTTTCATCTTTTTGGCTTCTTTATGGTAATTTAATGACAGTTTGGTTGGTCCCATTTCTTATAAAGGAAAGAGATTAGGGTTTGAATATCTCCTTCAGCTGCTTTTTAATTATCTCAGGCTTTACTTTTTTTTTTTAAACAAAGAAATACCTGTAACTTATTTAAGAGGAAGAAAATTCTGTGATATACATTATAACTAGGGTGGATCAAAGGTCCAATTTTTTTGCACAGTGTAGATTTAGAATTTCTGTGACACAGGAGGATCCACTATGGGTAATAAAAAAGGGAGAAATTACACTGGTTTCACACATTTGTTTTGCAGCATCTGTTTAGATATAAGGCATTTTGCCTTCCCATTTATTGAGGAGTTTGGTCATGACAAGCCATGTCTGTCTATTTCCTCGGTTATTCTGATAGCTTTGAGTCCAAAGGGATTGGAGCAGCCTAAATAAATTGCACTGATGCCAGTAAATAGTGACTTTGTATCAGGGGCAGAGTGAGCATCTGCTTTTTCTGGAATTCTACAGCCAAGTGTGATATCTGGGGACAGAGGGTAGAATTGGACTGACAGCTTAGTTTTTCTGCTACCCTGCTTTACTAACGCTAGCTGTGAAAATAGCCCAACTTAATCAACATAGGCCAGTTTGTCATATCATTGTTTCCTGTGACATTGGCTTTTCTTCAACACCTGAGTCCTGAGTCAGTGCTTACTTCCCCTTACCTCCCACACACAGACCAAATAGATTACCATCTTTATAGAAAGATCTCTTTAATAAAAACTTAGCCCCCGTTTAACGGTCTATACTGACAAAAAGACCATATAGATATTTTGCTAACAATCCTGGATATCTCTAGCATACAGCCAACATTTTTTTCTCTCTCAGAGAGGGTATATGGGAAGGGAGTAGGAAGGGTTTTGTAACTGGTTAATGAAAAGCCAAATTACTAGTTCACAGCAGGAACCATCATAGACTATAAACAGAGGAAGGAAGGAAGGAAGGAAGGAAGGAAGGAAGGAAGGAAGGAAGGGAGGGAGGGAGGGAGGGAGGAAGGGAGGAAGGAAGGAAGGAAGGAAGGAAGGAAGGAAGGAAGGAAGGAAGGAAGGAAGGAAAGATGGATTACACATCTAACCCATTATTTGGTAAACTGCTTTGAGATCAAGATGGAAGAACCAGTTGTTATGAAGGAACCTGATCCATGGTTCCTAGATTCTAAATGATTCATCAATATCTAAAATTCATTTAAAAATAATACATATGTGGGGCTCTGGGTGGCTCAGTTATTTGATGGTCTAACTCTTGGTTTCTGCTCAGGTCATGATCTCAGGGTTGTGGGATTGAGCCCCATGTCAGGCTCTGAGCTGAGCATGGAGCTTGCTTGAGATTCTCTCTCTCTCTTTCTTTTTCTCTCCCCCCTCCTTCTCTGTCCCTCATTCCCTCACCCCCTCTCTAAAATAAATAAATGGAAAAACATGAAAAAACAGGACATATGTGTGCATTTTGAAATGTAAGAACAACAGAAAAATTCCATATCCCTATGGGTAACATTGCATTTTTTTCATGTTTGAAAATGTGAATAGAGGGGAAGGAGTGTTAATTTTATCAGTAGCAAAACTTTAGCAAAACAGTCATCTTAAAGATGTAGAGTTTGGTCTTGTCCTTCTTCAAGCCTAATTGAAAATTTTGCTTATTGCCAGTAGATCACAAGAAGGAGCCTGGAAATCATCTGTATTTTGTCGAAATAAAATCTGACCTCATTGCTTCCCAATCAGGGAGTAACCAATATCTTTAACCCAACCGGAAAGCTGATTATTTTATTTTTTAAACTAGTGGGGACACTTGTCTCAGCTGTCTATATTATTATTGTTGTTGTTGTTGTTTGTAGATTCAGTTTTCCAGACGCCTTACTGATGAAGAGGCAAAGGCATTTATTGGGGTTTACATTCTTTTCATGGGGTTACTTACGTGAGTCAGTTACCAGGCATAATATATCACACTCTGGGTCTTTGAAATTTATTATCTCAGATACTTGAGGTCAAGAACTGTTTATTCAGCTCTAAAACATAAAATTTTCTGTTTGGTGTAATATAAACAGTAAGCACATCAGGCAAAACAAAAAGAAAAAGTAATTGAGACTACTTGAGATTCTTTTCTTAAGGACAGATCTACCAATGGAGATGTAGAACATATCAAGAAGAGACAAAAGTTTTAATTAATCCAGTATCTTCCATCAGCCAAATTTTATATCTTAGATTTGTATATTTTCCAATATAAATTATGCCTATTCTAGAGGCAACTATTTATTTATTTATTTATTTATTTATTTATTTTATTTTATTTTCTCTAAATTTATTATGTATCCATGAAATGAATGCAGTCACTATCTAAGAAAATTAATTCAGCTGTCTTCATTCTAAAAGCTGTAACAATAAAAAGTGTTTGGAAGAGGAGCAGTTAGGAGTAGGTGAGCTAGTAGAAGAATGGTAGAAGCATAATACCGACAAAGAGACAGAAAGAAAATGTGAATGAGGAAAGGTTACTGCCCTTCCATACACTCAAAAATGCACGTTCCCTACTTTAAATAAAGTTTTGAATTTCTTTTAATTTGCATATTTCTACACCTCATCTTTTCTACTGAGAGGCTAGTATTTTGGTAAAGAATTTTCTTGTTGACTTTGAGTTTTTGATACATTCATCTCACATCTGCTGACTGCATTTACTGTTAAATGACAATTTTATTGTTGTCATTGACCTGAAGAAGGATGCATTTTTAACAGGAGGTATGGATAAAAATAGAGGAGAAGCAAACAGTTTATTACATCCTCACTCTTTGTAGAAGTCATTTCAAGCAGTTGGAAAATATTAGTGTGGACTCTGACTCAATGATGAGAAGATCTCCATGATGAAGAGGTTGTGTGAGAGGGAGAGATTAAAATTACTTATTTTTAAAAGCAATACGGGCATGTCCCTTAGCTCAGAAATCTTTCTTTTCAGCTAAGTAAATGTTCAGTGCACCAACCCTAATTCTCTCGTGTTTTCTTTTTTTTACACTCTCTGTGTGAGTCATAGGTTGGTAAAATATGGAGGGCAGGAGTAGTCCTGAAATCTTAGAACAATGGGCGAAAAAACATCGGGAGGGCATGATACATTTGGTTAGTGTCTTGTGCAAACCACAGAAAATGATAGAGGCAAAAAAATTTTCATTTCCTGAGGCTGTGAAGTTACTGCATATTTCATGTCACGGAATAGATAACATAGGAGGACAGGAGGAAATTTACTCATTTTCACAGTGTCCCTTGAAAATAATTCATTGAATTGGCCCTTTTGGAAACATGCACATTTTCTGTATATGTTTTTACCAGACAAATTTAGCATCTTAATGAGATAATAAAAGCTATCATTTGGGAAATATACACATTGCTCCTACCAGAGTGCAGAGAGGTGTTGGTGAGTTCTGAGGGAGGAACAGAGAACTGCGCCCTGAGGAAGTCTCTGTCTTGTTTCCGTACACATTTAGGTCTTTTGCACATATGAATACAAGTGCTGGAAGACGGGCATGGGGAGGGCAGACTGGATGTGGCTGGCATCTTATAAGATTTATGAACTGCTAAATTTAGAAATGTCATTTTGTTATTGCCAGTGTACTGCTGGCGTCTTTGTATGAGTCACTAAGAAAAAAATAGCAATCACCTCCTTTGCAAGAGCTAGTATGAGTAACACAAAATGGGTTCAATTAATCATTTTAACCACTGAATTCACTCTGGATAAACAAAGCGTGTATCAGATGATATGCCCTAGAAAGGTAGTCATCCTTACAAAATGCTCCTCTCTGCAGAGAAGCTCTTCTCATTATCATATTGCAAATAGTTTTCTGGAAGAAAAAACTGTTCAAGCAAAATATTAAACAGCATTCATTTGTCATTTTCCTGCGGGGACTAGGCGGCAACCTGCTGTGGCTGAAAATATGTGGTCATTATGAAGCTGGTATTGAATTGTTTGTTTATCTTTGGAAGGGGAGAGAGGTTTCCATGATGCTACGTTTTGATTGGTAATTTCAGGCACTTCTGCTTTCTAGAGGCGTATCCTCTGTCCAGAATCGATATTAATAGATGTATGTGTAAATGTGCTGTTTGCGTGTGTGTTTTTTAATGTTCATGTAATTTTCTTTGCCACAAGCTCTTTTCAGCTTGAGAAGTGATGATGAATTCCATTTTCTTGTTAGTGTGTGGTGTTTTATAGCACACTTTGTTGGGCTGCTTGCTTTTGGGGAGACCTGAAACATTTACTATAATTGGACTGAGGTGGGATATCTAAGATGCCTTGCTCAGAAAGAGCAATATGGCTTCAGCCAATGGCTCAGAGAGAGAGCGTTTGACGTCTACATGTGGTTGGCAACTCAT
Organism: Suricata suricatta; assembly: GCF_006229205.1. NCBI lineage: Eukaryota > Metazoa > Chordata > Mammalia > Carnivora > Herpestidae > Suricata > Suricata suricatta. Next base: position 46,036,829 of record NC_043712.1, on the reverse strand, counting down.
TGTGCCACAGGAGGAGGCAATTTTTTTCTTTTTTTTTGTAATGCAAAGTGATCGTGATTTGGTTTCTTCTCTTTCTTTTTCTCCTTTTGCTCTTCCTATTTTTCTTTTGTTCCCTTTTTCCTCCTTATCTTCTTGCTCTTAGTCTTCTCTGCCCTGATGCTGTATCCACAGGATTCAGGTGTCCTGAGAAGGTAATAGACTACACGCATCTACTCAAATCCCTGAGACGGAACCTCTTTCACTTCTAAGTCACCATAGAACCCCTTCTGTTGAACAACAGTTTACCAAGTCTTCTGCCCTTTATATGTTTCTTTTTTCTATGTACTCAGAGAACAAGAGTAACTTGTCACCATTTTCTGAAACATTTCTTACTCAAAGACTGCAAAATCCTTCTTTCAACCTCTTTCATTGGAAGCAGAATTCTGGCTTCATTAACCAGATTTCTAAACTTTTATTCAATCTATGGCACTCTTGTGAGCTACCCTTTGCAATTTTCCTGACCCCTTTTATGTGTCTGTATCACTCCAAAAGGTATGGCTTGGTGCAAATAGATGGTAAATGTTAAAGTTCAAAATAAAAGGAGGCTGGTTCGTATTCGCCATTCTTCTATAGTTGCCTGTGTGTGCCAAGCGAAGTACGTTTGATGGAGTTGAGGGTTTTCTTATCCAAAGGTCTGTTAAGGGAAGTGACTTGACTGCTGATAAAGAATCAAGATTTAGAATAGAGTAAAATCATGGCTGTCCCTGTACACTACTCTGTTTCATACTTAGAAAAGGGGGCAGATTTTGATGAGGAGCAGAAAGTGAGCAAAGTCTGTTTCACCAGGATTGTTGCAAATAACACTCATACCTGGAAAATGTACTGAACCTGGATATGTCCTGATAATATTGATTTGTGACCCTCTCCATTAAAAAAAAAAACTATTTAGGGAGTTAGAGGAGCACAACAAAGTTCAGAGACTTTTGAGGAGAGGAATTAGAGCTGGATCAAAATCTCACTTGTTCAATACACTATGAAGTTGTTCTGCCAGGCAGAAAGGAGACAATTGCAGGGTTTATTACTGTCTGAATGAAGGGGCTTTGATTGCTCAGATATACTGCTAGGCTTTTTTGCCTCATTAAGTGTATTAACAGTCTGATCCTGCAGTGGGAGAAAACAGAAAACATTAAATGGGGTAAAACCATGAATTAAATAATTAGTGTATGCAATACACATCCAAAGGAATTGATTCTGACCTTATCTTTTCCCTCGTTTTTCTTTGTACATGTGATTTGACTTTGTGAAAAAGCTCTACTTGTTACCTCACAAAAATATTGCTGACCATCCAACACTAGTGAACTGTAATGACTGATACATAATACATTTAGCAGTTACCAATTTATTCAGTCCCTACTATGTGCCAGGTACGTAATATACCTTTATATAATCTCCTAATGTGATTAATTAAAGAATGTAGGCATTCTTTTTATCTTTTTAAGCTTATTTATTTATTTTGAGAGAGAGAGGGCATGCACTAGTGGGGGAGGGGCAGAGAGAGAGGAAAGAGTGGGAGAATCCTAAGCAGGCTTCCCACTCAGTGCAGAGCCTGATGTGGGGCGGGATCTCACAAACCACAAGATCATGACCTGAGCAGAAATCAAGAGTCTGATGCTTAACCAGCTGAGCCACCCTGGCTCCCCTCTCTCCTCTGTTTTGCAGATGAGGAGGCAGAGAAGTGCAGATCTGCTGAAGTCTCATAGCCCTTCAGTGACAAAGCTCAAATCTCAAAAGCTGGGATTCTTTCCAATACATCTCCATTTCTCTGTTTTACTTGTCTGATTTATCTTGCTTCTTTGAAAAAAAGAAAATGCATACAAAGAGCCACAGTTCTTTAGCCATAACATTACCTCCAAGATGAACAGGGGCACTAAATTGCAATGACGCAATTAAATATTTTTGGATTTTTTTTTTCCTATCAGAGAAGCCGGTAGAAGGTCATAAAAAAAAGACAGATAAAGGCTAGAGCTGAGGTTTCTGGAATTTTAATGACCAGTCTAGTATGAGTACAATGTCATCATGGCCTGTAAGAAGTTATCACAATCATTATGGTATTGTTGCAGCTATTGGTTTTAAAATAAAATGCAAAGTCCCAGCTCTTTAAAGTATGATTAATGCATTTCACTTTATTAGGCTGTTATACTATGTTCATGTGTTTCTCTCTCTCTTTTTTCTCTCTTTCCTTGGGCATTTTATGTGAGCCACAAAATTACAGGTCTGTGTCTTATTGTACTTTATGGTTGGGTAAGTTAGGTCAGGGTGATAACCCGAGGGAATATTAATAATCCTTGTTTTAACAAGCCTAAATTTATACCATTGTCAGAAGTTAATTGCTCTGTTATACTCCTGGTGCTCAGGATTACTGAGTATTAAGGGATAGTGGTAGGGAACAAAGGTTTTTCCATTCTTGCAAAAACTACCTCCTTAGGATTTATGCAACTGACAAGGAGATAATTATTCTTGAATAGTGGACTATCTATTGAACAAAAAAATGAAGGTGTTTTGTGTCGGTACTAAGCAGTACTTCTGGGTCTAGAATCATCTGGAGCACCAGGCAGCAAGTTATTTGTAAACTTACAAAGTGCCTGAATCTGGCTGCCTATCTGACCTGGAAAACACTACTGTTTTATCTTAAAACTGTACACCAATGGCCCTTTGTTAAAACACCTGTGACCGGCTGACAAGGTTTTCCTTCTGGAAAACTTTCTGTCCTCTGGGAGCAGAAGAAGCAGCAAATCCTTTCGTTTTGATTCTCTCCATGATTTCCTGGAGGCTGTCTGAATTTGAACTTAGTGGCCACAGACTAAGAATATGAGTTAGGGTCAGAAAGAGGTTTGTCTGTTTCCTTAATCAATCATTATGTTTTAAGAAAAGACCCAGACTTCAATGACTTTATTTAATTTCCTTATCTGAAAAATGGGAATAATTAAATCTACCTCTCAGTAGCCTTACAAATTTTTAAAATTATTATTATATTTGACATACAATATTGTATTTGTTTAAGGTGTAAAACACAATGATTTGACGATTCTATACATTATGCAATGTTCACCAGGGTAAGTGTGAAAAATGAGAATAATTAAATCTACCTCTCAGGATCTTTATGTAAATTATTTAAAGTACTATTTATGAAAGTCTCTAGTATATCATCCTTAATAAGAACGTGGCACTCACATAGTATAGGTGCTAATGTGGTTCCCTGGGCCCTGCTCCCCTAATTCTTTCCTCCCTGAGCTTTAGTGGGACTTCGGAATCCTCACCTTAGAGTTCCAGACAGTAACTGTCAAATGATTGAAGCTTTAAAACCTTTGGCCATCCCTGACCTAAATCATAGCAGGTGCAATATAAAAGACTGTTTCCTTCCCTTCTCTTTTCCTTTTTCTTTCCTTCCTTCATACTATCTTTCCATAGTACCTTTCACCATGTTATGTACATACATTTTTAATTACTCATAAAATGGATTGCTCTCTTATTATGCATTGGGGTGTGTGATAGACACTATGGGTGTTACCATGGCTCAAAGGAGTGGCCGAGAGCAGGTGCCTAGGAGTTATACCCAGGACGCTTTGACTCATACCTTATCTTTACCGTTTTCTGGACTAGTTGGAAAAATGCTTAACCTCTGTAGGCCTTAATTTGGAATGCACAACGTACAACAGAGGATGTACAATGTAGAATATCCATCCATGTAGAAAGCACAGGAAAGATAATAAGACCTCAGTCTCTAGATCTAGATTTCTGGGTTTGAATCCTGACTGCTATTTAATTGCTATGTCAACTTTGGTATATTGTTACATAATTTCTCTGGGCCTCTGTTTGGTTATCTATAAAGTAGGTTACTATAAAAATTAAATGAGTTAAAACATGAATTACATTTTGAAAAGTGTCTGGCACATATATGTCCTCAATAAATGTTGTTGTTGTTGTTACTGTTATTGCCTTGTTTAGATTACTTAGGAAATACATGCAAGCAATAAATACTTAGCCTATGTCAGTTATTTTATTATGTGATGTGTTCTCGCCTTCAAACAATTGACATATACTTAAAAACAAGTCAGTAAAGGATAAATGTTGCGTGCCTACTACATATAATAAACCTCATGGGTTTAGTCGTGAGGGCTATCATTTCATGGAAATGACACAAAATTGAAAGAACTGTAAATGAGAATAGATAAGAAAAATATATGGACATTCCATAGAAGGAATGAAAATGAATGAAGTGCTGGTAAATTTAACAATATGGATAACTTTCAGAAACATAATATTGAGTAAAAGAAGCCAGATACAAAAAAGCATATGCTACAAGATTTTTTTACATGCTATTTCAAACAGACAAAGCTACTTGATGATGTAAAGATAGTGACTGTCTTTGAAGACAGTAAGTAGTGACTGGGAAAGGGCATGAGAGAGGCTCCTTGGATGCAGATTATGTTCTCTTATCTGGGTCATGTTTTTAAAATTGTGTTACTCTGTGAAATAAGATGAAACACAGTTTATATGAGCTCATTTTTCTTTATATGTTTTACTTCAACAAAAAGTACTTAAAAATGAAAAAGAGGTAAAATAGAAAAGTCATGAATTACAACAAAATGTATCCAACAAGAAGATTTGGGCAATGACATAGGGTAGGGCATTAATTTTCAAAGTCTGAGACATAATCCAGAATCTATATCTTTAACTAACTGACTTTTGCTGCTTCCCAAATAGTAACATACTTGAGAAATGCTTGGGATTTAATGTAAATGCAAGAGTTTTATTTTTTTTTACAACGAAGTTGGATAATCATTTAAACTTTTACTCAAATGGTGCAAATATGAATATTTGAAAAATAATATTCCATCTCCTAGTGGCATTAGAACATGTTAAGTCTTGCCCTTTTTGGTTGATGGGGAAGTACAGTGAAAAGCCTTTAAAAATAATTCAAAATAATAGCCATATAAATTGAAATTAAAGCCACTCTGAACATACCTTAAACTTAGCAAAAAAGCACATAAGGCCTATACTTAGTTTAAAGAGAATGTTGGTCATCTGTAGATTATTTTAGAAGGTTGAAGAGCTGGTCAGTGATTTGTATATTGATTTATATATCCTGTAAAAGATTTAAGAAATACATTGGGATTCTAATCTAAGCCCTTATTGCCTAAATAAATGATATGTATTTTTATCAACTAGGATACTTGTACAAATCACTACTTTGATTGGCATGTGAACAGCTTAGATATCCCAGGAACCAAACTCTGAAACAGTTTTACTTGTGGGATGTTGACTAAGGAGTGCTCTTGCAATCAACACTTGTGGAATTTAGGAGGGAACGTATGATAGAGAAAGAAGTTGAGTCATGATGCAGGCTCAGTGATAACCATAGTTGATAATATGGAAAGTTCAGGAGTTAGGATTGCCCTCAGAGTTGTTTTAAGTTTGACCAATAGTCTAATAGTTAGTTTCTCATAGCTTGGTTTTGGATGTGGGCCACCTGTGGGCCACCTAGAGAAGGAGCCTTCACCCAGAAGGCTCTTGCAGGTGAGGTAATCTCAGAAATGGCTGACTGCTGAAGACTGACAACTGCTGGTGGGGAACAAATTCTCCTTTGAAGGGGATTTGAGCAGTACATCCATGGTCCATCTCTTGCCTGCTTGGATTGTTTTCATCAAAATTCAGGAAGCTGTTCTCTCAGGATTCTGCTAGATAGATCTTCATAGGAAAAACTTGAAAGAAGCAGTGGGAGGTTAGAGCTAGTACTACTGGAGCTAATCAGGAAGGTGGTGGGGGCAGTTGATACTCATCATCTCTTACTTCCACCATCCATATTATATTCCATTTATTCTCCACTAGCATCTCTGCTGGTGCTGAGGGCTTTGAGCCCCTGGTCATCAGATGCTTCTCAGGCCAGGGTTGTTGCTTTTGCCCAGTTACTCTTAAGCAAAGAAGTACAGAGGTAACCAACTTAGGTGTCAGACATATTCTTTTTATTCTCATCGTGTAGCACATCTTCATTTCCTCTTGATCATCATGGTCCCCCTGATTATCCGTGCTGGGACCATGCCTGCACTTCTCACCTACTGATCCCAGATGGCAGTCACAGCTTATAATTCAGTAGGAATTCTGTTGTCTTCTGTGGCAGAAATGTTTCCCCTTTGGGAACCAAAACTTCTAAACTTACAGAGCTCAGTATTGAATATATAGGAAACACAAATACCCAAGTGGCTTCCTGGGAGTGATTTAAGGAGACCACTTGTGCTTTCAGCTCTTGGTTCGTAGACCCATGTATTCTTCCTTTTGGGGGCACAGCAACATATGATATGTTATTGATTCAATGGATATGCCATAGTCTAGAGTATTGTGTTTCATCCTCATGAAGTATTGTTTTCAAGCTGGCACTTCAGTTCTGATGGTTTACTAGTTTCTGGATGGTGCTGTGTATTACATGACTCATTCATCCCATGATCACAAGTTTGGCTTTGTACCTCCTTTGCTGTAAACTGGGTTCCCTGCTCATTTGTTATGGTATGTGGGTTCCAGGACCCAGCATTTCTTAAATCTTTACATAATGGGACTGCTTGAGACCATGCAGGCAGAAAAGGCAAACCCTTTTAAAAGATATGTCTATTTTTACCAAAAATAAATTACTTTGTCATTCCAAATTATTTTCTGTGAAGATAAAAAGAGTAATTATTTCAGAATACATGCTATTGCTAAAGGAAGAAAATGATGTGGGAGGGAGGTACTGGATTAGAGCAGTGTAGATATTCTGGGCTACAGGAGGAAAAGGAAAGGGAGATGTGAAAAAGGATGTATAAAGTAGGTAGAAACTAGAAGCTAACTTCCCTTACTTCACAATTTTATGTAGAGCTAACCATGCTTTTAATCATATATATATATATATATACACACATACCCATTTAAGGCAGTTATGTAACTGGATTTCTCCTGTCCTAAATATAGTTGCTTGGTTTCAATGACAAAAGAGGTTATTACATTTTGATGATAGCTCAACCACTATGCATTTAAATAGATCAATAACCCAGGAGGATTCAGGAGTTCAAGGGCTTAGGAATGAAACTCCCTCCCTTGGTTGTCTTCCAAAATCATCCCAGACCACAAATACCCATATTATGAAAACGGTCTAGAAGAAAAAGTTGTATAGCCATTCATAATCACTGGTTGAGGGTAGTTCAAGTACTTGCTATTAATTAGTGATTGCTTCATTTCTGTGTGCTCTGAAATATTTAGGATTTTAAGTTACCACTATGCAAAGTTTTTGTTATTTAATTAGAAGGAAAAACTACTGAAAATTGCTTGTCTGAGACCTTGTGGACTTCTCAAGATTGTTGAACACTCTAGCACTTAAATTACTAGAGCTGTATGAATACAAAGGGCTTTTGCTGAAGGAAAAAACACAACAACTCTGAGCAGTGGGTCATGAAACAACAATAAACAGTACTGCACGAGGTGCTGCTGTTGTCAATTGGATTGGAAAAAGGGGGGGAAATGTGGGGAAAAGGAAGATAGAAACAGAGATGAAAGTAGATCCATCCAGTGGTCAGCATTTCAAAGAGAAAATAAAATACCTGGCCAAAAATTTGTACCTTGTGACATATATACTTCAAATCCTCAACTTAAACTTATATATTTATGTGTATACTTTATATGTAAATTTATACATTTATAAGAAATAGATTGATGGTATTTTAAGTCAATCAGAAGTAATATTTGTCAATTTAGTAATTATGTAGAACGTTTTAACAAACGTATAATATTCAATATGATATAGATAGAATCTTGGTTATAACTTTACTCTTTTTTTTAAAAATTACTTATATGGGCACCTGTGTGTCTCATCTGGCTGAGGGTCCAGCTTCAGTTCATGTCATGATCTCACTGTTCATGGGTTTAAGCCCCATGTCGGGCTCTGTGCTGACAGCTAGCTCAGAACCTGGAGCCTGTCTTTGGATTCTGTGTCTCCCTCTCTCTCTGACCTTCCCCTGCTCATGCTGTCTGTCTCCTTCTCAAAAATAAATAAAACATTAAAACCATTTTTTAAATTAAAAAATTATTTATATAGTTTGAGAGAGAGAGAGAGAG
>NC_043712.1:46006038-46028611 GCF_006229205.1 Suricata suricatta | reverse complement strand
GAGAGAGAGAGAGGGAGAGAGAGGGAGAGGGAGAGGGAGGGAGAGAGAGGGAGAGGGAGAGGGAGGGAGAGAGAGGGAGGGGAGAGGGAGAGAGAGGGAGGGGAGAGGGAAGGAGAGGGAGGGAGAGAGAGGGAGGGGAGAGGGAGGGAGAGGGAGGGAGAGGAGAGGGAATTCCAGAATCCCAGATGGGCTCTACATTGTCAAACTCATGAGCCCCCTGAGATCATGACCTGAGCCAACATCAAGAGTTGAACTCTTGACCGATAGAACCATGTAGGTACCCCATTAGGACTTTACTTCTTGAACATTCAAAATGAAAGTATGCTGCAAAGGAAATTTCATTTTAGCAAGAGAAATTCCATTCTGATCTATTCATCCATAAATTATAACAATGACAATTAGCATAATGCACTTAAATGTCATTCATAGAACTTTAAGCGGATTTATTTATATTATCTCTGTGGAATATATAGAGAGTTTGTAGTTAACTCCAAAGGCAATAAATTAGCTGGAAACTGATTTCTATTAAATGTCTAATGCCTTCCAGTTATGTATTCTTTTCTCTTTCATCAACCCAATGTTTATTAATCCTATAATATGGGATATGATATTTACTTTAATACAAAATCACTTAGGCATTCCAACCCTGTACATTAGCCACTTCCTCCTTAACTCTTACTTCCTCTGCTTAGTAAAGCGTTTAAATGGCAGATATGGCCATCAAACACTTAGCCCTTTTTTTAGTACTGGGTTCATGAAGTGAAACCAATATTAAGTGAAGAAATGGCTCAACATTTAATTACTAGAAATTGCTGTCTATTACTAAACATTACTACAAATTACCTGCCAAATGGACAAGTGCTGTTTCTGGCAATAACAATTTCAATAAGTAATTTTACTTAATTTATTTCTTAGACTGCCCTTTGGGCACAATTGACTCCTCTTTGGGCAGCCTCAGCAGAAAGCTAAATGGCCAAATGAACTCAGAGGCTCATATCTGCTTCTACTTTGGAGGAGCATAATTGAGAAAAAGGGGTGCATTTTGTTGAAGTAGTTTTCGGGTTCTTCTCTCCAAGAAAACTATTGCATTGGTTTAAATAAAATAATGTGTCCCTTTTCTTAATCTTCCATGGTTTTAATAAGCATAGTACATTGTTTAATAAAGGCAGCCTGACATAGTGAAAAGAGTTGGAAATTAGGAGCCATGCTTGTGGTCATAATTCTTTCATGACAAAGTATGGCACGTAAGGAAGTGTAAGGTACTTCCCTTCTCTGAAATCTAGTTTCTCCATCTGTACAAGGAAGGGTGTATTACTAACTCTTTTAATAATATCTCTAGGGGCTCTTTATCCACCTATGTTAACTTCATTCTCAGAGAGGAACTTGTTATGTGGTTCATGTAGGTTTTCATACAACCAAGAACCCCCGCCTAAAAGTTCCCTCCAGATCCCTGGGATTTAGTTGCAGTGATCTCTTTTGCATCATATGCCCTTCCCCAAATAGATTACTGTACTTAGACAGATGGAACATGCTGATGAGCTTGCATTAGATCACGTAACAGACTTTTAATCAGATGAGACGGTGGGATTGCTAGCTTCACTTGAAACCTCTAGGTCCCTTGGGAAAATAGGAGCCTGCTATAAGATACATGTGGACTGAATGTTGGGCCCACGAAGTAATAGATGTACATTGCAAGACAGCTGGTGGATTTTCATTATTTCATTCTCTCATTTATTTTCTTAAAGAACTGTAATACAAAAATGGTCAAGGGTGACGTGCTCCCTGTCTTCACTCAGCTTACAGTATATGGATAAGAGATACATTAAAATGAAAAATTATACATCTATGTAATTATATTTGAGATTCTTTCCATATCTCTCACTCTCTGACATTTAGCATGGTGTTCTTTTCGCCATTTAACAAACTCATATCTCTCTTGCTTCCAGCATTATTTCTAATTTCTCACAGATCATTGGCCTGTGGGCAATGCTCATTTGTACTACTGTTTTCTTTTTTTTAAATATTTTTTAATGTTTTTATTTATTTTTGAGAGAGAGAGAGAGAGAGAGAGAGAGACAGTGTGAGCAGGGGAGTGGCAGAGAGAGAGGGAGACACAGAATCTGAAGCAGGCTCCAGGCTCTGAGCTAGCTGTCAGCACAGAGCCCGACACGGGGCTCAAACCCACGAACCCACGAGATCATGACCTGAGCCGAAGTTGGACCCTTAACCCACTGAGCCACGCAGGCGCCCCTGTACTACTGTTTTCAAATTCTGGGTGGAGTCATTTGCCTTGAAGCTGCCCTTTATTATACATGATCCAGAACACTCAGAGAAAATGATTTCAATTCCCAAAGCTTTCAGCCTGGCACCATTTGGAACATAATGGGAGCCAAATAATTTTAAGTATCTTAGTAACTAAACAAGTAAATTCTTTCTTATTCTCAGAAGTTGACATTTGTTTACATTAGCTGTTTTCTGAAGTTACTAACAAAGCTTGTTGACCTTCATTGGGAAAAGGTGAGCTATAACAGATTGCCTTTTTTCCCCCCTAGGAAGGACTTGGAGTCCTTTTTTCGCATTTGCTTTGGAGTTTCACCAGTGTCTTTGGTACAGTGAAGTATTACTAATTATTTTTATAATTTTGTGTATTTGGTGAGTAATTTTGCTCTTAACCCTTTCTAACAAGATGACTAGACTATAATCTTTACTTTTTAATCAGTATAAACCACCAGGCAGATTAGAATTTCTAGAAGTGGGCTGCAGAAGATCTTATAAAACAGCATCATCTTCGTGGTCAGGGTAAGATCAGGAGGACAAACGTGGTTATACCAATATTTCCAACTTTTGGTAAGGCTTAGTAAAAGATGGAAGAAAATGATAATTTGGCTGCTATAGAAAAAACTTTTAGTTGGTACTTGGATATAAGAATTGGCAGATGTATTTGGAACTGAGTTAATAGAAATAATACAGATTACGCAAACTTTATGAAAATCCTTCAAAGGAGAGATATTTAATCCAAGGCTGGCATGGATTCTTTCTGTAGTAAGAGGATTTATAGTGGGCACGTATGCACGTCTTTGAGGATTTGCAATACATGTATCTTCTGGTCAGACAAATTTCAAAAGGCATCCTTATTTTGATTAGACAAATCACTTCTAGAACATCAGCTCCACTCACCGTCTTCAGCTCAGTGAGTAAAAATTTGGCATGTAGATTTTGGAACTTAGTTTCAATATTCAATTATTACCTAGTGGGTTTGGACTAATTCCTCTCACCAGTGTCACTTTTTTAAAAAATCTGTAAAGTGATTATATTGTACACATTGAAGAGATGGAACATAGGCAAATTATATAGCACATGGCTGCCATAATCTAGACCAAGCACATAATGAATATTAGCTCTAATTTTAATGTGTTGTTATTATTAATAATCGTAGTAGTACTACTTTATCTTAGTCTCTCAGATCCTATATCAAATGTGTTTGTTTGTTTGTTTGTTTTTTGCCTTGCTGTTGTCCCATCACCAAATTTATGATTGGGTATCTTATTAGTTCTTACTAAGAAAGTAGGAGGATTAAAGTGAGGCCAAAGCTGTAGCTAATAAAGAAAAACAAACAAACAAATAACCAGCAAGGACTCATATGAGTTAGGATAAAAGATGTTTGGTCATTTCTGTTTAATGTCTACAAAGTGGTATTGGTTTGGCTTAATCCATCATGGTCAGAGGGGCCTTGTCTTATGTTGGTGTTCTGTGAAATTGTTTATGTTCAAGAGAACACCGTAGCCTTGCAGGGAGTTCCAGGCTAGCTCCTGGCAGCAGAGATGCTTCCCTGTAGCACCAGACCTGCCTTTGGGGGAGAGAGGTTGCTTTTCTTTTTCTCAACTGTGTTGAACACATTTTTTTAAGAAACATTGAAAATTAAAATCACATCCAAGCCGTGACCAGAATAGTGAAGAATTTTAAAATTGTATGTTATGAACAATATCTTAGAGAATTGAGACCATTTAACACTGAGATTTGAGGATTTTATCCACAGAGAAATGGGATGGTTGAGTGTGACCAACAGCGATCTCAAAAATATGACGGGTTAGTCACATATATGAGGTATGTCCAGGGCCACTATTCAGATAGATAGAAGTTTCTCAAAATAAGAAAGCCCCTATTTATTTTCAAACGGTTCGACTTATAAATGAGTGAAATGAGTGGTTATTTTCCATGATGGGCTTTGCTATCATTAGATATGTCCATATAGAGTCTAGATAAACTGTCTGCCAGGCCATTGTGATAAAACGGCCCTGTGTCAATAATTGGACTGGATGGCACTATATGTCTTAAATTCTCGGTCTCCAGAAATAAGCAAGGTGAAATACAGAGATCTGCTTCTGGACAACAGAAGTCTAAATCCAGTTTTCTTTCTATTCCTTTAAAACAAAAAGTTGTCCATTTCTCTCAACTTCCAGTCTTCTCAGTCCTCCACAGACATATATGATGAATTATATTCAGGGATGTTTAAATCTTCTGGAACAACAAATGCACTGACATTTCTTCTTCCAATGATGACACTGCAAACTCATGCTTGTCCAAGTTTCATTTACTTACTGAAGGGCAAACCAGAAACAGTCCAAGGAATTAAAACTGCCATAACCATTTGGTTAAGCTGTCAACAAGCTTTCCAGGAACTTTGTGGTTGGTTTGACTGGGGAGAGTAGCATTTTCTCTGCCCTGCCCTTTGAGCATCTGGGAATAGGTGCCCTTATGACTCATTTCTTTATCATCCATTGTAAGACTTCCAGGATGGCAGCAAATAGCAATGAGGAACTTGAAGGGAAAATTTGAAAGTCATCTTCTCAACAGATCATTTTAAATAACTTTGGGATTTAAATATCTCTTTCTTAACTCTCAGCCTTCAAATAAACATTGGTTCAAGTATTTAGAGGATGCTACTGAAATCTGTTGTCTAAAGTCTATCCCTAGTGTTGAACAAGGACTTGACTCTGGAAGAGCTGGTTAAGGAAAACTTCATCAATCTGACCTTCCTTATATTGTACTATTTGCTTTTGCCACTATAGGAATTTCCATTTGCATTTAACTGCTTCCTTTCCTATTTTATCCATGTTTGTGTTTCTTCCATTTTTGTGTATGAGACCACTGAGATAAGAATTGACATTTATAAGGATATCGTGTTCTATTATTAAATGATATCCATAATGATTCTTTGAATTCTCTTCATCATCAACCATACCCCTAAGAGAGTATTGAGCATGACCAGTTATAGATACAAGTGACATTCATAAATCCCCCTATCTGAAAAGCGTCCCTTTAGTATTGATGCCGCTTTCCTCATTGTACTTTGTACAAATGCTCAGCAAATAGTAGGTGCTTTAGAAGTGCTACTTAAATACATTGGAGATTTTCTGCACAAAGAATGTTTGCACTTTTCTGTTTTTATTTGCAGTTATTTGTGAGTTGGTAAAAGTATTTGAATAGCTAGCTACATGCACTTTTTCTCAGACCTCTCTAGTTTTTGCTTTGGCCTAATCTGAAATTTAAAAATACTGCATTAATAATGATGCCATGACTATTCTTCTAATAATAAAATCCAAATGCCTCATGCTATCTGGGGAAGTAAAATGTTTGCTGGTCTGTAAAGCAGCAGACTGGGAATCATTACTGGGGAACATCAAGAAACCTAAAATCAAACTGCTTAATTTTCACCAGCCATAAAATTAAATGACAATATTTTCTGTATTCCTCAGGGCCGATAAGAAGGGCAACTAACCAAATAATAAAGCACTTGGCGCTTGCTGTTTAAATGTGAAATTCCCCAAATCAAGCTCATCGTGATTATCCAAGCAGGCAGCTGTGGAGTAATGATTAAGAATGAGGACTTGGGGTTAGACCACCAGGGTTCATATGACATGTGACTTCAGACTTCTCTCTCTGTTTCCACTTCTGCAGAGGTATAATGTGGGTGATTTTACCAACTTCACAGAGTCTCTGTGGGGATTAAATGATATCACATTGTGAAGTACTTAGAACAATACCCAGTACATGATAGATTTTCAGTTAACATTAGTGACCATATATAAGAAAATGTTTAAAATAGCGAAAGCCCACTTGTAGCCAAATAACTAAAATTAACCCTCTTTAGAATGGCCACAGAAATATGGCAATAAAATAGCAAGACTAGCTGGTAATTCAGTTCTCTCTGAAGACTCCTAGAAACATCATACATCATGCTCAAAACTAACATGTCTATTAGAGAAGTTGTGACTACCATAATTAGATCCCTAGTGTCTATTCTTGCAGGAGAAAAAATAGATTAGGCTTATCCAGAAAACATTACACAGCATGGAAACTGTGAAGGGAAAAAAAGAAAGACCAACTGTGGTAAGTGGAAGGAAGTATATTGCGACTTTGACAAGAGAGAGCATAAACAGTGGCCAAAGACGGCATTGAGTAGAGAAAAGTTATTCTAGGCTCTAGGAAGGATCGAACTCTGACCCAAGAGGACACATATCAATTATAAGTGAAATGCATGTGCTTTAGAACAAAACCTGAAAAGATCACATTCAAGAGTTTAAGGAAATTCCATTTTATAACAACTGAAGCTGAGATTTATCCTCTTTTCTCCTTCAGCCTGACAACAGGAGGCAAGATTTAGAGGAACATCTTACTTGTATATCCTCTCACCAAGTAGATTATATTAAACCTTGATAAGGGAAAGAGGTGAGAAGTTCAATACTAACACCGAACAGCTGTAGAGAATAGCAGAAAAGGAAGAGGAGAAAGAGATATGTGTTTTGGAAGTAAGGAGAGAAGGACAAGGAAAGAGGTAGGAGGGAAGGAGATATAAGAATGAAGGGAATGAAATAAGAGATTTAAAAAGTCTCTCCTAGTACCACAGAGGATCAGTCTGACGATGAAGTGGAGAATGGCAGAGGGAACATGCAAAAAAGAATTTAAGCCTAAATGTTCCACTTGTGAAATTCTATACAATTGATCTGTCAGGTTTAAAAGGCTAAGGAATGTGGATGTGAGGGATTCACTAGGGGGTATGTATCTGAATCAGTTCAGCGGTGATTCACAGCCTCAGTGGGGTATTAGGGAACTGAGCTGGTCGGAGGCCTCATCTCTTAGATTAGACATAAAGAAGCATGGTCATTAAAAGTCCCATGGTATTTAGGTTAACACAAGGAGTTAAGTTTCTACTTTGAGTGCATTCCAACAAAGAAATTATGTCTACGTCCTGCATGAAGAGAGAGTGTGTGTGTGTGTGTGTGTGTGTGTGTGTGTATTTTAAATAAGCTTTGTGTTGAAGCTATGGAAAAGTGTTTCTTTGTGTTTTCCTTTCTACTAATTTTTATTTATTTTTGAGAGAGAGAGAGAGAGAGAGACAGATAGAGCATGATCAAGGAATGGGCAGAGAGAGAGGGAGACACAGAATCTGAAGCCGGCTCCAGGCTCTGAGCTGTCAGCACAGAGCCCGACGTGGGGCTCGAACCCCCGAACAATGAGATCATGACCTGAGCCATTATCTTAACTTGTATATCCTCTCACCAAGTGGAGGTGAGAACCACCCAGGCACCCCTAATGTTCATTACTGATAAAGGCAAAAATTTACAATTAAAGTTGCACTTGTAAAGAATAATCTTTAAAAACTCTTTTTGTAAAACAAAAGCCAAAACAACGCCAAAATTTCTTTTGTGATATTTGGCTCTAGTCCCTCAGAACGTGACTAAAACAAGAGTGACTATTGCCCTCTTCATGGTTATTGTAAGAAATTGGAGAGACTTGTTTTTTCACTAGGTAAAAAATATTTTTTAACAGAATCTGATT
The DNA here is from genome assembly GCF_006229205.1 of Suricata suricatta. Classification (NCBI taxonomy): domain Eukaryota; kingdom Metazoa; phylum Chordata; class Mammalia; order Carnivora; family Herpestidae; genus Suricata; species Suricata suricatta. The sequence goes on along the minus strand of NC_043712.1, from coordinate 46,020,772 downwards.
GTAGAATTTTAAAATGGTAGAAAATTTAAATCATTTGTTCATATTAGAAGGTAGGTTAGCTGTTGTTGATATTCTGTAGATTTTCTTAAATTGATTTCTAATTACTTGCCAAGCTCTTCCAAACAGAAGCACACTCATTCATTTATTCACAATTCAAAATGTAGTGCACTGTGTTAGACCTTCAAAGAGAGGAAAAAGACAAAGAGGCAAACTTTGCCCTCTAGAATTGCAGAGTATCACAGATATTTATAGGAGTAACTGCTGTGCTTTTTATTTTTAGTAGTAGCATGGAAACTTCAGAAAAAAGCACCTATGGGTAAGGTAATATATTTTCAAGTGTGTGACAGAATGTAATAGAATTCTTGGGGTGCCTGAGTGGCTCAGTTGATTAAACATTGACTTCACCTTGGGTCATGATCTCACGGTTAGTGAGTTTGAGTCATGCATTGGTCTCTACTGATGACTCAGAGCCTGAAGATTTCTTCAGATTCTGTGTCTCCATCTATGTCCCTCCCCTGCTCATGTTCTCTCTCAGAAATAAATAAAACATTAAAAAATTTAAAAAATAATGCAACAGAATTCCTTAAAGAAGAAAAATGACAGGAAATAATATGTAGCATTAAGAGATGCTGGAGTCAGTTTTATCTTTGGAGATATCAATAATCAGTGGGGACCTGATTTTTATTGGCTCACATGCTGATCACAGAGGAAAATGTCTGGAGCTGCAGCAAGTCCAAATAAGTACTCATAAGGAAAATGAATGATAGTTATGATAATAGTTACAAAAACCTTGAGAAGGAGATAAAGTGCTTTTTTGAGGGAAATTTGTAGCCTTAAAATGCTTATTGGAATGAAAGAAAGGCTAAGAATTCATGAGTTAACTATTGAACTTAAGATATTTAAAAACTGATTAAGAACAAAAACAAAGAAAGTATGAGAAATGAAACAATAAAGCTAAGAATCAAAATTAGTGGAGACAATATATTGGGCTTTTTATCAAGGTAAAAGTTATTTTTTTGGAAAGATTAAAAAAATGATAAATCTTGCACAAAAGTGAAAAAGAAAGAGAAAGAAAGCCCAAGTGAATGATATTAAGAATTAAAAAGAAGATGAAAGTAAATATTCAGCAAATAATAAAATATGTCGGATTAGTACAACTGACTTTATCCCAATAAATTTGAAAACCTAAGTGAAACAGACAAATTTCTGGAAAAGTATAAACTACCCGAATGGACTCAACTTTTACAGCTATGCTATATATGTATTGTTAGAGCACTTATTATGTATTAGATATTTTCAGTTCTCATTTAATTTTAGTCCTATGGTAAGTATATATTTTTAATGAATTTCTATTTCATCAGAATGTGTGTTGCTATCTTTTTTATTTTTTCTGTTGTTTGAAGCTTACTCTGAGATAAAGTTCTCAGGGAGTGTTCATAGAACAGTATTTTCTTAGTTCTTAAAGGCTGAAAAGAGTTTGTGTTTCCAGCGTAAAGACTGCTCTTAAAAGTCTCTCTTGCTGGTTACAAACTTTGGGGCTCACATTTTCCTTCTTTATCTTAAATATCTCATTTAATTTTCTTCTAACATAAAATGTTGCTACTAAAAAATCTGATCATAATCTATTTTTCTTTTTCTTAAACAGGTCACTCTCACTTTTATGTCCAAAACAAGTTTCTTCTAAGGTTAACTAATTTTATGCAATTATATCTAAAAGTAAGTTGTTGTGACTCAATATTTTCAGGTATGCCCTTGTGCACTTTTAGTGTGCAATTTCAGTTTTTTTTTTTTTGAGATAAAATTCAGTTAACATAAAATTCATCATTCAGGCCATTTTAAAGCATGGAGTCCAGTGATTTTTTGTAAATTCACAAAGTTGTATAATCATCTCTAATTCTGGAATATTTTTATCCTCTCCAAAATAAAACTGATATTTATTAAGCAGTCACTTTTCTTTCCCACTAGCCCCTGTTATCTATCTCTCTGTGGGTTTGATTAACTGACATACTTCATATGAATGGAATCATATAATATGTGGACTTTTATGTCTGGCTTCTTTCATTTAGTATATTGTAGCATATATCAGTGCTTCTCTCCTTTTTATGGCTTTATCATATTCTATTACTTGTATATACAATGCTTTATATAAGCATTTATTCAGTTGATAAACATTTGGGTCATCTCTACTTTTTGGATATTATAAATAATGCTGTTATCAATATTTTTTTGTATGTCTTTATTTTGACCCCTGTTTTTGCTTCTCTTAGGTATATACCTAGCAGTGGAATGGTGGATCATATATTCTATGTTAAATTTTAAACAATTTCCTAAAGGTTTTCCATAGCAATAGTAGTATTTTGAATTCCTACTAACAATGTATGAGGGTTTCAATTTCCCCACATTCTTAACCATCACTTATTTCCTTTCTTTCTTTTTATTATTATAGCATCCTAGTGGGTGTGAAGTGATATCTTAGTGTGGTTTTAATTTGTGGTTCCCTGATTGCTGATGGTATTGAAATTCTTTTTTTAAAGTTTTTTTTAATGTTTATTTATTTTTGAGAGAGACAGAGACAGAGGGTGAGTAAGGGAGAGGCAGAGAGAGAGGGAGATACAGAATTCGAAGCAGGCTCCAGGCTCCGAGCTGGCAGCACAGAGCTCCTATGCAGGGCTTAAACTCATCAACTGCGAGGTCATAACCTGAGCTGAAGTTGGATGCTCAACCAACTGAGCCATCCTAGGCACCCTTGAAATTCTTTTTATTTTCTTAGTGGCCATTTGTATACCTTCTTTGAAAAAATGTCTAGGTTTTTTGTCCATTTTTAAATCTGGTAGTTTTCCTTTTCTCTTGTTGAATTGTAAGAATTCTTACTATTCTGGAATTTTTACAAATATTGTCTCCCATTCTGAAGGTTGACTTTCATTGTCTTGATAGTGTTCTTTAATGTATAAAAGTTTTTAGTTCCATTAAAGTCCAATATTCTATTTTTATTCTTTAGTTTCTTGTGTCCTTAGTGTCTGTCATATCTAAGAATACATTGCCAAATCCAAAGTCATGAATATTTACCCTCTGTTTTCTTCTGCAAGTTTTGTAATTTTAGCTCTTAACATTGACTTTATTTTTTCATATGGTGTGAGGTAGTAATCTGAATTTATTCTTCTGCATGTGGATATTCAGGTTTCCCAGAATTATTTGCTGAAAATTTTATTTCTTCTAAACGCAATAGTCTGGCATTGTTATCAAAAATCAGTTAACCATAGATACCAATTTTCAGTTTTATTCCATTGACCTATATACCTATATTAATGCTAATAACACACTTCTGATTGCCATTGATGTATAGTAAGTTCTGAATTGATAAAATGTGAATATTCCAGCTTGACAATTTTTCAAGAGTGTTTTGCTCTTATGTGTCCATTGCAATTCTGTAGGATTTGATCAGCTTGTTCATTTCAACAAAAGAGGCTATTGCAATTTTGATATAATGCATTGAACTGGCATATTAATTTGCAGAGAAAGCTATTTTAACAATATTAACTGTTCCAAACCACAACCACATGTGATGCTTTTCTATTTATTTAGGCATTTTAAAATTAATATTTCAATAACTTTTTTGTGGCTCTCAGTCTACAAATCTTACAACTCCTGATTAAATATATCCCTAAGCATTTTACTCTTTAATGAGATAGTGTGTATGTATACATATTATGTATATATGTTTGTATATATAAGTATACATGTGTGTGTATATAATCAATGGCTTTATCAATAAGTTAGAAAGTTTTCCATTCTCTTCTACTTTTGAAAGAATTTGAGAAAGATTGGTATTAATTCTTTACACATTTGGTAGAATTCACCATTGAAAGCACCTTTCATGGGCTTTTTTGTTTTGGAGGTTTTTTAATTATTAATTTAATCTCTTCACTATTTACTAGGTTTGTTCAGAGTTTCTGTATCTTTTTAAGTCAGTTTTGATAGTTTGTATGTTTCTACAAATTTGCCCACTTCATTTAGGTAGTCTAATTTGCTAAGATACAAATTCATAGTATTCTCTTATAATCTATTTTATTTCGGTACAATTAGTAGTAATAACCTCATATTTACTCTAATCAAAGAATCAACTTTTATTTTATTATGGTTTTTTCTTCTCTGTTCCACTTATATCAGCTCTAATTTTTATCATTTCCTTCTTTCTGTTTGTGTTGGGTTAGTTTGCTCTTTTTTTAATTTTAGAAAGTGAGAGAAAGAGAGAGCACAAGCAGAGGAGACGGATGGGGGTGACAGAGAGAGAGAGAGAGAGGGAGAAGAGAGAATCTTAAGCAGGTGTCTTGCTCAGGGTGTAGCCCAAAGCAGGGCTGAATCCCAAGACCTGCAGAAGTCAAGAGTTGGATGCTCAATTGACTGAACCACCCAAGGTCCCTAGTTTTTTTTTTTTAATTCAGTTAAGATAGGAGTTTAGGTTAATGATTTCTGAACTTTTTTGCTATTTTAATTTGTGTTTTCAGATATAGATAGATTTACCCCTGTGTACTACTTTCACTCCATCTCATAAGTTTGATATGTTGTTTTCATTTTAATTCATCTCAAAGTGTTTCCTGATTTTCATTTTGATATCCTCTTACCCCATTGGTTGTTTATGAATAAGTTGTTTTATTTCTACATATTTGTAACTTTCCAAAATTTCCTTCTGTTATGGATTACTATACTCTAATTTCATTCTTATTGAAGAAGATACTTTGTATGCTTTCCAACTTGTTAAATTAATTGAAACTTGTTTTGTGGACTAACAAACATGGTTTATCCTGGAGAATATTCTATGTGCAGTTAAGAAGAATGTGTATTATACGGTCAAGTGTTCTACAGATGTGTGTTAGGTCTAAATGTTTTGTAGTTGTCACACCCAGATTTCCTTGTTTATTTTTTGTCTAGTTGTTTGGTCCTGTAACTCTTACTATTAAACTGTCTATGTCACCCTTCAAATCTGTCAGTTTTTGCTTCATATCTTTTGAAGCTCTGTTATTACATCTGTTTTATAATTATTGTATATTCTTGATAGATTAATACTTTTATCATTATATGATATCCTTCATTGTCTCCTATAAATTTTAGTTTTTCTTTAAATTCTAGTTAGTTAACACATAGTATAATACTGGAGTAGAATTTACTGATTCATCCCTTACATGTAACACCCAGAGCTCATAATAGCAAGTGCCCTTCTTAATATCCATCACCCATTTAGCTGATCTCCTGCCCATCTCCCCTCCAGCACACTCTCAGTTTATTCTGTAACACCTTTTGACTTAAAGTTTAGATTGATTTAAAGCTTGATATATGCATAGCTATTCCAGCTTAGTATAGACACTCCAGTGCACTTTTGGTTTATTGCATGAAATGCATTTTTAAAAAATACTTTGACATTCAACAGATCTGTCATTGAATTTGAAGTGAGTTTCTTATAGACAGCATACTGTTGGATGTTTTTATTCTTTCTATTAATCTTTACCTTTTAATTATAGAGTTAACATATTTACATTGAATATAATTACTGGTAAGGAAGAACTTTTGCAATTTTGCTATTTGCTTTCTATATTTCTCATATTTTTTGTCCCATAATTCCTCATTTACTTCCTTCCTTAGTATTAGATAGTTATTTTCTAGTTGACATTTTGATTCTTTTTCTTATCTTGTGCTAAATGATTTTTAGTTATTTTCTTAGTGATTCTTGTGGAGATTACAAATACTTTCTAAGTTATAGAAATGTTGTTTGAATTAGTAACATATCACTCCAGTAGTGTACATTAATTTTGCTCCTATATAGCTACCCATTTTCATGTTGTTATTGTCACAAATTACATCTTTATACTTTTTCTACCCACCAATATAGACTTATGAATATTGTTTATTTAATTTTTTAAATCATGAAGGGAAAATGGTTGATTAAAAACCAAAATAGCATTTATGTTAAAATTTTATGTCTACCCATGTAATTACCTTTACTGATGTTCTTGTTTCGTTGTGTGCTTCAAGATACTGCCTAGTGTACATTTATTTCAGCCTAAACAGTGTCTTTTAGCATTTCTTCCTGGGCATGACTACTAATAACAAACTTTCAGTTTCTGTTTATGTGAAAATATATTACTTTCCCCTTCATTCCTGAAGGATAATTTTGCCAGATATATAATCCTTGGTTGACAGTTTTTTCTCCCAACACTTTGTTTTGTTTTGTTTTGTTTTGTTTCTCCCAACACTTTGAATATGCCTTCTTATAGTCTTCTAGCCTTTATGGTTTTAATGAGAAATTAGCTGTTAATATTATAGAAGATTTCTGCTATTTTCAAGATTCTCCCTTGTGCTTACTTTCAACAATGTATTAGAATGTATCTTAATGTTGATCTCTGCATTTATCCCACTTGAAAGTCATTGAGCTAATTGGATATGCATATTCATGCCTTTCATTATATCTGGGAAGTTTGATAATTATTTCTTCAAATATTTGTTGTGTTCTTTTCTCTCTTCTCTTTCAGAAACTCACATTATGAGTGTGTTGACTTATTTGATGGTGTCCCACAGGTCTCTTAGTCTCTGTCTTCAGTCTCTTAGACTTAGTCATCGTTTTACATTCTATTTCCTTTCTGGTCCTCTGATTTCCTAATTTCACCTGACTTATCTTCAAGTTGGCTGGTATTTTCTTACACCTTCTCAAATATGCTGTGGAACCTATCTAATGATTTTTTAATTATTGTTATTATATTTTTTAATTTCAAATTTTCTATTTGGTTCCTTTATGTAAGTTCTATCTCTTCATTGATATTCAGTTTGGTGAGACAATGTTTTCATTATGTCCTTTAGTTCTTTGTCCATATTTTTTTTAGCATTATGAATATATCTAAAATGGTTGACTTAGAATCTTTATCTAGTAAGGTCAATGTCTGGGCTTCTTCAGGGAGAATTTCTGTTTATTTTTTTTTCCTGTGAATGGGTCAGATATTCTTGTTTCTTTCCATGTCTCATAACTTTTATATTTAAAATTAGATATTTTTAATATTTTAATGTGCACTTTTAAGTATTAGATTCTCCTGCTCCCCAGATATTTTGTTTTGATTGTTGTAGTTTTTCATTTGTTTAGTGACTTTTCCACATTAATTTTGTAAAGTCTATATTCTTTGTTATATGTGGCCCCTGAAGTCGCAATTTAGTTATTATAGTATTTAATTTGTAATTTGACAGTGATTTCATTAAAAACCTAGGAATAAAAAAATCAAATATTTCCAAATATACTTGCAGCTGTGCTTTGATTGTGTATTGGGGCACCTTATACATTTAGGCAGTTAGTTTTCAACTTTGCCTCATGCTTCATTTCTGCTTTTGCAGGGCCTGAAAGCAAGGCAGAGAAAAGAACCTGGGGTCTTCATGGGCCTTTTCTGAGTATGTAGTCAATCCTGGGCAAATTGTGGTCTTCTAGATTCCAAGGAACTTGTGGGAGCTTTTCAAAGCCCTTAGTTCCAAAAGTATATCATTCCCTAGCCTTTTCTCCCTAGCTTTTAGATTAGTCTATTATTCATCCCAACAATTATCTCATGCCCCAGTGGGAACATGGCTAATTCATTTGCCTTTAAATATTTCTGACAAATACATTCTCAAGTAGCCACCTCAGTTCTCAAAGAATTCATAATTAAGTGAAATAAAAGCAAAGCGTTTGAGCTGGCCCTTGAGGTTACAAGACATTTCAAAACAAGGAGTCAAGATTCTTTGATAGTAAGTTTTATTTATAAGGTTTATTTTGCTCCTTCTAGTACTAGAAAACTATGATCACTACTGAGAATGGTGGTTGCTGTCTTCAAGGCTGCTGCACAGCTGGGGAGAGGGTGTTGGGGCCAGTGCAAATTAAAACTCCACTAATCTTTTTTCTGAGACTCAGCTGTTTCCTTTTTTTGTTGATTAAATATTTGCCTGATTGCTGGAAACCCTTGATTGGTTTCCAGAGTTCCAATAAAGATGCTTCTGACAATCCTAACCAATTTATTCACTTCCTTTGAGTAAGGACAGGATTTTGGAATTCCCTAACCAGTCATTTTCACTGATGTCACCTCAATTTTTTTCTAACTGTTCAAGAAAGTAACTTGAATTATATTTGGGCCGGTATTTATTCTGTTTGTTGGTTTTGTATTTGTCCTTAGAGTCTGCCATTTTGGCCCATTTTGGATTTTCTTTTTTTACTGTTTTGAGCAGCTATCACTTATCTCAGATCCTCTTCCTTCCTGTTTCTCAATTATTTTTTATTTTTAAGATTTTAACTTTTTTTCACCTTTTATTTCTCTTATAGCTGTAATGTGTTATATTTATTCGTACTTTCCTTCTGGTTTGGTTTTCATATGTGAAATGTTTCTTTTTTTTCTGTCATCTCATTTTGGAATTTTTGTAATCCTGATTTACTATCTTTCATGTTTTGTTCCATTTTCTTAATGTCCTTTTGCTATTCTGAAATGAGCTCTGAATGTTTAAATTTGAGAGGCTGCTCCAACCTCTACACATCTTTTCACAAACCCCTGCACTTACCCAATTTTACAGTTGGCAAACTTCCCAATTTTACTTGCTGCATGTGAATGATCTGTTGTGATTCTAATAAATATATGTTGACTGTGTGTATTTCTGTTGTTCTCCAATCTGTCAGATTCCCTATAGGGTTCTTTATTTTCTCCCCCAAAGACACTGAAACGCAGTAGAACTTCTTTCTATTGTTGTTGCTTTTTAGTCCCATTCACTATATCTCAGAATTCATAAGGATACATTATTGCCTGATTTAACTCTAAAGGTTGTTCATGGGATTCTGGCTTTCCTATTTAGTTGCTGGGTCCGTATTTATCTATTGATGCAGGAATATTTAAAAACTGTGACATGGCTGCATCAATTTCCCAGAATCCCTTTTCATTCTTGGGCCTTATGTTTATCCTTATACTTTAAGGAACTCATCTTCACTGTTATTGATAAAATAAAAAATAGGAAAGTTTTTGACATGTCCACTAATGTGGATATCATCATTTTCATACCATCAACACCAAAGTACTTATTTCCATAATCTGTGACAAATCAATCTTGATATCACTTGTTATTTATTTATTTTTCCTTATGTATTGAAAATAGCTTTCTCAAGGGGGAGCAAAACTTTAAAATATCTTGAGGATTAAAATTTTCCAAGTAATGTGTTGATTCTGATTATTACAGTAAGGCTTTTAAAGTATGAGAATAAAATTCCTTGCTTTAAATAGTAGCTTGCTATACAAAGTTGTGAATAGTGGCATATTTTTAAATTACTAGATATTCATACATATTAATATTCATCTGCACAAAAATTTTTAGGGTTCAAAAGGAATCTTTTTAAAAGTTCACTTTCTTATAGAAAATGTTATGGCTTGACTGTCTAGTTTTTCTGCTACCTCCTTAACTTCTCCTTTTAGTTATATAACCCATTTTATGGAAGAGCTACTCTAGACTCAGGAAAGTTAGTAAGCATTGACAGAAAAAATTGCATGGTTTCCACTTCACTAACCTCAGAGATGAAAGTTAAATATTGTTTTTGTGTTCTAGTCATGTACAAACTTACTATCACAGAACACACTCTGCCCAAATATTTCTATGCTTTTCTGGTAATGGCAATGGAAATGTTCTCTCTTGAATAGTAAAATATTTTAGAGTCTGTAGAAGTAAGGCTCTGAGCCTTTAGGAACCATTTTAGAGGAAAAAGAAATAACTTAAAACACTTTTATTAATACCAGGAATGAATATTTTTTGAACTTTATGATTTAAGTGCTTGAGAAAATGTTTCTTGAGATAATTAACTATTTTAAATCCATCTATCCCTGCTTTGATCAGGTGTTTATAAATCTTTGGAAGCATATAACTATGATTCTTTTGGTAGTGGATTAACTGTCCAGAAAATTACTTGATATGTTTTTATGTGTGATAAAGACCGCGGTAGTGTCTCTGGGGCAGCACTACTAAAGACAGAAAATATGCAGAATTAGGGATTTGTCAGAAACCCATCTACATTTGTTGCATTCTCAGGTTTTGGGATGGTTGATCGAGGCTATTTTCTGTGCTCTGCAATATGAAATCCGTGATGACATTTGCTAAGTTTTTGTTGTTATTTCTATTGCAAAAAATAAGTATGTACTCATTTATTCTTCTTTGTATTGTTATGTGTGAGACACGAGAGCCTTTAGAATTAGACTGACTTTACTACTTGTGCTGTTTTATGCTCGCTGAATCTCATCTTTCTGCCCTAAAGAATGGGGATTAAAATACAGAGAAGTAAAGGGAAAAAATGCACAACACAAGGTCAAGAATAAGCTATATGTTTAAAACCATTAGTTTGTTCCATGTTTCTCCTACTTAATAAAATATTTATAACCAACCAACTTCTGCCTTGTAATGTTTCTGCACTATAATCTACAATATCTCCCCAAAGAGTAGTCAAGTCAGTTTTCTGAAGACAAACATTTACAATTTTTAGAACTTCATCATAACCATAACCTTCCTTTTTCTTATTATTTAGTGCTTTCATAGATATGTTGACTTTCTCTCAAGTTAACCAAAGAAAGGACAATTTTGTCAAATACCTTAGAAGGACACAATATAGCCTAATTATCTGATTTCCATATTACGAATTAATCCATCAAAGACAAATTCCTTATTTTGGTAAGGAAGAAGAAGGAATTATTTTTACAGATGCCAAAAAGTATTTCAGAATATACTGTTCTATGCTAAGAAACATGTAAACATTGCAGATCTGTAAATTTATCTTTCACCAAACTCTTGACATTTTTAGTTACTATTTATTCAAATATCTTTTTCCTTACTCTCTTTCCTCTTTTTTAGAAACTACAATTACATGCATATTATAGCTTTTGTTATTATTCTACATGGCTCTGCGGCTCTGACACTTTTTTTCCATTCTATCTTCTATTTGTTCTTCAGTTTTGATTATTACTATTTATTTATCTCCAAGTTCTATATTGCCTCTATAATCTTCATTCTTCTACAGATTCTGTTAACTGAATTTTCAATTTATGTTGTAAATTAAATTAAAATAAATTAAACCTTATTTTGGTTCTAAGGCTCCTATTTGATTCTGTTTTATGATTCTCATTGTGTGATTAGACTTTTCTAACTTTTCATTTACAAAAATTTTTTTACTTTATTTTCACTGAGTAATATATTATCTGCTTAAAAATTTTTTACCTACTAATTCCAACGTCTGAGTTATCTCAATGACAGTCTAGGGTTTTGAGATGGATCTCACTTTTCCAATTCTTTGTGTTTAGATTAATTTTGGAATGTGCCCTAAACAGTGTGAATATTACATTATGGAGATTCCAGATTGCATTAAATTAAACAGAAGTATATTACATTTTCTCCTCCCCCGCACTGGGTAGCAACTCAAACCTCAGTTCAGTGCTTCTATCCTTGAGTTGCTCTGAGTCTGCTCCATGCATACATAATTAGGGGGTCAGCCAGAAATTTTTGCACAAGTTGCATAGGGGAATTTGCCACTTTCCCTAGCTCTCTTTGTTTCTAGGATTCTTTAATTTCCAAAAGCCATCATTACAACTAACTGTCTTCTGGTCCCTCGGTTCATAAATCTGTGGGCTTTCTGTTAGTACATATGGGCCTTTTGCAGTGCTGCTTTTGGCCTTTTATCAGGGTAGAATCTAGAGGACAATATGCCAAGTGGAATAAACCACTCACAAAAGGGTATTCAGTTTATATAAGGGATCTACGTTAGTCGAACTCATGGAAGCAAGGACTAGAACTGGTTGTGAGGGACTAAAGGAAGGAGATGATGAGGTGATCATCATCAGTGGGTTTAAAATTTCAGTTACACAAGATGGAAAAATTTCTAGAGATCTACTGTACAACACTGTGCCTGCAGATAACAATACTGTATCATTTACCTAAAAACCTGCTAAAAGGGTAGATTTCATTTTAAATGTTCTTACCAAGTAATATTTTTAAAATAAAAATTAGGCAACACTAGTAGCAACTATATACAAACACTACATGATTGACTTACACTATGTAAGACCACATGATTGCTTCCCATTGAGGATAAGACCACAATGGGGAGATCTGAACAGATACTTACTGAAAACTAAAATAAAATGTGAGCCAGACATTTAACCAAACTAGGTACTACTAGAATATTGCAAAACTGTAGATGTTGTCATAAAGCCAGGAAACAAAAAAACTTTGCTGGGAAGCTGCAAGAGTAGATATTTCAGAAAAATAATTTCTGAACACCATCCAGTCCCTGTGCTTCTTTATGTCGATGAACCTGGGTCTGTTTTGTAAGGATTGCCAACTCTAAGTTATGGTCAGTGAATCCAGTACCAAGTGTATGTGGAATTGAAAGGCTTAACTTGGGGTGCCAGGCTGGCTCATTCGGTAGACTGTGACTCTGGATCTCATGGTTCTGAGTTCAAGCCCCATGTTGGCCATGGAGCCTTCCTTAAAAAAACCAAAACCAAAAACAAAAAACATGTTAACTTGCTTAACCTGCACCACCTATATAGGCTGCCATTAAAACTTAGTTTTCACGTTTAATAAAGTAGCAAGATCCTATAGCTTCCTTCTGTATTTTGCAAACATATGGAAAAAAGTAAGCAGAAACAAGCAAACAAAATATATAAATATGTATCTATATGTAAAATATATGCATATATAAATACATATATATACACACACTATGTATTTTGTATTTTTAAATGGTTGAAAAATCAGAAGAAACATAATATTCATGACTCATAAATTTATATGAAATTCAAGTTTCTGTGTCTATAAATGAAATTCTATTAGAATATAGTGACAGTCATGAATTTATATATTGTTATACGGTTGCTTTTGTGCTATGTATATCAGCCAAGTTGAATAATTGTGATTGAAACTGTATAGCCCACAAAATATATGTTGTGGACCTTTACAAAAATAGTTTGCCTATTATGTATTGTAAAGCTATGTCAGCCTAGTAAAGCTATGTCACTGGGAAGCACTTGAAATGCTTATCCTAAGTAAGTATAGCTGATACCTGAAAATAAGCAAACAAAATAAACAGATGAGTAAAAAAAAGAGTATTCTAAGATTCTGATAGAAACCGAATTGATCTACAGACAGATAATTGAAGAAAATTAGCAACTTAGCAATATTGAATCTTTAATCCATAAAGATGTAGAACGTCTTTCCATTAATTTAGATCTTTTTTTTTCATTTGCAAAGGTTTAAAATTTTTGAGTGTATATTTCTTGCATTTGTTTGTTAAATTTATTCCTGAGTACTTTATTCCTTTGGATGCTCTCATGAATGGAATTCTTTTTCTTAATTTCATTTACAGATTCTTCATTGCTAGTATATAGGAATACAGTTGATTTTTAAAACATCATGTTGTATCCTGCAAACTTGCTGTACTTGTCTATTTAAACGTTTTTTAATGTTTATTTATTTTTGAGAGAGACAGAGACAGAGCTCAAAGGTGGGGGAGGGGGAAGGGGCAGAGAGAGAGGGAGACACAGAAATCAAAGCAGGCTCCAGACTCTGAACTGTCAGCACAGAGCCCTAAGCAGAGCTCAGACGCATGAGCCTTGAAAACATGACCTGAACCAAAGTCGGACGCTTAACCAACTGAGCCACCTAGGCGCCCCTATGCTTATTTATTAATTAATATTTTGTGTGTGTTGATTCCTTAGGATTTTCTACACGTACATGATATCTGTGAATAAAAAGTTTTACTTTTTCCTTTCCAGTTTTGATGACTTTTATCTTTTCTTGCCTAATTGTAGAAACTCCTATATTATATTTAGTAGAAGAGTTGAGAGCATTATGTCTTTACCTTGCACCTGAATTAAGGCAAAACATTTAGTCTTAACCATTAAATATTATGATTCCTTTAGGTTTTTTGTAGAAGCTCTGTATCAGGTTAGAAAAATTACCATCTCTTCCAGGTTTTATAATAGGTTTATTGTTGGTGGTTGGTTGGTTTAATCCTGAATGGGATAGATTGTCAAATGCTTTTTTCTGCATCTATTAAGATAATCACAAATGGCCATATGTCATTCCCTCTCATTGCCATGTAGTACTCCATTGTGTATATATACCACATCTTCTTGATCCACTCATCAGGTGATAGACATTTAGGCTTTTTCCATGTTTTGGCTATTGTTGACATTGCTGCTATGAACATTGGGGTACATGTGCTCCTATGCATCAGCATTTCTGTATCTCTTGGGTAAATCCCTAGCAGTGCTATTGCTGGGTCATAGGGCATTCTATTGGTAGTTTCTTGAGGAGCCTCCACACTGTTTTCCAGAGTGGCTGCACCAGTTTACATTCCCACCAACAGTGTAGGAGGGTGCCCTTCTCTCCGCACCCTCGCCAGCACATATAGTCTCTTGATTTGTTCATTTTAGCCACTCTGACTGGTGTGAGGTGGTATCTCAGTGTGGTTTTGATTTGTGTTTCCCTGATGATGAGTGATGTTGAGCATCGTTTCATGTGCCTATAGGCCATCTGGATGTCCTCTTTGGAGAAGTGTCTGTTCATGTCTTCTGCCCATTTCTTCACTGGGTTGTTTGTTTTGTGGATATGAAGTTTGGTGAGTTCCTTGTAGATTTTAGATACTAGCCCTTTATCTGAAATGTCGGTTGCAACTATCTTTTCCCATTCTGTCGGTTGCCTATTAGTTTTC
>NC_043712.1:45996453-46005938 GCF_006229205.1 Suricata suricatta | reverse complement strand
ATCTTGAATGTATCATAGATAAGCTGCTATATAATGATTGCCACTTCAGATAGCTGTGAAATTAGGTGATTAACTAGTTGTTACTTAACCTTCTAATTTCTGTATAAGTCCAATTACATGAAACAGAAGTTGGTGTTTTGATTTTTTACTTTGCTTTTCTATTTGGAGTGTCATTGCAACTACTGTATTGTAAATGATGGAAAATAATTGCATATGTTAAAAAAATATGAAACTTTATAAAGTAAAAAAAAATAAAAATTTTAAATAAAAAAATTAGAACCAAAAAAAAAGATAACCACGTTTTTTATCCTATATATTATGCTATATCAGCTTAATTGACAAACCACACTTATATTTCTGAAATAAAGTCCACTTAAATGGTCATAAATTATACTTAAAAATACATTATTTTGATTTCTGTTTAATACTCTTTTTAAAAAGTATGTAATTTTCTTTTTTTGTGACGTCTTTTGTGACAGGATGATACTGGTCTTATAGAATAAGCTGAGATTGTGTGAGTGCATTTTGATGAGGCTTGATTATGGGACCTGAACCACCATAAAGAAAATTTTATTGACCAGGGGGAACTCTCAGGTTTCAGAACTTTTTTCTTTCCTTCCTTTCTTTCTTCCTTCTTTATTATAACCTTCTAACACAAATTATGAAATTTGTACAAATAAACTTCGAAGACACAGATGTTGCTTATTAGATCTAAATAGGTCACCTACAATTATAATTTCTTTCCTCCTTCTTACCTCCCTTACTTTATTAATCCTTTATTCCTTCCCTCATTTCTTTGTTCCTTCTATTCTTCCTTCCTTTCTGTATTGAGATATATATTAACAATCATAAAATAGGATATTGTATATAGATGCACTATTATTCCTTGGATTTGAAAGCAAAACTACATAAGCTCTTGTCATTATCCTCATATACCTTAACCAAATTTCTACCATTACTCTAAACACACTGTTTTACATATCTCTATCTCTTGCTGAAATGCAACCTCCCTACTCCCCACTTATTAGCTCTTAAGTCATCTTTTGTGACCAAGCAATGGAAGTTTGCAAACTGTTCTATAATCTTATCAAGATGATAGCACTCTCTGGATGTAGTTAGAAGGAGGAGTGACTGATCTCACTCTGGAAAAAGGAGCTAAAGAGAGAGGGTTGAAAAATCTAAATAAGTGAATTATTTACAGTTTACAGATTTCACCCAAGGGTGTATTCACGATGGAGTACTACATGGCAATGAGAGGGAATGACATATGGCCTTTTGTAGGAAAGTGGATGGACCTTGAGGGTGTCATGCTGAGCGAAGTAAGCCAGGCAGAGAAGGATGGAATTAAGATAAAAAAGAAAATAAAACACAAGCAATAAATTTTGACTGGTCTGTATTTTTTTAGGGGAGAGTTACTCTAAATTTATCATGTGTTGTGACAAAGGAACTCATGTGGTGATGATAGAAAACATCAAAAGGTAAAGAATACTTACAAATATGTTTAAAATAAATAATCATTTGACATATGGGTAATGATCAGTTACTATAACCAAATTTTCATGCCTAACTGTCAATTGATACAGAATTATAATACAAATTATAAAATTAAGGCAAATAAACATCTAAGACATAATTGTTGCTAATTGAATCCAAATGGGGTCATCACAGTTTACAATAAGTAAAACTTTAAGTCCCTGAAGTGAATTATAATGGACAAAAGAGAGAAGTAAATGTTGCTTGCAGAAAAGTAGTTTTGAAATCCAGAAGTAAGTTTATTAAGGATTTACTTGCTTATGAAGATAACTTAATTGATAATTACTAACCTTAAATCAATGAAGCTAATATCAAGGGCTAAATATTTATCACATATATGAGAAAGATTTTATTTTGACAACTTCCATTCTATACAAAGCAACACATAATTTATTATTAAAATGATGTCAAATTTCTAAACTGCATATTCATGAAACACATTTAACACAAAATGTCATAAAACTAAATTGCATCATTTCTTAAGTAAAGATAGATGATTACTAATTGCTTCAGAAGGGATATGAAGGCAAAGATAATGTAATTCGGTTTTTAATTAAATATTTTTAAAAATGCCACGTATAGATTGCTACTAACACACTTCCTTGTTTGTTTTTGCTAAAGTTTTACTTCTATACAACTGATCTCTATAAGTGAGAGTAAAGTAATTGTCTTTGATGAGATTAATTTCTATCTACTCTCCTGAAGGTATTGATAAAAGCAATTGATATTTTGGCCACTCTTGTGCAAATCTGTTGGGGTTTTGCAGAATTTTGGTGAGCCATCTTTGAATTACAGATAACAAGATATGAGATGAGTTCCTGATTAGGATAGCAAATATCCTCATCGTATATTGTTTATTAAAAAGTATTCCAGTTCTCTTTCAAACTCAATATTGCTACTCATAACCATAATTGTAGATATAGATTGAAGTAAATTTGGTTAGGGGAGAAGGTGTAGAATATTAACCGGGACCTGAGAGAAGGATGATTGCAGTGCTCCGAGATGAGAGTACTAGGATCCCCGAACTTCAGCCCATCAGTTGGTAGAGAGAAAGTCATTGCTGTTAGAAAACCATTGCTTCTGACTTCTGAACACTGAGGCCTTAATTCAGTAAATCTCTTTGAGTTCCATTAATTGTATGTAATACAGCCTTAGGTAGTATTTACTGGTAAATTTAGCATAGAGCCTAACACCGGAGTTTAAGGAATATGTTTTCTATCTTCTATTTTATTATAATCAGTAAAGTTTTGGCTTTTCTGGATATTATTGCATTTATCTAAAAAATGCAGGTAGTAAATGTCTGTGGCACCAGTTTTAGGTTCCAATAATATTAGGGACAAAAATTAGTTTCATGTTTTCCAAATATTCTTTAAAACAAAAAAAACAAACTCTAAATCTTATGGAGTCTCTTAAAAGGGTAAGGTATAACATATTCATTTTTGTCCACCATTTTAGTACTGAAAGGGGATTAAAGCATTCATGAAAAATAAGACAGAGTGAAAACTCTGATTTTCTAAGCAACTCTAGATATGCTGTTGTTTGGAAATATCACTAAGAGTGTAAAGCTGATGTAATAACTATCAGACATCTATGAAAGGAAACTCTATACCTGTTTAAAAATCAGAATGCCAGTGAAATGTCTCAAAGTGCATAAACTGTTTCATTTTTCAGCCGACAAAACAGAGATAATATTTGCCACCCACATATCTCTGAGGAATGACATGAGGAAAGTGCTTTGTACTTTCCTCATATTTAGCCTTCATTTTAATCATCTTATTAACCTGCTTCTTAGTCATTACAAAGACATCCCTGAGGAAACGACATACCATTTGAAAACACGATCCTTTAGCTGTCATTCTGCATTTCTTTGCTCACGAAAAGAGTTTATACTTGGCATTTGATTTAAATGGAATTTTATTGGGGCGCCTGGGTGGCTCAGTTGGCTAATTTCCGACTTTGGCTCAGGTCATGATCTCACGTTCGTGGGTTAGAGCCCTGCATCGGGCACTGTGCTGACAGCTCAGAGCCTGGAGCCTGCTTCAGATTCTGTCTCCCTCTCTCTCTACCCCTCCCTCGCTCATGTTCTGTCTCTCTCTATCTCAAAAATAAATAAAACATTTAAAAAATTTATAAAAAAAGAAAAATAAATAAATAAAATTTTATGAAGGTTTTTGCTACAAAGCACTAAAGTTATTTTAGCTATTTTATTCACATACACCCTGGCTCAGAAACTCCATCAATGAAACAGTTTTTCTTTAAGAACTTATACTCGCTATAAAAGTCATTTCTAAAATGCATCTATTCAGAACCTTTACTTTGAGTGAACAGAGAAACATCAATCAGTTACAATAGCTATAATATATAAATTATAAATACTAAATTACCATTCCTGTGCTAAGCAGAAATTTAAGTACAATGAAGACCACTTACTCTTTACCCTACTCTATTTTCCTAATGATTAATGTGCATTGTACGTTAATTTTAACTTTGGACTATATAGAAAAGAAGTTTAGTGCTATTTCAGATATTGCAGTAAAAGAAAATTTTGCTTTAACTCTAGATACTATTACTATTGCTGTTTTGGCAGAAAACACCAGATATTCCAAAAAATACAATTTCTTTTCTTTTGAGATACACAAGCTAAAATTCCCAAGTTCCTTTGCAGTTAGGTTTCACCATATCACTGGGTTCTAACCAAAGAAATAAGTAAAAGTTATATGCCCCATTTTGGCCCTAAGTCCTTGTGTTACAATAAGAAATATATATTTGGCCACCATTCCTGACAGAGACCCCAAATCCCTTGAAATCTTTTAAGGGTTAGGATGATAAGAGCATCTTTTGTTCTAGTGAGGCAACTCTTGGTGGGCCTCTAGTATAGCTTGAGGATGGGGAATGGTTTTCAGAAAGACCAAGGCATGATTAGAACTTGGAACTTTTCAGCCGCACCTTTTGAGAGGGCCTGGACATTTACTTAATCACCAGCGGTCAATGATTTAATCAACCATGCCATAAAACCCTTATATGTGGCTGGTGAACACATCAAGTGCTGAGAGGGTGACATGCCTGGGGAGGGCACAGAAGTTCCGTGTGACTTCCCCAACCAAACCTTGCTCTGTGCGTCTCTTCTATCTGGCTGTTTCTGAGTTGTGTCCTTTGGAATAAACTGGTAATGATAAAGTGGTTTTTTGGGTTCTGTAAGTCACCATAACAGATGATCAAACCCTAGGAAAGGAACATGGGAACCCCTCAGAGCTGGTTGATCAGAAGTGCAGTTTACACCTTGGGATTTGCAACTGGCATCAGAAGTGGGAGGAGTCTTATGGGAATAAACCCTTAATCTGTGGAATATGTGCTAACTCTGCAGAGTTAGTGTAAGAATTGAATGAAATTGTAGGATACTAAGACTGAACGTCTGGAGAATTAGAGAATTCTCTGCATTGGGAAAAACACCACACTTGGTATAAGAAGTGTTGTGAGTTAAACAGTTCAGACGCCAAAAGGAGGTGTGCCATCTGACCACCATCTTTTCTACTGGCTTACATATAAACAAGCCTTAAAGAGATGCTGAATCTACAAGATAGAAAGGGTCTGGCTCCCTGGATCACCACATGGAGGAAAGTTATCTTCCAGTTAGGGAAATTCATGTTAGATGGTAATGTGATTACGACATAAATTTCTGTTTTGTTTGAGTCACCAAACATATTTGGTTCTAATTGTACTGCAATCTATTCTAATACAGAAGTGTAACATTTCTTCTTTTGTTTTTAATTGAACACTAAAACATAAACTTGGCAGTGATATTTACTTGTTAATTTCAATAAACACAGGACTTACGGTAACAATTATTGCTACTGATCACCTAATGGAAGCATGAGTCAACATGATAGTCAACATAAAGTTAATCAATTTAAGTGTTGAGTTAGCAACATTCTTATAATGTGAGCAGGAGAACACTCATCATTTGATTCTCCTTACTTTAAAAACATAAATCAGGGTGCCTGGGTAGCTTAGTTGGGTCAGCATCCAACTCTTCATTTCTGCTCAGGTTGTGATCTCAGGGCTTGTCAGATTGAACCCTGCATCAGGTTCTGGGCTGACAGTGCAGACTGCTTGGGATTTTCTCTGTCTTTCTTTCTCTGCCCCTTCCCTACTTGTGCACTTATGCTCTCTCCCTCTCTCTCTCAAAATAAATAAATAAACAACCCCCCCCAGGAATTAAGTATAAAGTGTATAAAAGAAGGAAGATTTTTATCAAAATTCCCTGAAATATGCAAAAGGCCACTCACTTTATTCTTTGAAGCTTTCTTACATGATGAAAATTCCATTATTTTTTATTGCAAATCTCTGGAACTTTTAATTGGGTCATACTCTCTCCTTGAATTAATAGGCAGACATATAACAGCACTATGATATAAGTTTTCTTTTATTTATTTAAAAAAATTTTTTTTGAGAGAGAGAGAGTGAGCAGGGGAGTGGCAGAGGGAGAGGGAGAATTTAAAGCAGGTTCCACCCCCAGAATGGAGCCCAACCTGGAGCTCGATCTTATGATCATGACATCATGACCTGAGCCCAATCAAGAGTTGGATGCTTAACTGATCGAGCCAGCCAGGCATCCCTATTATATAAATTTTCACATGCATTATTTCATTTTGTAGTTTATAACAGTTCATGTGGTAACCCATTTTACTCCCGTTTTGAAGAGATAGCTAGTGGAAACAAAATAATTATATAAATTTCCTTAAGTCACAGAACTAAAAAAAAAGCCGAAAAAGATTTGGTAAGAGATTTCAGTCCGAGGCAACAATTCTCTCTACTTTAAAAATTTTAGCCCTAGCTTGGAATCATAAACCCTCTGGAAAAGAGTCATGTTTCTACTATATTCAATTCCTCTCAAGCAAAAGCTAAATTTTTTATTTTAATCTTTTTTTAACATTAGTTTCTGATCTTATGCTTAGTAAAACAACTATAAAGAAAAAGAAAGAAGCAAAAATGGGAATCCTGGCATAGAAACAAATACCAAAATGAGAATTATTCTTAAGAATGTCTTCCAAGACTGATAGACTTGAGATTCAATTTTAATAGATATGCAGTTATGCAGAGTATGGGATGTAATAAATCCTTTGGCCAAGCCAGGAAAATGAATAGTAGGCTCTCCCATAAATCTGGGCCCCTCAAAGTGCTATACTTTCTAGGCAAATGTTAATTAACAAAAGGAAAGTTAAATTTCCCAACCTGGTCCATCTTAGAAGGAAAAAAAAGTCTTAATGGTAAATCTGTAAACATAAACAGTTATTCACAAAGTTGTATGACTTGAATTGATTCAGATTGTTTGGTTATAAAACCTCAAGCAAAACACTTTATTGAAAGCCTTGCTACCAGGAAACTAATTGGCAGAAGAAAATACAAACCATTTTTGGAGAAATATAACTTTTCCATGGACTAATTCAACAGGTAAAGTCCAATGAATATTAACCCACAGCAAAATAAAAACACATAAATACATAAAATAGATTTTCATTATTCATGGCATATATGTTGTATGGAGTTGCTACAAACACTGAATTAGCAAATACTGAACTATTGTTTTTAGGGGACATTTGTATTAGGTTCCTATCTTCTAGTTACAATTTGCATTAACCAGTCAGTATATCAGTTTTTATTATATCTGTTTCTCTTCAAAGACACCATGTTTAGCATTTATTGTTGATTCATTAACATTGAATTCATGGCCAACCAGATTAAAAATCTTGGTGGAATGAAACTAATCTTTTTTTTAAATGTTCATTTATTTTTGAGAGAGAAAGAGAGAAAGAGAGAGAGAGAGAGTTGGGGGTATACAGAGAGAAGAGGGAACAGAGGATCCAAAGTGGGCTCTGTGCTAACAGCAGACAGCCCCGTGTGGGGCTTAAACTCATGAACTGTGATATCATGACCTGAGCTGGTTGGATACTCAACCAGCTGAGCCAGCCAGGCACCTCTGAATGAAGCCAATCTAATGCACATATTCTTTCCATTGGCACACCTAAGTTGTCTTGTGTTTAAGAATGCTAGACAGCACTTCAGTACTCTACTTGGGAGCCGTTTTAAACTGTGAAATCACACATACACACACACATACATACACACACAAAAGCATAAGAATGGAAAAACTTGGCACCAAACAGATTGCAAAATAGATACTCATTTAGAGTAGGACAGCCAAGGTTTGACCTTAATTGGGAATGTGCTTGTCAGATGACTCACAATTTTGTAGACTGTGCACATATTCATGTATAAGCACAGGGGTGTCATGAGTATTGCCTTTAAGTTACCAATACATTTTAGTGAGTAAACAAATTATGGATCAGTGTATGATGAGAATCAACTAAACCACAGAAGAAAATAAAGAAAACAAAGGCTCAGGAAGCCAAGCCAACAGGATAACAAAGCAGAATCAGACATGCAAATGCTTCTTGCATTGCAATTACTGAAAGAATACAAAATGAATTTTTTATAATAAAAAAATGAGAGCACCACTGAATGAACATGAACTAAGAACCTATAAATATGACCAAACACATTTACTAAGAACTAAATGGTTCTTATTAGGAATAGAAAATGGAAATAATAGAAACAAAACATATAAAGATTAAAAAAATACAGGACAGGGGCAACTCAGTTGGTTGAGTGTCTGACTTGATTTCATCCCTGGTCATGATCTCATAGTTCCTGGGATTGAGCCCCACATCAGGCTCTGTGCTGATAGCGTGGAGCTTGCTTGAGATTCTCTCTCTCTCTCTTTCTCTATCTCTCTCTGGCTCTCTGTTCTCTCTCTCTCTCTCTCTCTCTCTCTCTCTCTCTCTCTCTCAAAAAGATAAATAAAGGACATATTACATGGAGTAATAGTCAACATTAAAAAAAGCAGTCAATGTTAAAAAGAGCATTCAGTAAGCTGGAATTGGGATCTGAGGTGATTATCCAAAATATGGCCAGAGAAAAAGAGAAGAAAAAAAATGAAAGAGAAATTAAAACTCCTTGACTATAGAGTGAGAAAGATGAATATTTATCTAATCAGAGTCCAGGAGACTAGAGAGAGAACAGAAACAAGATTTGAGGAAGTAATGACTTCAATTTTTTCCAAGATTGATACAAGATGCCAACCTCAGGCCCAGAAAACCCAATATATTCATAGTAAATAGAAAGAAATCCATCTCTAGACAAGTAACAGTGAACTAGTAGAGATTTAGAGACAAAGAAAGATCCTAAAACCAACCTATGGGGGAAAAAGAGAGAGAACTTATATTGGAGACCTATATTAGGTTTAGTCTAATAAAATAGTATCTTTATTTTTAAGTTTATTTATTTTGAGAGAGAGAGAGAGAGAGAGAGAAGAAAAGAATCCCAAGTAGGCTTCACACCATCAGCACAGAGCCCAGTGCGAGGTTCAAACCCACAAACCATGAGATCTTGACCTTAGCTGAAGTCAAGAGTCAGATGCTTAACTGACTGAGCCATCCAGGCACCCCTAATAATATACTATCTTAAATGTGTTGCAGAAATATTATGTTCAAATTTAGAATTATATACCTACTAATACATCTTTTAAAAATGAGAACAGGATGAAAACTTCTTTTAGAATACAAAAACTCATAACGTCTAATAGATTTTTAGCAACAAAAACTATGAGAAATAAGTTTAGGAAAGTAGAAAAATGATCTCAAATTAAATTTCTAAGACTCAAAAATAATGAGCAGCAATACTGATAAATACATTGGTAAGTCTAAATAAGCATTGACATAATTATTGTTTAATTATTTTCAAATAGCAAGTTAAAATACTTAACAAGAGAGGTCAAAGTAAAATAAAATTTGATGTAGCTATATTGTTTTAGACAAAGATAATTTAGGTTAAAACTTATTACTAGATAAGCATAGAACTAATTTCACTAGAATTACATAAGTATTCAAACTTGA
>NC_043712.1:45963955-45996353 GCF_006229205.1 Suricata suricatta | reverse complement strand
AGAAAATAAACACAGCCATTACCCAAGTTCACAGCTGTAACCTTGGGGAGCTGAACTGGAACACGGAACGGTTGCCACCTGTGCAGCTGAAGAAAGACTAATAGCAGGAACTTAACATCAGATCGGTGATTTCTTGGCTGCAGAAAAGGTAGCATCTTTCATAAAGCAAGCTGTTTTCCTGCTTTTAGTGACTCCAATTCTACTGAAGATTGTTGTTTTATAATGGAGAAAAACCCTTGCTGGCAACATTGCCTATATAGTGATCTGTCATAAAAGACTCTAACAGATGCTCCTGCCCAGTCCCCCCTGTGACAGAACATTCATTGTGGGTAATGTTTGCCGTGCATTCTGCCCACGAGAAGCTACTAGTGATGCATTTCTTCCAAACAACAAGTATTGTGTGCCAAACACCCAGCAAATCTCTGAAGATTTTTAACCCGATACCTTTCACAGAATAAAATTCACATTCAGGAGTTTACTGAATAAGGAACAAAAAAGGGAAAACAAATTGTATGCTCCTTTTTCTTGGCAAACAACCAATTACAATACAGAGCTTAGATGTTTTTCCTGATATTATTATTCTTTTTTTTTCATTCTGATCTTGAAAGATTATTTCCTCACAATTAGGTTTTGATGATATGTTTTTGGCAAGAAAACCACTAGGTTAACTGTCCCTTATTGCATTGCATTATGACGTTATCCCACTATGGCTGACGTTACCCCATTATTGTTTGGTTTAGTTGGTGACTGCACGATACATTTCTCTTTGTTATTGGTAAGAAAGAGTCAGGGTGACAGGAGAGGGTTTGAGGCCTCTTGCAAGTTTAAAGAATTGAGTATATGGATGGTGAGACTGTAAATTAGGAAACTATTATAATAAACCTCTCAAGAAATTACCAGGGTTTGGAAGAGTAGTGGCAAAATGTGGTGAGGTAGAGAAAAACGATTCCAGAGATGTGAAATTAGATGAATCACCAGGTCCTAGAAGCTGATTAGATATGTGGCATGGAGAGATTTAAAGAGTAGGCAAAAGAGTCCAAGGTTTAGGGTTGCAGGAGTGAGATAGTAAATTTCTCTTTGGGCATTCTAAGTATAAGATTGACCATGGATTTCAAGTGTTGATATCAGATAGACATTTGAAAATAAAAGAAGGTCAATTTTAATAGGTGTGATTGCACTTGATCCACTCCCTTCTCTATATATCCTGGTGGATCCCATGTCTTGCTAATTAGTATTCTGAGAAAAATAATCAGTGATACATAAAATTGATTTAATCTATGTTTGCAGCTCATGTTTGTATATCCTTTATTTTTTTAATGCTTGTTATTTTGGTGGGGCAAGCAGACAGAGAGGGAACAGAGGATCCAAACAGGGCTCTCTGCTGAGAGCTCTAAGCCCAATGTGGGGCTCAAACTCACAAACTGTGAGATCATGATCTGTGCAGAAATTGAGTCACTTAACCAACTGAGCCACTCAGGTGCCCCATATTTGTATATCCTTTTAAAAAATCCATACTAAATAGCCACAAAAGGAAATTGTACTTCTTTCTCTTGATGGCCCATTGAAACAGATTTGATTTAATTGAAAACAAAAGAAAAAAACAGATTTGATTATCACAAAGTTACAATTATAATGGAAACAAACTTTGTCATGTTTCTACCACTTGAGTAATTGTCTTCTTAGATAACTTTGTTTTATAGATGTCCAGTACACCTCACATATATGGAAGATGGAAGAATATGCTGTCCTTATTGATATCTATACTTCAAGAAAAAAAATTACATCTATTGTCTTACATCTGTTATTCTGTGGAGTTTCCACACAGTTAATACTAAGAAGAATGGCACAACTTCCAAAACATATGAATGATTTTATTTAAACAAAGCTTGGAAAACACAGGTAAGCAAAAGTATTTGTGTTCTGATGACAATGAAAATGTCAGTTCAAACAAGGGGTTAATTATTGTAAATTTTGTGAATTAAACTGCAACTCAGTCCATACTGAGTGCTCAGTAACGTGAAATTGAATAAGAGACCTTCTGCCCTATTTGTACTATTTTCACACTAGCTATATTATCGCGGTGTCCAGTGATTTAATATTTGGCTGATATTGGAACAGTGGTTCTTCAATGAATTTGTCATCTCATTGATGGTCAGATCAGGAATTCTATTTCTAAGTTGCCTTTCCTATATTGCTGAATACTTGACCAATGATCCTTTGCAGGGAGGCATAAAAGAAGCAAAGTTAAGAAGAGAAAACTTAATCACAACGTCATTTTTTTGAGTGAAAATCTTCCAGAAAGCTTTGATTAAATGCTAGCCAACCATCCCTGAAATGTGTTTTCCTGATTAGGATATCTAACTGTCTCTAAGATCAGGTTAAACTAATACAAAAACAGTTTTATCACACTGTATATGTTGAACTATTTTAGAGGAACTTATAGACCACTTAACACTATCTTATTCAATTATCATTACAAGTTCTTGAAGTAGGCAGGATATTCATATTTTAAAGATAAAGAAACTGAGGCTCAGAAAGTCTGAAAAAATCTAACTGAGGCCATGCAACCAATAAATTAAAGAAAAAATTTAAACCTAGATTTGTCTCATACCGAAGTCTGGACTCTTCTAACTCTACCAACTGTCTTCAGTGCTCTGTCTTGAGAAATTAATTTAACTGGGAATCAAATGGATGCTAGTATATGTTTTTGGAAAATACTTAATAGTCACTTCTCCTCAGACATCTCCAACAAGACTTTTCTACTGGCAGAATAATAATGTTATGTTTAGGTCTCCATCAACAGTTAATTTCTTAGTTTTGTATTTATCATAAGTGTTTGCTTCAATTTTATGGTCTACACTAGACTATGCATTAATATAATAGGTGGAGCTTTAAAAAATAGACACCTCTGACTCATGTGTAGATATTCTATTTCAAGAAGACCATTTTTCCTTATACTAAAGCATATCACACTTGTTTTAATACACAAATGTCTTAATGAAGTTATTTAATTTTCCAAATTTCCTTAAATTTGAGCAATATTTGGTCTTCTAGAAGATAAACCATCTTTGGCTCACTACTTAGCCTATATCTTTACATTTACATGTGTTTGTGAAATCTCCAGTGGTATGGATTGTGCTTATTTCTTGTAATCCCTTGTGCGTGATACTACCTTGGAGCCTATTATGTGTCCAATATTGCTTAAGTCAGAGGTACATTAAGACTGAATGGTAGAAGGTTTGAAACTAATCAGCTAACAGTATGCATTTTATCATTTATTTCCAAGTTCAAGTAGCTATCTTATAGCTATTGTCTTATGCTAGAGTCCATGGATGTATTATACAACATATTTATGAATATTTATTATTGCTTTGAGGAGGAAAGAATGAAAGGGAAAAGGAAAAGGAGATCGCAACTATCAAAAATTTCATGTTTCTATCAACTGAAGTGGACAAAAAAACACCATCTGGTAGGAGGAGACGTAGGTTGGTTAGTAAGTTCAGAGAAACGCAGAGGCCTATGTAACATGATTGTGAAGGCGTGATTCCTTTGGGCAAGAATGTGATTTATAAATGCCAGTTTCATTCATCAGTATTATCAGACCATAATTAATATTTTTATTAATATTCACTCTAGTAGCACCTTGCTCCTCAGCAAAGTTAAAAAAGTAAATTCTCTCTCCCATAATCTCAGCAGAGTTTCAGGCTACAGAAATTAGTAGCTAGCACATTATGTCCTTGTCATAAAATAATAATAATAAATGAGACACATGTGTGAGGAAAAAAGAAGTAATAAGGGAGCCAAGGTGAGAGTTTGGTTTAACTAAATTCTCATCATTTGGGTTTAGAATGTAAAAATAAATGCATGAAAATCTGACAGCTTCCCTCAGCTCTACTATTAGCTGCTCCATTTCCCTGCCAGACTGTGTTTCTAAGCCAGCAGATGCTGTGTCTCAGACACAAGTTTCCTACTGCATGAGGTACCAGAAGAGACAAAACTAGGTAGCTCATGTCTCCTGGCTGAACAGACTTCCTTTTGCTTATTCCCAGAGGTAGGAAAACTGGGCAGAATCTAGAGATATAATAGATTGTATATAGGGGAACACATTAGTGGTCTATAAATCACTTCTCCCTTTACAAAAACCAATATACTACATAGAAATGAGCTATGGACAGGGGTCATATAGAAAACCCGTTTCAAATTACCCCCAGTAAGAGAGCCATGCAGTCGATCTTTCTCAATGGAGTATAATTCTGGCTGAAAGAAATGAGGACCACTTTGTGCCTCAATATTTCTGTGCTAAGCAGAAGACATCATCTGGTGGAGTATGCAAAATTAAATTGGTAAGAGTTACTTCTTGGGCTCTGCTTCCATTTTATCTGCCACTGAATCATTTAATTGTAGAAAGTTTATTTTGTACTTAATCAGATTTTAGTTCCTAGATTATTGGGCTTTAAACTTTTAAGAGTTCTTATTTTCTCTCCTTATTAAAAACCTTGGCATGATACCAGTATACTACATAAAAGAGGGCCACAGCAGAGCTCACTGGCAAGTTTTATTTGAAGCAAGTGTTAGGCATAATAAAATGCTCCCACAAGCTTAGAAAAGTTTAAACAACACACAGAACAAGTTTATTGTAGCGTGCTTCCTAGATTCAAGTTATGGTAAACATCCAGCTAAAGGCATTCTCTCCACCTTTATAGCGCCATAAATTTGGTGGGAGAAATATATTTCATTGACTACAGTTCACTCACCATAGGAATAGGGAAGATGGGTGTTTCCTCTTTCCCATCTGCCATCGTGGAGTGATTTGGTGAATGCCCTAATTTATAACATTAAGCACATTTGAAGTGTTTTATGAAGGTTTATTGACAGTTCCCTGTTTCCGCTCCAGGTAGAATATACTCAGTTACATCTCTTTTAATCCTACTTCCTTTGACAAGCGGGTTTCTGACTGGCTATTATCCTCAGTGAGGCTGCCCCTCCCATCATTACCATAATGCAAAGCCTGTAGCTAGATGGTAGAGGTGCTGTCTGTGAAATGTAACTCAATACAGTACATTTTGATTTGTTAGATGGCTGTTTTGGTCTTTTGACAGTTGTTCTGGGAGTAAATAACATCTGCCATACAATTGGCTGGCAAAACTCATTTGTAGTATAATTAAACAGCCGTCATTTTCTTGGAGCGTAAACACCAAGATAAATAGTCCATGAATTAGCAAGTGTGACATCATTTGACAGTTCACAGAGAGGCACCAATATAGATTTTGTATACATGCAGAGGGCCTTTACCAAGGCAGCTAACAAAATCAAAAGCAGATGCATATCTATAATTTGAAAACCAGAGGCAAGAGTGTTTGGATAGCCTTAACTCTTACATTTGCCATATTTTGAACGCTTTTCTTTATCTAGCATTGTGGCAGGTCCAGATGACCCTCTTTACATTTAAACTACATTAATTATAAAGTGAATTAGGAATGATAACAAAGAAAAGTGTCGTCTTTACCTTTGGGCATTTTATTTTCTGGAACTGTTGTCTTCCCTTCTCCATTAATGGATTAGAGCTAGAATTGAAACCAAAAGGTAACCCTAGTTAGTTATTAACCAGAGGTGTTTATTTTCTCCCCAGCTATCTGGTGAGTCATTTAAGCCATGTAAAAGGTCATGGAAGAAGAAAACTTTGTGGAAGCTTATTCTTGATTTTTGTACTCTTCCCAAATGGCCCCCAGACCTGCATATAAGTAGCAGGTCATTTTTTAGTGCAGGTTTTCAAATTATAATCCATTTTGGGATTTTTAAAAGTAACTGATTACACAGTGGAGCAGTGCTAACCATTGTTGTCTCTCTTCCACTTTTGGAGCCCTGACTTTTGACCATTCGCTGGGTCCTAGAACTGCTGCTTATAGAAAGAGGAATAGGGACACCTGGCTGGCTCATTTGGAAAAGCGTGCAACTCTTGCTCTCAGGGCCATGAGTTGCAGCCCCACCTCAGGAATAGAGATTACTTAAATAAATAGGAAAGAGGAATAAAATGGTGAACGATTTCAATGTAAGGTGAGAGGGACCAGTGAAGCCAATTGGGAATGGATATTTCGTATCAATATTATCACTATAAATGATTACTGAGCTCTCTTTAAATGCAGATGTATTAATATCGTTTATAAAGCAAAACTCAACTGAGAAAATGTAAAGATCTCATTGGCTTTATTGGATTCAGGATTCATGAATTGGGCAACATCTCATGTAACACATAGAAGGGAGCTTCGAAGGAGCTATACAAAATGGGAGGTTTTTTAAGGCAGAAGGGGGTGGGACAGGAAGTTATAGATGAAAGAAAGGAATATTTCCGACAAGCTCACCCTCCTTTGCCAGAAGGGCCAGGGTCCATTGAGCAGAAAACCTTACTAGTGCTGATCAGGTAATTCCAAGAGTCTAGTAAAAGGTCACACATTTCTGGAAATGGCTGAAATTGCAATTAAGTCTTAGTTTGCTATCTTGGGGACATAAGACTCCATTTTGGGCTTGTTGTTCCATTTTTAACAATTCTCTATCACTAAGCATTTCATAAGCAAGAATGGGTACTTAACTCTTGTTCATAGAATAATCTGAGTATAGTCAGCTGCCAATAAATACATGTTGAATGAAAAAATGAACAAAATTATTTATTCTGTTGCTTTTCTGGAGACAGTTTTCTTCACTACTACTTCAAAGTTGAGATCTATAAACTTTCATGAATGTTAGCAAACTTTTATTTCTGTTGTTATGCTTTTGATTTCATTCATTGCTGGTACTGATATTTATTCAGGGTACATCTCTGACCCATGTGCTATAAAAATCCTTCACTGATTTATGCAAAGATAAATTATTTTAATTTCATTTGTGACAGGAATGTTATATAACAAAGTTCCATAATATATTCATCAAAATAGGCTGCCTTATTCTGCAGTGACCAACAATCTTAAAGCTTCTGTGGCCTTCATAGAATGAAATTTATTTTCTGGTGACGGTACATATATAATATGAGCCATCCGGGAGGGGGGCGGTTCTCCACATGGATTTTTGGAAAGTGGGCCGAGAATAACACCATCATCTTATAACTGTATCCTTTGGAGCTTGAGAACTCCAGCCTCACTGTTTGCAGAGGAGAAGTAAGTGAGCGGGAGGGTCATGCATCAGCTCTTTTATGCTTTGGCTTGAAAATGACACACACAGGTGACTTCTACTCACAGCCCACTGATCAAAAACTAGTAAGGTAGTCCTGCCTAATTTCAAGGATGGGGAAAGTGATGGGGGAACAGATGGATGTCACTCTCCCTGATGTGCTAAGCAAAGTTATGTGCCTTCTGGAACCAGATTGGAAAACATAGTTGATATTGCTTAACTAAAGTTGGAAGTCTGAGAGCAGGAATTTACATTCCAAGAAAACTTAACACACATCAGAAGATCTTGGAGAAGAAAAGTTAAAATATAGTATAACAAGGTAGAATTTATCAGGAGAGGAAAATTGGTTTAATATTTGAAATTGATCAATATTATCCACCAATGAATAGACTAATAGAGAACAATCCTATAATCATACCAAGAAGTTTATAAAAACTGACAAAGTTTTACATTTCATGATATAAATTCTCATTGAACTAGAATTAGAAGGCAAAGTCCTCAACCTGTTAAAGAACATCTGCAAAAAATTCTGGGGCACTTGGGTGGCTCAGTTGGTTGAGCACCTGATTCTTGATTTCTGCTCATGTCATGATCTCACGGTGGTGGGATTGAGCCCCACAGTTGTGTGCTGTGCTGGGTGTGCAGCCTGCTTGAGATTTTCTCTCTGCCCCTCCTCCCCTTGATACCCTCTGTCTTTCTCAAAAAATTTTTTCTTTTTTAAAAAAACTCTATATTGTTGTCACACTTAATAATTAACTATTGAATCACTTTCCCCAAGATTGAGGAAAAACCTAAATTTTTCCTCTTCCACTACTTATATTTACCATTGTATTAGAGGTCACAACCAGCAGATACAAGCAATAAAAATAAATAAATAAATATTGGAAAGGTGAAGTAAAATAGTTTTATTCAGACAACATAATTACTTATGTAAAATCTTCTGGCATATTAAGTATGCCAAAAAATAATGCTAAAACTATTATTTAAACTTAGCAAGGTTGCAAGATAACAAGGTCAATATATGAAAGTCATTTGCATTTTTGTGTGCTAGCAGCAAATATTTGGAACATGAAATTTTAAAAAGTACCATCAAACCCAAAATAGATAGGAATAAAATTAATAAAAGATCTATAAAACCTACATATTGAAAAGTACAGATGAATGCTAAAGTGAAATTAAAGATCTAACTAATACATATATATACCTATAACATTTATGAATTAGAAGACTTAATTTTGTGAAGATTTGCTTATCCCAAAATTGATCTGTAGATGCAATTGGAGTCAAAATCCTAATATTGTATTGAAAGTTGTTTCTAAAATTTATATGGAAATGCAGAAGACCTTGACTAGCCAAAACAGACTTGAAAAACAGAATAACATAGAAAGACGTCAACTGCCTAAATTTCAAATCTAAGTATTAGTTATCAGGCCAGTATTGTATACACTTACGAACAGACAGATCAATGGAACTGAACAAAGATTCTACATATAGGCAAAACACAAGATAATCTCACAGGGAAAGAAGAGCTTCAACAACTAGTGCTAGAACGACTGGGTATCAAATGTAAAAGCTAAAACTAAAAGTTCCCAAAAGAAAACACAGGAGAACACTTTAATGAGCTTGGAGTAGGTAAAGACTTTTTCAAGGATATAAAAAATACTAAACACAAAATGTTGATAAACTGGACTCTATTAAAAATTAAAACTTCTACTCATCAAAAACATTGTTAAAATAAAAGGTGAGATACAGATTTGGAGAAAAATTTGTTATATATCTGATAAACATATATATTATATAATTATAAGTGTATGGATTTGTAACCACAATATAATTTTTATAAATCAGTGATAAGTCAAACAATGCTACATAATTTTATAAGAAAGGTTTTAGGGATGCCTGGGTGGCTCAGTTGGTTAAGCATCTGACTTTGGCTTAGGTTATGGTCTGTGAGTTCAAATCCCACTTTGGGCTCTGTGGTGACAGCTCAGAGCCTAGAACTCCTTCAGATTCTGTGTCTCCCCCTCTCTCTGTCCTTCTCCCGTTTGTGCTCTGTCTCTCTCTCTGTTTCTCACTCTATCTCAAAAAATAAACATTAACATTACAAAAAATTAAAAGAAAGAAACTTTTTAAGAGAAGATATACAACATGTAATAAGTTAATGAAGATTTCTTCCAGATAAAGAGTTCTCATGGAAGGTAGAATTTACTCTCCGCCATGAGACAGTTCCTCATACCAATTAGAGCAGCTGAAATTCAAAAGACAGCAACGAATGCCTGTGATGGTATAAGACGACTGGAAACTCTTATATATTGCTAGGCAGAGTACAAAATACGCAGTCATTTTGGACAGTTTGTTGGCAGTGTCTCAAGATAAATACACACCAATACGGAGTCACATTTTGATATTTAGTTAGGAGAAAGGAATACATATGTGCCCAACAAGACTAGTATAAACATTTTCATAGCAGCTTTAAACAAAATAGTGTCTAGGGGAGCAAAAATAATTTATTTCCCCTCTCTATCCTCCTAGATTCTCCTCTTGGGTCCTGCAGATGAGACTGTGAAAAGACAGATGAACAAGAGAAAACAATTTGTTAATGAATGTATCACACATCACAAGAAAGAATCCTCAGTGACAAGTAACTCCAGGTGGTGATTAGAACTTGGGCTTGTATACTATCTTAACAAAGAACAATAAATGTGTACAGAAGTGACAAGACAAAGAAAGAGGGATTTTAGACTTCCAAGGATGGCAAGCTGTGAAGTAAACTACAAGAGAAAGGTTTGTTTGTGTGAGTTAATCTTCACAGGCACTGAGCTCCCATCTTCTTTGTGGCCATAAAATCTCCTCAGGAGAGGGGATTTATTGCAGTCTTCATTTCTCAAAATTTTCTGCTTTTAGCAAAATAGGGAAGCTCTGGGGTCTTTGATACACATCTGTTGATTCTCATTTTCTTTTAGCTCATATGATACTTATGGTGAAGTGGTATGTTTTGGAGTGGCATATGCTAATTTCCTCTAAGCTCAAACTGGAAACAATGTTCATAAATAGGAGAATACTTACTCAGCAGTAATAGATAATGGATTGCTGAAACACTCAACAATATGGACGAATTGCAGAAACATTACATTGAGTTAAAGAAGCTGGGCAGGATAGAATTCATTTTCTAGAATTTCATTTATATAAGGTTCAAAAACAGGTGAAAGTAATTTACAATGATTGGAATCAGCATAGTGACTGCCTGTGTGGTACGAGATTGAGTGGAAGGAACTTTCAGGAATCCTATGTTTTGATTGGGAGTTAGTTACAAGAGTAAATACATTCATTAAAATTCATTGAACACCTAAGATCTACACATGTCACTATGTATAAATTTTACTTAAGTAAAAAAAGACAATATAGGAAATATGTGTACATATTAAATACTGTTTGAGTTGATTTTTATTTTCGTTTTAAGAAAAAGTGATGGAGTAATGCTTTTTGGCAAAAAGGAAAAACCATACCAAGCCAAAAAACCAAACAAAGCCTCAAAACTCCCCCAGGTATTTTGTAATATTAATCCAAGGACAAAATACTATTAAAACAACAACAACAACAACAACAACAACAACAACAACATACCAGCAAAGAAAAGTCATATTACATAATAATCTGCTGGTGCAACTGTGAACATGGAACTCATTTGTTAAGTATAGAAATCATTGGGTACCCATTTCAGAAACAGTTGGTGAAAAATGGAATTATTAAAATTTTAGAACTAATAAAAACACTCAACTATGTTTTAAAATCTTATAATTTCTCAAGCAAGAAGAAAGATTCTCCTTTCCAAAGCAAATGTGATCATATTTATTCTATCCATGATAAAGGCAGTGAGGCATTTATATTGGGGAATGTCCAAAATAGCTATGATTTTACTTTTCCAGCCAAAACTCTTCTGTTTTTCTGGCATGTATTAATCAATATGCAAAACATTTTGAAATTTTAAATATTATTCCACATCACACTCATTTATTCTAGTTTAAAAAGATTTGGAGTGCCAGTATTTCTAGCATAATAATGGTTTTAATGACTAAAGATAAAGCATTTCTTCCCTCATAGAATATATTAGTAACAATGTATATTATTTGGAAAAATGGAAAGAAATAGTATAAACTAACCAAAACCAAGACTAAAACCCAAAACAAAAGAAACAAAACAAAATGAGCACCAAGAATTTCTGATCGTTATATAATTTAATATTGATATGTGGGTGTACACTGGCTAATCTGTTGATAAATGAACACTGGCAATCTGAAGATGAAAATAACTGTCAAAGAACATTTTGAATTGTTTGCCATGTGGCTCAGTCGTTTATGTATCATCCTTTGATTGAACACATTAAGGTTATTACCATAGTATAATGGAATATCTCTGAACTTTTGAATCAGACAGCATTATGTAAAGCCCACAGCTACCTCATATAGCATTTGTGTGATCTTGAGGTTTCTATGTATTGCTGAGGCTTGGTTTTCTCATATATATAATAACTAGGGTTTATTATAAAAATAAAATGAAATCATGAATGTAATAATACCAAGCAACGTGCTGTCTCTTAGGTCCTAAATAATCAGATATTTCCCATCATAGAAGCTCACAAGGGGATGAAGTAAAGATAGATAGCAGAGCAAAAATAATCTAATTAATAAATGATTCAGTTAGCTGTTACCTTGAAAATCAGGGGCAAGGCTCTACAAGAATGATCTAAACAAGTTTTCAAATTCAGGAAAAGGAAAACAGGCATTATTAGAATCCTAACTGTTAGGAAGGCCAGGCTTGCGTGGCTCACTGGAGAAAATGGCTAGATACTGAAGAATATATAGGAATAGAACATAGTGGAATAAGCCAGAACTAGTAGGGAAGAGGTTAAGGCAAGAAAAACTGGACTTCTTTCACAATTTTGCCTACAGCTGACTTTGTAGCCTGAGTTTCAAAATAAATGGTTTCCATCCTTACTTTTGTACGACGGGATGAAAGATAGTGTTGTTGAACTAGTGGTGTATATTGTCTTTCAAGCCTGCAAAAGTTGAGTGATATTTAGTCCTGCTCTCTAACTTTTTGATAATCTAAGGAAGCATCCTCATTAGGACTGAAATATCCAGGATGCCATGTAATTGTTTTTAAAGACAAAGGTGGGGAGTAGATTTTAGTTTATGTCTTTACTTTCTGGAACTAATTTTTGACTATTAGTTTTATTTCCAACAGTAATTTTATTGAGTAAACTATTTATATTCTCCAGGAAGATGGACTGCAAAGCATGGTGCTTAATAAGGCATACTCTAGCCCCGACCCCCACCCGCCACACTGCACCTCCCACTTCCGTTTGCCAAGAACTAACTCTTGCTGACAAAGTTGGGGGAAAATGAAAGTTATTGACTTTTTTCAGATGTTAAAATGATAATTAATACAAGTAGTTGTAGTAACAAATAATTCAACCACCACTATTACTCCTATTACGTGGCATGGTTTATTATCTTTATAGCCAGCATTGGTCTCATATCTTCTCCTTTATATCATATTCCATTTCCATCACACTTCTGTAAGATAAGCATCATTATCTTGACATTTTACCCTTTTTGATAGAGATGCTCAGAAAGCATAAACAAAGTGGCCAGGATCACACAGATGAAGTTTCAATTCTTGCTGCAAGTTGAATATTTAAAAGTATCCTTTGACTTTATGACTTAAGATTTTTCCCATTTCAAGCATCATTTGATGACATAGGATGCATTAGAAATGAAAAATACATTAATCTAGGGGTGTCAGCTGAATGTCAGACTCTTGATTTTGGCTAGATTGTGATCTCACAGTTTGTGAGTTTGAGCCCCACATTGTCAGCATGGAGCCTGCTTGGGATTCTCTCTCTTTCCCTCTCTCTCTACCTCTTTACTGCTCACATTCTTTCTCTCTCTCTTAACATAAATATAAATGAACATTTTTTAAAAAGAAAAACATATTAACCTACATAGTAGCTCTTCATTCTTCTTAAAGCCAATCCCCTTCATTCTTGTGACATAACTCACAAACATAGTATTTTATACCTCCCTTTATTTCTCTACTTGGCCTTCCTAGTTCCGTATGCCACATGCCCAGAGTGCTAGAATGGGCTAGGAAATTAGACGAACATGTTTTGTCTTTGTTCAGGAATTTTGTATTATAACTTCATGTCATATATATTTTATAGGTTGTTTGCAACTTATTCTCTAAGAGGAAAGGAGGTTGAATTATTATGGAGAGATGACTGAGTCATACACAATAGAGACTCATTTCCCTGCATCATTTAATGGGAAGTTTTCTCTAGGCTCTTAATGTGAGAACAGCATTCTATAGTAATAGTATATTTCTGTGTTTAATTATTATTCATATAAACATTTAATAATTGACGCATTATTTTATGTCCATGGCATGGCATTTAATTATTTTCAAAACTCTTCATTTTATTTATAACGACATGAATGAAACGATTACTGAAAGAATTTTGAGGATGAACCCATTGCCCAAAATGCCTTTACAAAATAAATTCCCCAAAGCAAGAAAAAAAAAGAGAATCATATTCCTCAGCAATTGTAGTTAAAGCAGAGCAAGGACTAGGACCTAGGCTTTGGGGCAGAGCTGAGGAATACATGATGCCTTGACTGATAGAGCTCACCCTCGCCCTTGACGTTGAAATGATGAGCATAAATCTTGAACCTTTAAAGAATATTCCAAAACTGCAGAGAAGAGCAGAACTTCTATTTGTACTTTTATCTTTCCCTTGTTTCACTGGGAAGTGATAGATACAGTTGCTAGAGAGAAATATATAAAATTTGGCAAGCGGATATGAGAGAAGCGTCCAGGGTCCCCATTGTCCAGGAAAAAAGCCAGACCAACAGTTATCCACCACCCGCTCCTATCATCTGAATGGGATAAGAGGCCTTTCCCCAAGAAGAGTGAGCATTGGTGCACAGCATTTAACAATACCTCATAATTCAGAGTATGCCACAAAAAACCCTTACTTCTCAGATAAGCCTGTCTACATACCCGCTGGATGGGGAAAAAGGGTAGAAAGGAGCCATCTTTGTTTTGCAAACTGAAATTAAAAAACACACAAAAGCAAGCATGAAATGTAGTAGAAAATTAGTCAAGAATGTACCCACACTAGGGGCACCTGGGTGGCTCAGTCGGTTAAGCCTCCGACTTTGGCTCAGGTCAGCTCTCACGTTCGTGGGTTCGAGCCCCGCGTCAGGCTCTGTGCAGACAGCTCAGAGCCTTGAGCCTGCTTCTAGTTCTGTGTCTCCCTCTCTCTGCCCCTCTCCCTCTCATGCTCTGTCTCTCTCTGTATCAAAAATAAATTTAAAAAAACATTACAAAAATTTAAAAAAAAGAATGTACCCACACTAGAACAGAAAATATAGCCACTCGAACATGACAAAGATAAAGGGATATGGCATAGTAAATGTAGAAATACCCTGTTACTTATTAAGAACATATTGATAAAATGAAATAAAAAATTTAAATTTAAAGAAGAAAGAAAAATACCATTATAATAGGGGAAAAGGCCAGTCTTGAAGAAAATATAACTATGAAAAAGGGTAATGCACTTCATGTGCTTTGAAAGGGCATAGGAAATTTATCTCAAAGAGGAAATGAGTTGAGGTAATGTAAGTATATATTTACACTATAAATGATTAACTCCCTAAGGAAACAAACTTTACGAAAAATTTTATTATTAAAGAACTTAAATTAGAAACATCAAGGAAATAAAAGTTGAATTATGATAGGAAGAAGTTTTGGGTGGTAATCCAAAGAAGTACATATTAAAAACAAAAGAAATTAGGGGTAAGTCAATAAAATACATCTTCCATTATTAGATAGTTTGTGTCACTGATTAGATGTTTACACAAATGGAAAAACAATTGTAATGGATTCAAAAGTTAAATAAATTAATAAATAATCTCTGAAATGATTAAATACTGGATTTTAAGATTTAAAAGAACACCATGATCTGAACAACTTTAATGCTGAAGTTTGCAAACCAAAATATTCTCTCCTTACATTATTGAGCCTTTAAGGAATAATTTTTTAAGAAATTAATTACTTAGGTATACAGGAAGAAAAGTGAGTTGGTGTGGGATGGGGGTTGTTAGAAATCTAACCTTTACCCCCTACATCTCCACAGCAGTATTTAGAGAATGGTTTAACATCTATAGATTTTTAAGTAAAACAGATTTTTCTTTAAATAGGCTTCATGCCCAGAGAAGAGCTCAACTAGGGCTTGAACTCACAACCCTGAGATGAAGATGTGAGCTGAGATCAGCGTAACTGACTGAGCCACTCAGGTGTCCCCAAAAACAGATTTTTAAAGTCTAACCCAGCCCTTTATAACCAGTGAAGATATCATGTGTATATCCATCTCTTTACCTACCTGTATGCATACAAGCACCAAAAAGTCCTGGAAAAATGGTCATTTATCAATGATTTTTTTTTTTTTTTGGTTTCCTAGGTATGTGTTTTGGGGCAATGTTTTTATTTACTTTCTTCCTTATACTTGTAAATGTCATTTAAATCTACTATTAGTTCACCTCTGTTATTATGAATCATCCATAAAAACATATGAGATGACTTTTTTCCTCAAAGAAAAAACTTTTATATTTGATGGTGGCAATTTCACTCGACTTTTGCATTCTGGACATTAATAAGACAAATAAATTTCAATGTATGTTACATGCCACCTAAATTATTTTAAGGTAGATGACATTTATTATTCTTTTTTGTATTCCTTACCATGGCTGGTGCATAGATGTACGTGGTGTATGATTGTTGAGTAAAAAATGCATAACTCAAACTTTTAAGCAATAATATATACTTTCCCTTTTCATTTTGGTTAACAAAAAGACATGATTTTAAATAAATCAAACAAACAGGAATGATATACCTTGAATAAAAATCTTTATCACACAAGCCTTTCAGAGACTATTAGTCACAAAATCATCTCTATATTTATGGAATATTCTTTCAAATATGGAGTTTGAGACACTATAATTTCTACCCATCCAAAGACCTGACATTTGGCCACAGTGTTACGTAACTGGCCTTCTGATGACAGCTTAATGGATCAGGTCTTTCTTTTATATGCTTATTATATAATGTGATGATATAACCTTATTTTTGCTGATAGTCTTTCCTTGGTTTCCATGTTTCTTGGGCTTTTATATATTTAGTTTTGTGCAATTGGTGGTCTTGTGACAGTTATCTGTACATGCAAGTTCCCCTCTAATCAGCACAAAAATCATCATGTATCTTTTTCCAGCACTTGCACTGAAGAAAAAAGCCCTGCTTTGAATACAATGGAGACAATAGTGAGGCTCAAAGGTTGAAGACAAAAGATTCCGCAGAAATTAAAGGAAAAGCTGCTAAAGGGCATGACAGCTCTTTTTGTTATTTTCTGGGCTGTAATTTATGAAATCAGTTTTCATTTTGAAAGTTCCCTAATTTTCTCCCTCTTCAGTCTAAGATACAGCACACATGAGTATTGAAGACAGACGGCCGCTCAAAATGATACAATCAGGTGGTATTTGTAATGAAGCTGCAGGCTGTCTCTCGGATTTCATAGTCTTCTATCTTTAGCTACAGAAAACTGTTTGCAACAGTTCCCTAAGTTTCGTTCACCAACACGGGTGCAGCTCATTGTTTTTGGAATAAGATATTCTCTCCAATTCCTAGTTATAAATGGTTTACTCACAGCAAATCCCCATTTCTATATGGTCCAGCTGCTGTGTAGCTCTTTGGAAAGATGTATCTTTATGCAGGTTCAAGTATCCTTGGAGGGGCTAGAGGCCATCATAATCTTGTTTTTAATATTAAAACAGTGTCAAACCTTTTGTATTATTAAGTGTGGAAATTCTCGGTTGTGGGGGGAAGAGAAGAATGTTGCCATTGAAAATAGCTTAGAAAACCTCCTAAATGATGCGTGTGCCCCCCCCACCCCCACACAGAGATAAATATTTTAAAATATCAATGAGCTGTGGAAGCAAAGCGTGCTAGACGAATAAAATTTACCAAGAAGGAAGAAATGAACTGGGGATTTGCATCTCCCTAAATTCAGTCTAATCCTTAGTGTAGGGTAGAGAATCTGGGAGCAGGACATGCAAAGGACACTTACTGAAAGGCAGAGAACCTAGGGGGATGTTTGGTGACCCCACAGCGAATTTACCACAGTGAGAAGAATCAAACATAGAGACACTTTCCCTTTCAAGATTTTTTTGTCTAATTGTAAAGCTGGGATGGAAGAGAGTGTAAAGAATGAAGCTCAAATCTCAAAAAGTATAATTGAATTCCTCACAGTTTCATAGGATTTTGGAAGAAAAGACCCATTTAGAAAAGAGTCTGTGGGAGCAATAGAGAAGAGCTACACGTTTTCCAGGAAATGATGGAGTAACTTTTTAAATTAAAAAAATTTTTTTAATTAAAAAAATTTTAACATGTATTCATTTATTTTATGTTTTTTATTTATTTTTTGAGAGACAGAGAGAGACAGGAGGGTCAGAGAAAGAGGGAGATACAGAATCCAAAGCAGGCTTCAGGCTGAGCTAGCCATCAGTACAGAGCTTGACTTGGGGCTCCAACGCATGAACCATGAGATCATGACCTGAGCCGAAACTGGAAGCTTAACCGACTGCGCCACACAGACACCCCTAACGTGTACTCATTTTTGAAAGACAGAGAAAGACAGAGCATGAATGGGGGAGAGACAGAGAAAGACAGAGAAAGATAGATCATGAGTGGGGGAGGGCAGAGAGAGAGGGAGACAGAATCTGAAGCAGGCTCCAGGCTCTGAGCTGTCAGCACAGAGCCCAATGTGGGGCTAAAACTCAGGGACCATGAGATCATGACCTGAGGTGAAGTCGGAGGCTTAATGGACTGAGTCACCCAGGTGCCCCAATGATGGAGTACTTTAAGATTTCTTGCCACTTTCCCACCAGCAGTAGTTGCGAATCTGGACATAGAGGCTAGAAATCCAGGGTCTGCTTCTTCTAGAGGGCTCCTAACGACAGTATGACGAGAGAGAATGTGGTGATTTTTCCCTGCCTTTCATAGTTTATCAATGGAATAGTAATATATTCATTCTTTTTGTACACCTTGTGTTTTAGAAAATCACTTATGTTATTGCCTATATTGGTAGTTTCTTCTTAATGTTATTGTATAGAATCACTTTGTATGAAAATATCATTAATAGCTTTATCTAGCCTTCTGTTGTTATACACCTGAATTGTTTCTAGGTTTTGGCTATTACAAATAAAAATATCAGCATTATTATACATGTGATTTTGTGAACATATGCACATATTTATGAGTATGTGCCAAGGAGAGAGGAATTGCTATATCACATAGCAATATTTTCTATTACAGTAGATGATGTCAGTGTTTTAAAAAAATGGTTGTAAAAAGTTTCCTTCCTCTAGCAATGCATGAAGGTTGAATTTTCTCTACATTTTTACTGATACTTAATATTATCATTATTTTTTAATTTAAATATCTTGGTGCATAATCATAATCTTGGTTTGGATTTAATTTGTATTTCACTGATGAGTAATGATGGTAATGATGTTGAGTTCCTTTTTGAATTCCTTTTCATCATTTGAATGTCTTCATGAAGTGACTGATCATTTTTAAGTTTGGATTCTTTTCTTTGCTTTGTTGATTTGTGGGAGAATATTATACAGTCTTTACATAAAGCCTTTATCTCGTACATGTATTTTAATATCTTTCCCAATCTTTGACTTGCCTATTCACTTCTTAATCATGATTTTCAGGAACAGACTTCTTAATTTTAATGAAATTCAGTTTATCATTTTTATATTTGTTGTTTCCATCTGTTCAAGAAAGATTTGCCTACACCCAGGTCATGAAGATATTTTTCTGTTTTCTTTCAGAAGTTTGATTGTTTTAATTTTATATTGAAGACTAAGATAAAGTACAAATTAATTTTTGAGTGTGGTCTAATATAAATCTTAAGCTTCATAATGTTTCCATATGATTAACTAGTCATTCTAACATCACGGTAGAAAAGGGCATTTCTCCCCCACTAATCAGGTAGCTAAGTCAGGTGTTCTTGGATATATTTCTAGGTATTCTTTTCTCTTTCCTTGACCTATTTGTCTAACATCATGCAACTGACTCCTTAATGTAACCTCATAATAT
The DNA here is from genome assembly GCF_006229205.1 of Suricata suricatta. NCBI lineage: Eukaryota > Metazoa > Chordata > Mammalia > Carnivora > Herpestidae > Suricata > Suricata suricatta. Next base: position 45,976,973 of record NC_043712.1, on the reverse strand, counting down.
CTTATTCTACTTGCTTCATCTCATATAGGTATCCATGCATGCATGTGTGTGTGTATGTATTATTGCAATTCTCTCTTCAATAATGTATCCATTTTAGTTTTGTCAAATATTTTTACATGTGTCTTTAAAGGACCTGCAGTTGGATTGGGCTCCTTTAATTTTTCTTACTATCTCTGACTATAAGTTAGAGCTATCAGACAATTTTTATGTAATTTGTTATTTTTTATTTTATAATTATTTAATGTTTATTTTTGAAAGAGAGAGCTAGAAAGAGAGAGAGAGAGAGAGCATGAGTAGGGAGGCGCAGAGAGGAGGAGACACAGAATCCCAAGTAGGCTCTGAGCTGTCAGCACGGAGTCTGGTGTGGAGCTTGAACCCATGAACCATGAGATTATGACCTGAGCCGAGGTCAGATGCTTAACTGACAGAGCCACCCAAGTGGGCCTATAATTTGTTATTTGTAGGTTTGTGTGTTAAATCTATCATCTAGCTATTTGTTTTACAGTGGTTCATCTGTTCTTTTTTTCCCCTGCCTTTTTTGGCTTTAGTATTTTTATCCCATTTTATTTCCATCATGAGTTTCTTAGCTATATCTTTTATTTTATGTTTTTCATTGGTTGCTCTAAGGTTTACAATATATATTGTTAATGTATAACATCCTACACTCCAATAACATTTTACTTCCTCATACATAATTAAGAACTCTAGCATATAATACTTCATTTCCTCCTTTCTATTCTCTCTGGGGATCTTGATATTTGAAACCAAGGTCTGAATACTAGGTGTGGTCGTTGCTATTGGAATGTCATTGCTTCTGGGACCTTTCAGCTAAAAGAGCGAGCAAATATATGCATATAAACTTCTTTATTTCTATAAACTAAATATGAGCCCCTTCTGATAGCTGCAGTTCTAATCCATTACCAGATGAATCATTTGAGTGCACTCTCCTCACTGACTTTGGACTTGGCTCCAATAGTGAGAAAGCTGGCACCCACCGCTCATCATCCATTTACTTAATTGTTCAATTTTAGTATGTATGTACAAGCGATTGGAATCATTAACCTGTACCCTGTGGGAAACAATGTAATGAACAAGAGTACAGGATTTATGTACAATTTCCTTTGTCCTTATTTTTCCAAATTCCATTCATTTCCAAAGTTACTTAAGTATCTTATTCTCCCACTCTCTTAGGTGAGTATGCTTCATACTTTTATACTGCAGATAGATCGTTTTGTCACATTCTATGTTTCCTCTTAGGAGACCCTATTCTTCTTAATAATTTTTTTCTCATTTGCATACATTAAGTTCACTCTTTATGCTTTAAAATTCCATGGGGTTTTACAAATGTACAGTGTCATTGTGGTCGGTCATTACTGGTGTTAAACAAATGCCTAGTATCCAGAGTGACGTCACAGCCTTAAAATCCTTTGTGATTCACCTATCCAACCCTCCCTCTGCCTCCCAACTCTGACATTCCCTGATCTTTTTGCTTCTATATAGTTCTGCCATTCCCAGATTGTTTATAATTTTAATCATACATTGTGCAGCTTTTTCAGACTGACTTCTTTCACTTAGCATAATTCATTTAAAATTCATTCATGCCTTTTTCAAGTTCGATAGCTCATTTTTTAATTGCTGAATAATATTCTATTGTATGCATATAGCACAGTGTGTTTACTATTCACCTATTGAAAGATATCTTGATTGCTTTCAGTTATTTTGTGTGATTTTGAATAATGCTGGTATAAACATTTACATGTTGCTTTTTATGTAGACATAAGTTTTCACATCAGTTGGGTAAACACCTAGGAGCATGATTGCTAGATCAGATAGCAAGACAGTATTTGGTTTTGTAAGAAACTGCTAAACTGTCTTTCAAAGTGGTTGTACTATTTGTCATTCCCATGAGTAATGACTAAGAGTTCCAGTGGTTCCATATCCTTCTCAGGAAATCATAATGTCAGCTTTTTGGATGTTAGTTTTTTGAGTAGGTGTGTAGTGGTATCTTGTTGTTGTTTTAATTTGCAATTTCCTAGAGAAATAGTTGAGAGCCTCTTTTCATATGCATGTATTTCATTTTTATATCTTCTTTGATGAGATGCCACTTAAGATTTTTTTTCCCGTTTTTTAATCAGGTTGTTTGTTTCTTATTGAGTTTCAGGTGTTCTTTGTACATTTTGGATAAAAAATTTTTTAGCAGGTGTGTACTACCAAATATTTCCTTCTAGTCTGTAGCTTTTCTTTATGTTCTGTTAATATTCTCTTTGTATTCTTTATATTCTCTTCTATCTCTTGCAGAACAGAAGTTTCTAATTTTAATAGAGTCCAATTTATCAATTTTTCTTTCATGTGTCATGTTTTTGTTTTTATATTTAAAGCCTCATCCCCAAATAAATGCTGCCCGGGTTTTTTCACATGTATTCTACCAGTGTTGAAGTTTCATATTTTACATTTGCATTTATGATTCGTTTTGAGGTAAACTTGTGAAATGTGAGGTTTGTATTTAGGTTGATTTTCTCCCGTATGAATATACAACTGTTCTTGTACCATTTGTTGTAAACCCTATTCTTTCTCTGCTGTATTGTCTTTGTCTTTTCTGAAAGATCAGTTGATTTTACTCATTTGAATCTATTTCTGGGCTTTCTATTCTGTTCCACTAGTATAAGTGTCTGTTCTTTACCAATGCACATCGTTTTGATTACTGTAGCCTTACAGGAGGTCTTAAAATCTGGTACCTTCTCATAAAAACTTTAGAGCTGGTTTGTCAGTACAGGGGAAATAGGCTACTGGCTTTTTGATTGTGACTGCATGAAGATTAAGTTAAGAGTAACTGATATTTTGGCAGGATTGAGTTTTTCCATCTATGAACATGGATAATCTCTTAACTCATTTAGATTTTCTTTCATTTCTTTCATCAGAATCTGGAAGTTTTCCACATCTAGATACTGTACTTATTTTGTTAAATTTCTACTTAAGTATTTTATTTTGTGTGTTATTTAAAAAATTTTTTTAATTTGATATTCCAGTTGTTCATTACTGGCATATAGGAAAACAGTTAACTTTTTTATGTTGGTCTTGTGTCTGAACTTTGTTATACTGGCTCTTAGTTCTAGGAGTTTAGGATTTATTTATTTATTTATTCTCTAAATAGACAAATACACCACCTGCAAAGAAAGAGTTGAATGTCTTCCTTCCCAATTGGCTTTTTTTGGTTGGTGTGTGGTGCTAGCCGGGACTTCAAGTATGAAGCTGTGAGCAACATTGGTAAATATTTCTTTGTCATCTAGCATTGGTGATTTCTATAGTAACTCTGATGTCAGTCTATCTTATCCTTTTGATGATTATTATCTTTTCAACAGTAGCTTAAATAAAATGTCTTGGTGTTTTGTGTCCAATGTTACATTTTCCTGGAATACTGTACTCTCTGGATTTACAGCTTTAGTTCATTCCTCAGTTTAGGCTTTAAGCTTTTCATAAATATTTTAATGTATCTTCCATTTCATTTGATCAGTTTTCTACTTCAGACACACTTGTTTTCCTTGAGCCTCTCTGACTTATTGCTGGGTTCTCTCTGACTTAATCTTTTTGCCTACATTGGATAGTTATTTCAGTCTTATCCTCTATGAAAGGATCTTAATTTCAATAGTGACTTTGACGTTCACTGATGATTCTAATTTATTTGTCACTTTAGCATTATTGTTCTTTGATGTCCTTCTTGTTTTTATAAGTCTACAATCGCAAGTTTGCCTTTGAATTAATTTCATGTTTGATATTTAATATAATTGAATTGTTCTTCAGAAGTTGTTCTAGATTTTAAAATAATTAGGGAAAATCACTTAAATTCATGAATATTTTCTTTGGAGCTGGGAACTTTGTCTACCTTTCCCAAACCATTTTCTATTTTTTTTCTTCTTTCATACCTATGGAGAATAACTGTCTACCTTTCTTTTTTTATATCACTCCCATTTGAACAGCAGCCCTCATATCTTCTTTTCTCTAAAACAGTCTTGGTGATTTTAACTTCTTTTCCCATTGGATATGAAACAATTTCCCCCAAATGAGCACTATTTTGTGAGTGGTTATTTTGTGTGATATAACCTCTTATGTAGCCTAATGGAGGTGGACTGTGGAGAAATGTTACAGAAAAGATGAGCTGAAATGCTAGTACTTATTTTTAGAAATTCTGTAGTCTGTTCTTTTTTTCTAAGGTTTTGTTTAATGTCCTGTACCACAGTTTAGTTCATCTCGTCTGTGAGGACTATCCCATTATTGCAAGGGGACATTTCAAGATCTAGATCATTGCACAGTTCTATGTTTAGATCTAAGGCTTTAGTTTTCTAGGGAGACGCAGTCCTATAGTTTACTTCTCCCCTTTTATCTGTCTCTCTATATTCCTTTATACCATGACATTAAACATAAAAAGACTGTGGTGTGGTAAAATGATACTTGATTGTGAAACCGGAGTTCTGATTTGAAGATCTGGTTTTGACCTTAGCTATATGACCTGTACCAAATTCTGTTCTTACCTGAAAAATGTTTGCACAGGAAGGTGATGAGAGTAAAGTGATTTCAACAATATGACTTTCACAGTTTATTTTAGTTATAGTGTTCTATAACTATGAATTTCTGAACTTCCTGAATCAATGGCTAAATGTAAAGTATTGAATCTATTAAACTTTATGTAGGTAGAAAATTGCAAATAATTAAGTCTAACATTTATATATACATATATGGATAGCAAAATCCTCAATATTTAGAGAAATATGAATGGATAGGTTTACATACCCTAAAGTAACCTTATATAATAGGGTTTTGGGGGCATGTGTATGGCTCAGTTGGTAAAGCATCAGATTTCAGCTCAGGTCATGATCTCACAATTCATGAGTTCGAGCCCTGCATTGGACTCTGTGCTGTCAGCACAGAGTCCGCTTCGAATCCTCTGTCTCCCTCTCTTTCTGCCCCTCCCCCACTTGCTTGTACGTGTTCTTTCTCCTCAAAATAAACATTTAAAAAAGATAATGAGCTTTTTAAATTTATATTAATACAGTGATAAAATTAAGTGGAAAATTGAGAAATTATCTGATTATTCAGTCTCCCTCATACTTTCCCCCGAAGTTTAGGCAACTAAGCATTAGAGAAAATTACTGTCTAAGCAATCCACTTGAGATTGCATTTTTGGACAAATTTAATACCTACATATAGGCAAATAAGCAATATTTCATAGGGTAAAAGAACAAGCCAAATTATATCTGATCCAGATAGTTTTTCCCTGATTAACACCTTTATGTCAGTCTTATAACTTTGCTTTATATTTAAAAACAGATTTCTCTTTTGACTAGGCTACTCTTTTAGAATGATGGGCACTGTGTTGTGAATTAATCCTTTATATCATTTCTTTTTAGTTAACCCGAAAAAGCTCCACGTTACTTCACTTTTAGGAATAATAGAAAGAGGGAGCTGGCGGTTGCTTCTGTCATGTGGTAGTGGCATCATATGATATTCCCAGTCTGATCATGCATGAATGCCTTAAGTGGAAGATTTATTATGAGGAATATTTTCCTTACTTAAAACACTCTATTCTTACAGTGAAAGAGTAAGATATGGTTCTATTTGTAAACAACTGAAGCATAATCTCTGCAATACATCATGTAAAGGTATAATCACTGTCAAAGTGCCAAGGTACCATCACAGAAAGTGACTGCTGTAATTGACAGAGATGGTGATCAGGCTCCAGAACCATTTGCTGATTGCATATTCATGATTCCACTTTGTAATATGCTGCAGTTACTCTGTGAGTTATTCTAAATGGATGTTTTAACATCACTAGACTGACACTATGAATTCTGAAATTTGCAAGTCTAATCTTTAACACATCTCTTTCTGCTTTGTCTTGGAATGTCTAACTGGTGAAATGAGAACTTAGATATTGGCCTGAATAAGAGGTTGCATGTTTATGCCATTGAAAGAGTGCAGTCAAATGAATTCAGCCCTGTTTGAATTCACTCCTGAAACTCTGTCTTTTTACAACTTTAAAGCAAATATTGGCAGTCAGTTAAAACTAACTTCTAATTGCAATGATCCTTATCAGCACTTTTACATAGCCAGTCATTTCGTCTCTCACTGAGAGATATTTAAACAGCTGTGGCCAATAACTCTTTGAAGTATTATCCCTTCACAGGAGTTGTCTATGGTGTTTTATCCTATGTGTCATGTAGTGTTTTTTTCCACCTTGACAGATTGATTTTGAAATGTATGGAGAATATTTGTAAATTATACTCAAATAATGTGGAATGTGGATTTACAAAATGTAAATATATCAGCATTATATTGGAATTAAATGCAAATAGCATAGAGAATAAAAATAATGTGTCCCAATAATGAACTTTTGATTTAATTTCTATTCCTCGTTATGGTAGGAAAAAGTAATGGGGTTTATGAAGAAGTCTATGAATTAGACCACAAACCTTTTCACTAGGCTGAAGGAGAGGCTAAGAGGAGATGTGGAAAGCCAAGATAGCACTCAGAGGAAAGGAGATTAAATCTCTTTTTTAAAAAATTAGGGCATGTTCAAAAATGTTTTCATGTTCTTAATTTAATATAAGAAAGTCCAGATTGATAAATAGATTTTAAGAGGTATGGATATTAGAACAAATCTATGTTTTTGATGGTTACAAATTTGATTTAGTATTTCTCAAGTGTTTTAATTCTTTAAGTAAGATTATACACATAAATATAGTTTTTAAAATAGGCATTTTATAAAATTATGGTACACTATATAAAAGTACATAAATATAGAAGCATAGAAATCAAGATTGCATAGCTCAGTGAGCCTTTGTGAAGTGCACATGGCTTTAACACTTTGGATTTTAAAACCGTTCTATAAAAAAATCATCTACCTCTCATGAAGATAAAGATGCAGGAATATTCTAAGTACACTTCTTCCAAATTACATCCTTTAACATGAGAGTCAAGGGGTAATTGAATAAGATTGAGATTATCTTTGGGGTAATTTTAGAGTAGAAGTAATGATACTTCTATAGGTTATCTGTCTCTGAGAGACCTGGATTTAAATGAAACCAATAGGCTCTTCTGTCTGGAAGTTTGGCAAAACCATGTTGGTAAAAGCAATCATGAGTAAATCATAATGAAACTTATGGAATAATCCTCAACCCAAATCATAGTTTAATTTCTACAATTATTAATATCCACAATTAGGTGGATATAACACATCTTATAGTTCATGTTTTTCCTTCATAACTTTATGCAGATGCTTCTTTCTAATCTTTATATGCCAAATACATCTGAAAAATGCCATAATTATTTCAAAAGCCATGAACTCTATTTTGTATTAGAAAGACTATTTCCAACATGTTATTTAAAAATGGAAGAGGACACTTGGAAATTTTCCTCTAAAAGAACAAACCAATTACCATTAGAAGATTTCCCTTTCATTTCATTTTCCATCTAGGACCTATTGTCATTTATTATTCATTTATTTATCCAAAAAACATTTACTCCATGACCGTTACATATTTTGCTTTGTTTCAGGTGTTGAAAATTTAAAAAAAGTGATGGCAGAATATTTGCCCTCAAAGAGTTTACCGTCTCTGTAAAGGTTTTTAAGGTAGTGGATAACAGAGGTTTCCATTTATCCACTTATTCAATAAATCATTATTAAATTCTTGCTGTTTGTGCCAGCAAAATTATAGGCATTTTAGATAATGCATTTAATAAAATAGAAAAAACTCTTGCCCAAATTTTTAGAGCTTATATTCTGTAAAGGCAGATGGTGATAAGGAAAGTATACTAAAAAGCATGAAATATGACAGATTGATCTGATTTTTGGCTTTAATTAATTACCTTCCTATATCTAAGCCTCTTTGCAATGTGGCTTTGCACAAACCTTGAATACAAGCTAGTTCTCAAACTTGTTTTGGAAAACAGAATGCATTGGAAGTGGCAGTGTGATGGTCCTAAGCCTTGATCGAAGATGTCTTGTACATTTCTTCTCATTCTCTTAATATTTCTTCTCCCATGAGAATAAGCTGAGAGGCCATCCTGTCTTGGATGCTCCCATCCAAACCAAAGGCAGACCTCAGATGATAAATGAGCTTAGCCGAGAAAACTGAGTCTAGGAGTAAGCAGCAGAGCTGTCTAGGCTATCCAATACTGAGGGCTGGGTTTACTCAGTAAAAATCTCATGGTTTTTTCATGAGTAAAAACCAATACTGCACGTCATTGAGTCTGTTGGTCTTTTGTCATGCAGCATTATTCTGGCAATAGATCATGGACACATGTGGTACATAGATAATGAAGGTGACAAAAGGGAAAAAGTGAATAAGAGACAAGGTTGCAAAGATTGCGAGTAGGAGAGATGACCAGAAGTGGTTCAGTGAAAATCTGAAGTAAAAATCTGAAGCCAAGTGGGTGTCTGGAGAAAGCCCATTCTGGGCATAGGGAACACTGAGAGCAAAGGCCCTGTGTAAATAAAGGTAGAGCTAAATAAAATGTAAACAAACTGGGAAGTAATATATAAAAATGTCTGTTCACAGATGACACAATCACCTATGTAGAAAATTCAGAAGAATTTTAAAAAATAGCTCCTAAAATAATAAGCAATTAAAGCAAGTGTACAGGATATAAGATATGCAAAAGGCAATTGCTTTCTTATATAATGACAATGGAAAAGTAGAATTTGAATTGAAAACAAAATTTACATTAGCATACAAAAACTGAAATTCTTGGGTATAAAGCTAACAAAATATATGCAAGAGATACGTGAGGAAAACTACAAAACTCTGATGAGTGAAATGAGGAACTGAATCAGTGGAGAAATATTTCATGTTCATTAATAGGAAGGCTCAATATTGTCAAGATGTCTGTTCTTTCCAACTTGATCGATGACTCAATGCAATCCCAACAAAAATCCCAGCAAGTTATTTTGTGGATATCAAGGAACTGATTCTAAAATTTATATGGAGAGGCAAAAGACACAGAATGGCCAACACAATATTGAAGAAGGGCAAAGTTGGAAGAAAATAAAATTAAGGAGAAAAGATAAATGAAAACAATCCATAACCTAATCCTCACACTTTGTAGAATAAAATAACTCAGAATGAATCACAGATATAAATGTAAAATGTAAACCTATAAAACTTTTAGAAAAAAAAAAGAGAAAACCATCAGGTTCTGGGGGTAGGCAGAGAGCTCTTAAACTTGATGTCAAAAGCATTACGCATAAAAAGAACTGATAAATTGGATCTCGTATAAATTTAAAACATTTGCTCTGCCAAAAACCTTGTTAAAAATATGAAAAGAATAAACTACGGACTGAAAAAATATTTGTAACCCACGTATCCAAAAAAAGACTGGGACCTAGAGTGTACAAAGAACTAAAAAGACCTCAACAATAAGATTAGCAGTCCAAATAGGAAATGGGCAAAAGTCATACCCAGACATTTTATTGAAGAGGATATACAGATGACAAATAAGCACATAAAAAGATGTTCAGCATTACCATTAGCCAAATGCAAATTGAAGCCACAGTAGAATAGTTGTGCATGCCTATCCAAATGGCTAATTTTTTTAATGCTGGGGAAGATATAGAGAAATTGGATCACTCATACACTGCTCATGGGAGTACAAAATGCTAAGGCCACTCTGGAAAACAATTTGATGTTTCATATAAAACATTCAACTACCATATATGACTCAATTGCATTCTTTAGCATTTATCTCAGAGAAATCAAAGCTATATTTACACAAAAACATTCTTCACAGTCTTATCCATTGTAAACATAAACTGGAATCAACTCAGATATTCTTCTGTAAGTGAGTGGTTAAACTGGTGCATCCACATCACAGAATGTGAATTAGCAACCAAAAGGAACAAATTATTGACATAAGCAATTTTTTTAATGTTTACTTTTAAGAGAAAGAGAGACAGAGTGCAGGGGTGGAAGGGCAGAGAGAGAAGGAGACACAGAATCTAGAGCAGGCTCCAGGTTCTGGGCTGTCAGAACAGAACCTGACATGAGACTTGAACCCACGAACTGGGTTTGGATCATGACCTCAGCCGAAGTCGGAGGCTTAAGCAACTGAACTGTCCAGGCACACCAATAACTTGAGTGAATCTTAAGGGAAAGAAAAAAAACAGTTTCAATAGGTTATATACTCCATGATTTTATTTGTAAAACATTCTAAAAATAACAAAATTATTTAGATGGAAAACAGATTAGTGGTTACTAAGGATCAAATAGCCATTGAGATTGGGGAAAAAAGGTGGTTGTTATCATAAAAAGGTAGCAAAAAGGATCCTTGTCATCATAGAGCTGTGTTTTGTTTTCAATATGGTGGTAGAAACAAACACCTGAAAATGTGATAAAATTATATAAAACTACATAGACATATGTGCGCGCACACACACACACACACACACACAAGTACATTTAAAGCTGGTGAAATCTGAATAATACTTATGGAATATATTATTGTCAATTTTCTGGTTCTAATGTTACATCATAGTTACTATTGGGGGAAATTGGCTAAAGAGAACTTAGGATATCTCTGTATTATTTCTTATAACTTTATGTGACTATATGCCTCAAAATAAATAGTTTACTTAAATAATAATTAAATATGTAATTATTATAATACTGATCAATTCCACTTTTACCCATGAAAAGAATAATGTATGTCCATGGAAAGATCTGTATACAAATGTTCATAATAGTAATATTGGTAATTGTGAAAATCTGGAACTAATCCAAACACCCACCAACAGATGAATGAATAAATAAATTGTGGTATATCCATACAATGGAATTCTGTTTGGCAATAGAAAGAACAAATTACTGATATAAAAATAACATGGATGAATTACAAAAACATGTTAAGGAAAAGAACCCAGATATGAGAGAACAATTACTGTATGAATCAATTAATATGCATTTGTAGAATACGGAACACTAATCTATGTTATCAGAAAGATCAGTGGGACTGGTCCCAAGGTGGGAGTTTGACTGTTCCTGGTCAGAAGAGGACTTTTTGAGAAGTGATGAAATGTTCTATATTTTGATTATAGTGATGATTATAAGTATGTATACATTAATCAAATTGTATGAAGTTATCTGATTAAAATCATGCATTTTATTTTATGTGAAAGATACCTCAGAAAAGGGGATTAAAAAAATTACATCCTTGTGAGATAAATCATATGAAGTTAGGTACTTATTTCATATAAAGAAAGTCTCTCAAATAAGGTGACATTTGTCCAGAGACATGACATCAATGAGCGTGAGAAAATATCTTAGTGAGAAATGTGTGCAGCAAAAACAGAAAATATACATCCCTCACAAGAGATTTAGCTTAAAGTATTCGCATATCCCTGAGGCCAGTGTGGTTGGGGTGAGTGGTAAGAAACAAGGTCATTTTTGTAAGTGCAAGAAAGAAGGAGGCAGGGGTGGGCACACTGCGTTCAAAATCATTTGGGCTGTGATTGTGAGTGAAATGAGTGGTCAGCCTCCAGATAGCAGAAGCATAACACGCACAAACTGTGTTTTAATGGGGTTACTTTACTTATTGGTAAAGAATAGTGTCTGATCATACCACATGGGAAATTATTTTTTTTCCTTTAAGATCTTTAATTCAGGTTTCATTTCTGTGAAATGAATATTTGTTCAAATCCCAGGAATCAACTTGACACTCAAGATGTTCTCCTGTGAGTTCATTTCAGAGCCTATCTGTCTACTGAAATAAAATAGGCCCTCTCTACTTTTCTATTCCCTTGACATTTAGGAGATAAAAGCTTATTTTTATAGATATTTGAAAACCAATAAAATAAATCATTACAAAAATCTTGGTAATAAAAAATATCTAAGTAACTGCATCATGGTTGTAAAAATGCCCAAAATGACTTCAAAATGATTATGTATGATACACAGTGGAGGGAATCTGTTGGTGCTCTTCAAAATGATTTTTTTGAATGTTTCGTATGTGAGTAAAAATAGCACAGACCCAAGAACAGCCACATGGTGCCATCAGAGAACATAAGTCACAAGACAGGAGATTAACAAAACAGTATCAAGTCAATACAAATCAGTTAATTTTGCTAATGACTGCCATGCATGGTAAAAATAGACAGTGAGCTCTCTTCTGGCATGATTAACAAGCACATATCTACTATGGAGCATAGAAATTATAGTAAATAGTAAATGGGAAAAGAGCAAGAAGAGTGGGAATGAGGGGGCAGAAACAACTGGAGCAGTTGCTCCGACCCAGCGCCAGCATTTAGCCCATCAGTAACATGGCGCCTGGCGGTGTGAGGGAGGAAAATCGGCAAAAATGACTCAATGCACTTGGCCCAGCAGGGTCCAGAATCAGGTCCCAGCGATCCCAAACACCTTTCTAAGAAAGAGTCAACTTATTGACAACTGTTCCAGAAAAGTGTGAACCAGATGGCTGTTAGAGAGTCAGTTTATGTATGTACAGTCTTGCCTTAACAGACTTAATTTTACTTCTTGGTCTTTTATGAAAAACTTGAGTTCCTTCTTTGAAAAAATATTGAAAGAAATAACTTTGGTGTTGTTTTCAAGAAAAAAATGAGTACTCGTCTGAATTAGGTGTATTCTTTCTCTTTCTCTCTCTCTTTTTCCATATTGACATTGATATAATGATGTGTTTGTCCATTCTAGAAAAATGCCCTTTTTTAACCAGTTTATCTCTCATTTGATCTCATCATCAGTAGCAGAAAACCACATAGCTATTTCATCCATTATTAAGGTAGTAGTGTTCAGCTATAAAACAAAAATTTATCAACGTCCTCTGTGACTGCCTCAAAGATTTCATGCAGGTGCACATTCATTTAAAAACATATCCTCATTGTGGAGAAACAGGCACCCTCCTACACTGTTGGTGGGAATGTAAACTGGTGCAGCTGCTCTGGAAAACAGTGTGGAGGTTCCTCAGAAAACTATCGATAGAACTCCCTTATGACCCAGCAATAGCACTGCTAGGGATT